>NC_073312.1:58383454-58690954 GCF_027595985.1 Sorex araneus | reverse complement strand
TATCACTACTACCTGGTTTGAGTTTTGGGGCTGAATTGATGTGTTGGTCTTTGCAGTAAAAGAAAAGTCAGTTCTGACTTCTGCCCAGCAATCTTGGGTTTGTTCTTGCAGAAATGAATTTAGGAGAAGACAAATAGTGAACTATAGGAATTGTACTAAGGAGATATGAAAGAGGTGAGGCAAAGAAAGTGGAGGAAAGGAAACACATTCAGGAGAGAATGTGGGCTTCTGGAAAGAGTAGAAAGCCCCATAAAAAGAAGAAAGGGAATGGGTTGTTGTAGTGGGATTGCTTGGAGCACAGAGACTAGAGACTAGAGACCAGCGTGGGACAATGAACTTTGTATGACCTGCACTGGGGGCTTGGGAGAGTCCTGTGCAGAGGGCCTCTTGAAAGAGGGGCCTTGAAGGTAAAACCTACCAGCAAGATAAGCAGGACACATCCTGCACGTACATACTTCTCGTGCTCTAAGTAACCTTGGGAATAATCTGACTTGGTATTTTTAATGAGAACATCTTGAGACAAACACAAAATATGTCTAACCCATGAGAACATCTTTGGACTTGGCTACGTGCCTGGGCCAAGGTATGCAAATAATATAAAACTGCTTGCTTGAGAATAAACGGGGCCTTCAGCCTCGAGGCCTTCAGCCTCGATAGCTGCTGGTCAACACATCATCTCTGAGTCGGTGGTCTTCATGCCGGAGCTGGACTCCGGCAGGTTGTGACTCCGAGGCTTTCTATAGAGGTAAGAATGGCTTCTAGGCACTCACTATCAAAGGATAAGGACTTTTGAATTTTTGGTGAACTTTTTTTTTTCCCTTCAATTTTATCCTGCTGAATCTCCACTTCAAAGGGGGTCTAGTCTTCATATCTTTTTGGCCTGGTGACAGAGTAACTTTTTTTAGAACAGTGTAGCACTGTTGTCCTGTTGTTCATTGATTTGCTCAAGTGGGCAGCAGTAATGTTTCCATTGTGAGACTTGTTGATACTATTTTTGGCATATTGAATATGCCATGGGTAGCTTGCCAGGCTCTTGATTTTGTTACTTCTTGAAATTAAGTCATTGCCGCACTCATTTGTGGAGTATAGAGTAATATCACATGAGGTTGACACTCAAGGACAGTAGATACTCAAGGGCAAGGAGGATCGCCCCATAGCTGGAAGCCTGCTTCATGAATGGAGGAGAGAAGGCAGATGGAATAGAGAAGGGATCACTAAGAAAATGATGGCTGGAGGAATCAGTCAGGATGGGAGATGCGTGCCCAAAGTATATAATGGACCAAACATGATGACCTCTCAGTGTCTGTGCTGAAAGCCATAATGCCCAAAAGTAGAGAGAGAATATGGGGAATATTGTCTTCCATGGAGGCAGGGGGAGGTGGGTAAGAGTGGGGGGTATACCAGGAATATTGGTGTTGGGGAACGTGCACTGGTGAAGGGATGGGTGTTTGATCACTGTGTGATTGTAACCCAAACATGAAAGTTTGTAACTATCTCATGGTAATTCAATAAAATTAAAAAAAAACAAAAAAAATCCAAAAAACAACTTTTCAGGGAAAAAATATAAATCAAAAATCCAAATAAAAGAGGCCTAAAATGTAAAAAAAAAAAAGAAATTAAATGATTGCTAAGAGCCTCCCTACCTGTCCCTCTACTTCAGCTCTATTTGTAAGATTCTTTCACATGTAATTTAAAGACAAAGCACAAAATAGCACTGTTTTTTAAATGCTATATATTATCTACGGTATATAACAAGTGTAAGTGTATATCAAGTATATATAAAGTATATATCAAGCTACCAACCACAATCAATCAGCTAACCAAGCAGTCCTTTTCCCCCCTTAAAAGCCTAAATTTTAGGAACCAGACAGATAGTATAGTGGGTAGAGCATTTGCCTTGCTGGGCATACCTGGGTTTGGCCCCCAGTATCTCATATGGTCTCCTGAATACTGTCAGGAATGATTCCTGAGTGTAGAGCCAGGAGTAAGCCCTGAACATTGCTGGGTATGTGGCCCAAAACAAACAAAACAAGCTCAAATTTAAAAAAATGTATATGTATCTGTAACTTTTTGTGTATATATAAAATGTGTTACAAGAGAGAGAGAGAGTTCTGTTTATTTTAAAATATTCTGTTTTGACTAGCTTCAGTCCAGAGGGTCAAAGGACATAACATGAATCAGTATCTTACCGTTCTGCATGATTTGCTTTAAGCAACGGCTGCCCCTGCTATGTAACTATATTTCTTGCTCTCTTAAAAGTTAGGGGCCATTTCTTGTTATACCTTGGTCTCTCAAGAGAGGGTTTTTATTATAAACAGTGTTGGACAAGAATTTTAAGCCATGTAAATATTATGCTTGAAAGCCTCTATTCCAGTAAACAGGGACCATGTTGATTTCATACTTGCCTTTCTATATTAAAAAAAGCCTCTCTAGCAGTTGGGTGTTTCAGAAGCCCAGGAGCAGACACTTATTTGGTTATTCTGTAAGGTGTTTTTTTTTTTTTTTTTTTTTTTTTTTTCTTTTTGGGTCATACCTGGCAATGCACAGGGGTTACTCCTGGCTCTGCACTCAGGAATCACTCCTGGCGGTGCTCAGGGGACCATATGGGATGCTGGGATTCGAACCCGGGTCGGTCGCGTTCGGGTCGGTCGCGTGCAAGGCAAACGCCCTACCCGCTGTGCTATCACTCCAGCCCCTCTGTAAGGTGTTTTTGAAGTAAATCTGGGCTTGTTCTAACACCACGATGCTTTTAAAATTTCTTGTCTTTTAGTACAAAATTTCAGTCATTACTTTTTGGTGTTAAATATCTCTACTTTCAGTAGCTAGAGATAATTTCAGAGACAATAAAAATGATTTTTTTTGTTTTTTTTCTTGATAGTCAATAAAAGAAAGAAGTCATTTGAACAACTTGAACATTTGCAGAACAACATCCCTCTATAAATAAATCATAAAGCACTGAACCCTCCCCTAGGACACTGAAACAGATACGCAAATACTATCTGTTTATATGTGAATATAATTGTTCTAGAGGAACCTTGAAGCTTCTTTTACCTTTGTAATTCAGGTAACTAGTGTCTTTGAATGGGACAATCCACAAACTGCTTAAAACACTTGTTTCATAGCAGTTTGCCAAGGCTGTTAAATTCATCAATTTAACAAAATATTTTTATGTATATCCTCAAGCATTATTTAAGGGACTAGTGATACTACAGTGAACAATATATAGTAAATACCTGACTCCTGAGAAGTTTACATTTCAGTAGGGATACAGAAAGTTTATACCAATATATTCCACGGTGATAGTACCTTGAAGAAAATGACGGGGCAAGGGGACAGGGGGTAGGAAGATCCAACCTGCTTTTGAGATGACATTTGTGCAAAGACCTAATTGAAGTGGGAAATAACATATTGCAACTATTCTTTCTCATCTTCCTATTTCTAATAGGTTGGGCAGAGCATTTGATATCGACAAACTATTATTTTAAAGTGAAACTACTTTCCAAAGAATGTTAAATCCACCAAACTTTGTCCTATTACTGAAAATTTCTGACTCCTGATTTCTTTGTCAACAACTGAGAGAATGTTCTGCTCACCTCACAAGATTATTCGGGAAACTGAAATAGAAAGTAAATGTGAAAAAGTTCTGAAAAATTAAAAATACTATAATACTGTTAAGGAATGGTTTTGCTTTTTCATAAGTCCCATTTCTATTTTTTTGAGGAAAAGTTATAATATTTAATCTTAAAAATTTTTTTCTTTATTTTTCAAGAGTGACAAAGAAGTTGTTAATAGGACAAAGAACCTCCCGCTCCCAACACATCTTTTCAACTCCACCGTTCTTCCTCCACTAACATATGCCTCAGAGATCTGGGCCCTACGCAAACAGGATGAGAATGCTATTTGGGTCTCCCAAAGAGGAATCTAAAGAAACATGCTTGGAATATCATGTTTCACTTAAGTGAGAGAAGGAATCTGGAGTTCTGACCTCTGCTGATGATCCAGAATCAGGGACGCTGTCTCATTTGCCAAGGCGTCGAAAATCAGATGGGCTGGACACATAATGCAATTTGGAGATGCCCACTGGACTAGAGTTGTTACCGACTGGATTCCACGGGACGTCAAAAGAACACTTGGCTGCCCACCAAGATGGTCAGACTTCTTTGTCAAGACCCTGAGTGAATGGTTTCAGGCTCTTCATGTTCCTGGAGTGAGCAGATGCCATTGGGCTACACTAGCACATGGCAGGGACGAATGGAGACATTACTGGTGCCCGCTCAAGCAAATTGATGAGCAATGGGATGACAAGTGATACAACTAATTTTTTAATGAATCACCATGAGATACAGTTAGACTTACAAGTTTTTGTGCTTATGTTTCAGTCGTACAATGATCGAGTACCCATCCCTCCATCAGTGCCCATTCTCCACCACCAATGTTCCCAGTATCCCTCCCACCACCACCCTGGCCCCCCGCCCTTTCACCCTCCCCCATGCCTCTATGGTGGGTAGATTTCCTTTTACTCTCTCCTTTAGGGTGTTGTGGTTTGCAATGCAGGTATTAAGTGGCCATCATGTTCAGTCTATAGTCTACTTTGGGTGCACATCTCTCATCCTGAGTGGGTCATCTAAGCACCCTTTACTTGGTGTTCCCTTCTCTATCTGAGCTGCCTTTTCCCCCAGCATGTGAGGCTGGCTTCTAAGTCGTGGAGCAATCCTCCTGTTCCTTATCTCTACTAATCTTGGGTGTTAGTCTCCCATTTTGTTACTTTATATTCCACAAATGAGCGCAGTCTTTCTATGTTTGTCCCTCTCTTTCTGACTCATTTTACTCAGCATAATACTTTCCAATGTTAATCCACTTATATGAAAATTAGAAATTCATCTTTTCTAACAGTTGGGTAGTATTCTATTGTGTAGATGTACCAAAGTTTCCTTAGCCAGTCATCTGTTCCCGGACACTTGTTTTTTTTTTCCCCCAGATTCTGGCTATTGTAAATAGTGATGCAATGAATATATAAATGCAGTTGTCATTTCTACTCTGCTTTTTTGCATCTCTGGGGTATATTCCCAGAAGTGATATTGCTGGGTCAAATGGGAGCTCAATTTCTAATTTTCTGAGAAATATCCATACCGTTTTACAAAAGGGCTAAACCAGTTGGCATTCTCACCAGCAGTGAAGGAGAATCCCTTTCTCCCCACATCCACGCCAGCACTGGTTGATTTTGTTCTTTTGGATGTGGGCCAGTCTCTGTGGTGTGAGATGATATCTTATTGTTGTTCTGATTTACATCTCCCTGATAATTAGTGATGTAGAGCATTTTCTCATGTGCCTTTTAGCCATTTGGATTTCTTATTTGAGAAAGTTTCTGTTCATTTTATCGCCCAATTTTCTGATGGGGTTGGATGTTTTTTTTCTTGTGGAGTTCAACCAGTGCCTTGTACACCCTTGATATCAACCCTTTATCAGATGGGTATTGGGTGAATATCCTTTTGCATTTTGTAGATTGTCTTTGTATTCTGGTCACTGTTTCTTTAGAGGTATAGAAGCTTTTTATTTTAAGATAGTCCCATTTGTTTATCTCTGTTTCCACTTGCCTGGTCAGTGGCGAGTCATCTTTCAAGATACTGTTAGCTTCAATGCCACTATTTCCCCTTTATAATTGACCACACATTTTCTTTTCTTTGATTTTTACAGTGGTATACAGTCTAAAGTCTTTCCTTACCAGATGTATTTTTTTGTGTTTTATAAAATTGGAGCTAGATTCTACTCAGCATATCAATATAATTTCAAATAATTGATTACTTAATTGACCACAACTATCTGAAAACTGGACTATGAACTCAAGCCCTGCTTCAAAAAAACCAATCATGAACAGTACATAGTGTATCTGACTTCTCTATTACTCCTCATCCTCCCTGAATTGTGTGTAATCGAATCACATGGTATTATTGTGCAGTGTTAATTATGTATTTTGCTACCAAGGAAGAACAATCTGCTGGCAAGCTGGTTCAGCGTCTGTTCACTCTAGTTCCCAGTCATCTGTCCTAAGGTGACAGGCATCGTTGGCTCTGCTATCCTTGTGCACTCTTAACATTTTCCAAATCACTTCAAATCAGCAAAATTTATTCGTCTTGGTACTACCATCTTGCTTAGCAGAGTCTTTTTTTTAATATATCATCTTTTTTTAAATTCCTGACTGGGTTTCCCATAAGAGAAGATTAGTCTCACCTGTAGGCCCTCCATGCAGCAAGTAGTACTGGTTAGCTGACTCTGAGTTCCTATTCTTGTTGTTACACTTGACTTTAAATACTCCTGCAGGACTAATTTTCCAATAATTGAAATACTTGGTAGGCATTGCTGCCACCCCAGAATATTATGGTGATGCTGGCAAATAGACAGGGAAGGGCCCCCCATGGCAATGGAATTCCTAGAATGTAATAAAATCACCCACTCCTAGGACCCACCTGTGAGCACAGAAACTAAGGCATGATAAGACCTTCCTGGTGCCAGCAACAGACCCAGAGAAGGCTGGATTCCTGCTCTGGGAGAAGCTATAGCAGAAACAAAGGCCAGGAAAGGATTTTCCAAGGAGACTGTTGACCACTCCCAACTATACCCCCTTGGCAACTCCCTAGCAACAGACTTACCTGGTAGAAGGGCCACTTGGGGACAGGTTGGAGAAACCCTACAGAAGCCACCTGGAGCAGAGGAAGGACTTGCATATGCTGCCTGAGCCCATGTGTTGCTTGTGGCCACCTGGCCAAGCACATGTGTCGCCCATATCTCCCCTCTTGAGATTTGTACTTTCATATCTAATGCAGGGATGTGTGTAGGGGCTCTCCCTACCTTTGGAGAAGTCAGTGTTCTCTCTTGAACATTTATTCTCTCTGACTCTTGGATTACAATTCTAAACATTTTAGGTTTAACATTGGTTTGTCCTTTTTCCTGCTGCAGGGGTTAGGTTTATTGAGTTACTCCCACCACAATGCTCCTGAGGCACACCCAATAATCATCAGGCAGTCATAATCCTTGGTGTTTATCATTAATCTCTCCCTTGTGCTCTTATTTTCCTATCTTTTAATCACTAATATTTCCAAATCAGACCCCATAATTTGTAAAACCCAAATTCTTCTGAGCGCCTTGGATTTTGTGGATATAAGTAAAATACTGCTTTTCTCTTTCCTTTGTGTCTTTTGCATAGTTTATTTTAGAGTAATGTCCTTTTTTGTATAGACAAAGTGAGACAGTTAATGTTATACTTCCGTAACTTGGGAGTTTATTGGCACTGAATAATCCTTGTCTCTGAGAGACAAAGATGGACTCTTAGGTAAGCAGTAAGCTATCCTGACATTGAAAAGGGACAGGCTAGGCACCATAAAAAATGTAAGTTAAGAGTATGGTCATGGAACAAACTCTGTCATGACCCAAAAAGAAGTAATTGAATAAGCACCCTGCTAGGGTTAGGACAAAGCCAACCTGGCCTGAGGACTCTGGGATATATAGTGTGATGTCCCCAGGAATATCCATGCTGTAAGCTTAATATATTTCTTACTGTATTTATACAAAAGGACTAGAAATATTATTTAGGAGTAAATTTAAGATGATTGTTTAAATGCATACTGGCTAAGGAAAGGAGCAAGCAATACGCCCTTAGATGGAATTCCATCCTTGGACAGATCTTCTAGCAGGAATCTAGAGTGCTGATGAAATTTTGTCCTTGAGTTAATTTCCTAGAAGAACTTCCCCTGAGGAAGACCTTTACATCTGTTTAAAGTTTATGATAATGTTCAACCACACCTATGTGTAATTGCTACCCCTAGCCCTTCATGGTTTCTCTATAACTAACGCTGGGAGACTTGATTAAATGGGCACTGATTACCAACCAGCTGGTTGGCCTCTGTTCCCTTGTTCATTTTTCTGTTGCTGTTGGGGACAGTGATCAGACTTGAATGCACAAAGGGGATTCAAGTGACCATGGGCAGGCCGGTGACCATCCATGCCAGAACAGCAACACTCACTTTCCTCTTCCTCCTTCCCCTTCCTAAAACAACTCCAAATAAAATCTCTTTTTACTTCACTGCTCATCTATTCCTGAAATTATTCTCTGTGAGGTGAGACAAGAATCCCCAAACCCTGGATATGGCCCAGAGCTGACTTTTCTCTCTTGTAAAGAGCAAATCCTCACTTCATCATGAGTCTGTGACTCCCTGAGAAAGCAGATGGTGGATATCAACTCCCGGGGAATGTCAGGTGTAGCTTGATGGTCACCTCATGGGGTAGGCGGGACTTAAGATCAGTACCGAGCAGGGTCTCATTGCAGACGTTATCAATCCTAGCCTTCCCAGCCGGACTGGGATGATGGGTGGATCTGGAGAAAGTGATGGTCTCTCTCCTCCCTGCCTTGCATAAACAGCAAGCCACCTGTGGGGGTCCACTGACTTTAATGGCACTCATGTAACTTATTTTATTATTTATTGGCATAAGTATAATTATAAGTTCATTGGTTTTATAGATATTTGTGTGAAAACACTTCCTCATTGTCTGTAGGTGACAGTAAACCTGTTTCTCTAGGCCAGAGGAGGTAGCAATAATGATTTACAGAGAATCAGAATCAGCTCTGTGTGAAACACAGATTTTTTTTTTTGTATAAGGGTTTCCCTTTCAGTAAATTGTATTAGGATTGTCAAGAGCAAACATTTACTGGAAGCACATTAATAAAGCATGTCATTCACAACTGCAGTTGAATTTTAATTGAGTTCTGCAGGATTCCTGCAGGGAGGTAGCTGGCTATAGCACTGCATCTCTTTACTCTATTCTACCACTGACATCCTCATTCTCCACTAATCAACCTTTATCTTCCATAGTCATTCAGGACAAATCCTTTGCACAATTAACCCAAACCCACTTAATTAACTGTAGAGCTTATTCTTCTAAAGACATCTTTAGAAACTCTTTTAAGAGGTCTGTAAGTTTGGTTTTTGATAATATATGAATAAAATCATTTCTATTCTTTTTCTGACTTTGCTTTTGATGCTAAAGAAATGGAATTGTATTTATTAATAATACTTATTGAATTATTTTGTTCATGGTATCTGATAGATCAATTTCTAACTGACTATTACTACAGCACAAAAGTTTTTCTATCCCAAGGGCAAATCCAAGCTACAAAAGTTAGACTAAACTTACTTTAAATTTACTTGACAAGGTAAGAAAATCATGTTCTGTATCTCTCTACAAGGGTGGTATTAAAACAACTATATCAAGTTAATTAAGAATATATTACAATATAAATTTTAGGAAAGAGATTTTAATAAATCTAGAGCTGAACACAAGAATCTATATTTGAGATGATAAGAAATTGTGGTGGTTCTAACGCAAATGATCTTCAGAACTTCAAAAAAAAAGCACAGTAACTACAATATCATGACTTAATAGTGAATTGTTATCGCAATAATATGTTTCTTATTTGTTGCTTTTGACAAATCCCAATGTTATTCATTAAATCTGACCATCAGATCTTGATCTTTTTTACAGAGTATTTTTAAAGAAATAGTTTTTTCAATAACCCACGTTAAATCCTGTAATTCTCAAGTTGTACTTGCTTATGTAATTAAAAACCCAAACACCCTTACTAGATATACTAGAATTAATCATATTTATTCACTGGATTATGAATTGAGAACAAAAAAAGATTCAGAATTTATAAAGAGTTGGGGGGCATGTACAAAAGCAAACCCAGCCTATTAATTATGTATTGAGACTCTTCAATCCACAGTGTGCATATAGCATCAAAGTTTTTGACTAAAATGGTTTCTTATTAGCATTTAAGTAAGATTTTTTTTTTATCTCATTCTATCACAGCTAGAGCTCGAGACCAAAGAAGTTTAATAAGCACCTCATCACTGAAGGTCAGGCTCCTAGCAGAGCCTTAATTAGCAAGTAGAACATCTTACCATATGAAAAAGCTAGGTCAAAGAACAATGTGTGTGTGTGTGTGTGTGTGTGTGTGTGTGTGTGTGTGTGTGAATTTGCTCTTCTTAAGGCAGAGTATTACATATCTTTCAACTAGAATGTAACACATGTTTGCTCGCTATAGCTTTAAGATATTTTCTGTGCATACACTTTAAATGCTGCCAGAACTGTATCATGGTAGGAGTGGTGACAAGAGAATCAAGCATTAGCATGAAAGTGAAGCTGATTTCAGATTTCTTGAGGCAACTGTAGGCAGTAACTGCATTTAGAAAGCATAGGGAATATAAGAGAATTTATAGATATACATAGTTTTTTAGTCACAAAGTATAACAAACACACAGGGGAGTATGGCAGTGACTTCAAACTTTTGGGTTATTCAGAGTTTACTTACTTTTTAAATTTCTGAAAGCTCTTTGTGATATTCTGAAATATTCTTTCTGGCATATTTATTTCCAGGGTCCCTGGTTATTCAAGGCTGGTTTTGAGTGTTATTGGAGGGACCCTGAAATCTCTAATCCAAGACAGTTCACAAGTGTGCCTGTCAAGAACCCTAAAATCAGTCTTATTTTATTTAAATTAAAAAGACACTTTATACTGAAAACCCATTTAAAGCAAATTTGCTGTCAGGGTTGGAAAAGAGATGTGCAAGTGACTTATTACTTCAATACTCAGTCTTCAATTATCAGATGAGTGATTTCTTATTGTTTCACAGATATTTGCAGATAACAGGCTCCTAGTGTTTTTGCTAATAGCCACCTGTTTGATATTAGACAACCTACTTAAATTCTCTGGCTTTTGTTCTTTCATGAATAAAATAAGTGGACTGGACTTAAAGTTCTCTAGGATCCTTTCAACTCAAACAATCTATTGATCTTGGAGTTTTAAATTTTTTATTTAATGTGTCTTGTTGAATTTTCTTTTTTTTCTCACCTTCATCTTGGTTAGAATTGTTTTATAATTGCAATTTAACAACTTAACTCAAAGTAGGATGATTTGATGGTAAATCTACAAAGTACAAAGAGTAAAAAATAAATATCCTTATAGATTCATTAAAAATTCTATGGTGTTTTGTATCAAGTAGTATCCTTCCTGAAATTTCAGGACACCCTCAATTTCTAGTACTCTACTTTGTTACGAATATAAATTGAGGTTCAAATACAAATGGGCTGTTTTCCAAACATAGCTATTTTATGTGACCTGTTTGTTGTGTAAGGTGTTTAAAATTTCACTCATGAGTTAAGGCATATGTTTCTAATTACCCATGATCCTGGCTGTCTCAATTGTTTACACCAAATGTTTCATTCATTTACATTACCTGCCAAGCATCATGAAAACTTTTGAGTTTGCAAAGTTCTCTTAAACCACAGAAAACACTTCTGGACCAGTATTCTCTAGCAGAATGCTTTGTGTTGATGAAGATGCTTACTATCTTTGCTATTTACTATGGTATCTGCTAGCAATATGGAGTTTTTGTGTACACAAAGAAAATGCAAAATGAACGTTATTTAATTTGAGTAAATTTAATTTTTGGTTTTGATATTCACATTAAAAACAGAAACTATCTATAGGTTGGGGCCAACATATTGGTTAATGTCATATCTAGACTGCTTGTTTGTTTTCTACTTCTCTGCAATAAATTACCCAAATTTACTTGTTCTCAGATTTATGGGGTCAGAAATGTAAACAGTGCATCACAGATGGCTCACTGAAGCCCCAGATGGAACATTTCAAACGCTGGGTGACTCAGATAAGTTGGGCTGCTGTCACAGTCACAGTCATTGTCACCCCGTTGCTCATTGATTTGCGTGAATGGCCACCAATAACGTCTCCATTATGAGACTTGTTGTTACTGTTTTTGGCATATCAAATACGCCACGAGGAGCTGTGGGGGTGAGATACTCTCAGTGCTTGCCGGGGTTCCTGAGAGGGTGGAGGAATCGAACCCTGGTCGGCCACGAGCAAGGCAAATGCCCCCTCTACCTGCTGTGCTATTGCTCCAGCCTGCTATCATCTGGAAATTGCTTCCCTTGTATTGGATGCCTGGACTGGGTTCAGTATGGGCTGTCAACTGGAACACTTACACATGACCTTTCTTAGTGATTTGATCATGATGTGTTGTAGATTCTGAGAGAGAAAGTGCAGAAAGTGAGTGGTCTAGGAGAACCACAGGAGACTGTGATGGCCTTTTCTGACTTAGCTTCAGGAGTCATGCCATGTCACTTCTGTCTGCCTCATTCTATTGCTTACAAGGAAGCTGCCAAGGCCAGCCAAGATTTAATGAAAGGGAGACTAAATTCCACCTCTTGATGTCTGAGTGACATGATCACAATACAGAAGGGCATGTGGACTGGGAGATAGTTTTGTGACCATCTCTTAAAATGTAATTTATCACAATTTATCCTTTGATCACAACACATACCCTTTCCACAAATCAAAACATACTCATTGTTCTCCAAATTCCACTATTATTTCTCGTGACATTAGTTCAAATATAGGATTTTATTTTTATTACTTGTGATTACCTATATTGTGGGTATATTCATTGCCTTTTCATTGTGTTTATAATGAATCATGTTAAAAAATTATTACCACGAGTCATTTCTGATTTAACAGCTTACTTTAAAAATCACTTAAAGACTATGAATCTGATGGAGCTAATCTCCCAGGGCTCCATCTTGTAATCACACATTTTTTTTTGTTAGAAATACATACCACTCACCATTACTAACTTTACTGAATAAAGATAGAGATTTCCTCTGGATTCTTCCCACTGGGCATAGAAATTCAGAGTTGTAGGTCACCTCTGAAAGAAGGTGAATCCCTATTTCTCCCCAGCACGTTCCACTGAAACAGCTGCTTGCTAGCTGAGTTTCAGAGCTACCATTCTCTTTATAGTGTCTGGTGCCTGAAGCCATAAATTATCAGGGAAAAAATGTCAACTTCATTAGCGGCAATAGTTCTAAAATAGAAATTTGCTTGTTTCAGAGCAGTAAATACAATGCATTTGGGCATATTTGTGAGAGGACAGTTCAATTAAGTTGATCACAGGTTTTGAAATGAATATCTGGAAATTTGCTCCAGGATGACTTTTTAAATGGAGATAGATCTCATTCTTTCAAAGGGAGGGCACTCAGGACCGTTTCTTATAAAAAGTTCTCAGTTTAAAGAGCAAGGCAAGAAGACCAGATGGGAACACTCACCTCTCTTGATTTCTCATTTCATCTATTTTATTTAAAATAGCAGTGACTCGGCTTTCTTCTGGAGAAATAGACACAATAATCTACCGTTGAGAATGGAGCAAACTGATGAAAATATTTTCCAGAACTTACTGTTTCCCTTCTCTTTCCCGACTTCTTAAAATAAAATTGAAGCATATTACAAGCTTGAATTCTTAAGCTCTGTTTTTATTTTCCCACTAGCAAAATTTAGTTTTGGAGTAATAGTTTAATATGATTGTTTTATCAAATTATAGGAATAGATTAATAATGTGAACGAGACTAAAAGACTTTCATCTTTATGAAGGTGTAATTGACATGTAAAATAGTAATATATAATGCTATTAATTTACATGTACGTTATGAAAAAAGTTCCACAATCAAATTAACTTACCACCATCTCTCATATTTACCTTTTAGGGGAGGAAGGTGAAGACCACTTAAGCTCTACTGTGTTTTATTTTATTTTTAATTATTGTAGTGTAGATAACATGTTTATAATAGTGTTGACATTTATGATTTTAATGTATACTTACTGTATCTCATAAGCATTGAATTGCCCAACACCCTCTCAAAAGTCCTTATCTCTCTCTCTCTTTTTTTTTCTTTTTGGGTCATACCTGGCGATACACAGGGGTTACTCCTGGCTTTGCACTCAGGAATTACTCCTGGCAGTGCTCAGGGGACCATTTGGGATGCTGGGAATCGAACCCGGATTGGCTGCGTTCAAGGCAAAACGCCCTACCCACTCTGCTATTGCTCTAGTCCCTAATTTATTATTTGAGGATAGCACCCTGATGTTCTCAGGAGCCATTTCTGATTCTGTGTTTAGGAGTGGCCTTGGAAATGTTTAGGGGACCACATGTGACAACAGGATTGAACCATGTTCAGCTGCATGCAGACCAATGTCTTACCTCTGGTACTATTTATCTAGGATCTCTCCTAATCTTATAATTAAAACTCTTTAGCATTATCCAAGTCCCCCCATTTCTACTTCTGCTATTTTCGGTCAGCTACAATTTTACAGTTTCTATGAATTAAACATTTTTTTCAGATTCCACACATCAGTGATATCATATAGTATTTGTCTTTAAGATAACAATTAAAAATTATTTGTTCATTCCATTTTACTGAACATCTGTAATTTCCAGGTGATGTACTTAACACAGATAATTTTGATGTACTGAGGGGAGACTGACATCTATTTATGGAACTTTTTTTCTAATAGCTGTCAAACAAATATACATCAGAATTCCAGCTTTAAAGCTTACCTTGTGTAAGCAAGTCACTGACAGTCAAGTTAAGCCTCTGCAAAATTAGTTTGAGGAGAACCAAAGATTCTTTGAGGAGCTAGAGCAGTCTCTTTAAGTTGGAAGAGCAAAAGTGCCTGGAAGATTTTATTAGTTAATGGGAATTCGTGGACAAATATTGCAGCTAAATTAATAAAAAGACTGACATGAATTTTTAAAAAGAAATGATTTGTAGCTTTAATTCACACATTAACCAGAAGATTGTTAACAAAATATTTAATAATTAGAGTTACTGTTATAAGGACATATAACAATGATAATTAACATGTCAAAGCCAATTAAATAGTATTCTTTCTTCTTACTAGGACCCATACACAGTATAGCAGGTAGTCTGTGAATAATAGAAAAAAAGCTATCTGAGGTAAGGTTCTGATGAGGACTGTAGGTACAACAATGGAAAAGATGTTTAGTCACAAGAAATCAAAGATTTAGTTGTTGGAAAGGCAATTTGTGTTTTAGATAATATATACAGCATACTGAAATATCTAAGGCAAGAAATTCTAATTAAGACTGGATTATGGCTCAGGAAACACTGATAGACCTTGCAGATAAACACATAAAATAATCATGTAGCAGTGTTTAAATTAAAAAAATTGGGGGGAGTGCTTGGTGGGCAATTATCATGGTTTACTCCTGGTTCTGCACTCAGGATCACTCTAGGCAGGACTCAGGGGCCATATACAGTGCTGGGGATAGAACCTAGGTAGGTAGTGTTCAAGGCAAGTACCTTATCCACTATGCTATCTCTCTGCTCCCCATAGCAGCACTTTCTTGACTTATGGTAGTTGGTAGAGAGAGATACCTCCTTCCTCCAGGGAGCAGTGGAAAGCATGTTCCACTCGAGAGGGACATCAAGCTCCTAGTACTGAGGGCTAGGGCAGGGAGTGGGAACAAAAACAACACATCCCTGTAGAATCGGTCTCACCCAATGGTCTGGAAGTCTTTTCTCATTATGTCCATAACAGACTTTTTCTAAAAACTGTGTCTGCATGTTGAACTGATATCATTGTTTCTCAGGAGAAAGAATTACTATTATTGAAAGAATTCAGTTTATTTTTAGTTTAGGGCATGAAGGCACTAGAAGTTATTAACCTTTCCCTAAGATCTCACTTCATACTCTTTTTTTTTTTTACTAACCAAAGAAGCAATTCCCTGTCCCCTCTTAATGGCCCAGAAGAATGTAGTTTGAGGAGTTGTTATCCAGGTGTGTATTTATCAGTAAGCAAGTCTTTGCTGCCGAAAAACCCCATCTTTATGCTTGGAGTAAAGAGAAAATCATCCCCTTCTCTCTTCTTAGTGGCCCAGTTTCTTTAACACAGGACACGAAACCCTGGTTTGCTCCATTTGACTTTAAAATTTATAGTCATGTAAATTCTCTATTAGTATATGATTCCATTTTTACTTGTTCTCCTACTAACCTGATGTTGATTTGTTTGTCTAGCTTCCAAAGAACGTGGAGGTGTGGGAATTTCCCTGAACTCTGACAGTCTGCCTTTGTGGCACCTCCCAACCATGATGAGCTGCCAACTCAGGCTTCTCACTGTTTAAAAATTAAAATCTCATTCTTTCAAGGGCCATTTCAGGGGTTAAACATTATTTTTTCAGATTCCACATATTAGTGATATATGAAATTAAGTATATGATTACATTATTACATATTTACTATACACTACATACATTATGACATACGTATTACACATATATACCAATTGTCTCTTGCCTGAGTCTGTTGACCCTTTATTCTCTCTGAAGTTAGATAATGCAAAGCACATATCTCTATTGAAGTAGTTTCATGTTTATAATTTTTTTTATTAAAAGCCTATTTCTCCCCTTATAAGTAAAAATTAGTTATTTGACAGGAGGATTTACGCGTTAGTCAATGTTTTTGTAGCCCTAATATATTGCTTAAGAACTTCTGACTGAATTAGCAAGACAGCATGCTTTGTTAGGTGAATGCCTACTTTAATATTGTCAGTATTATTATTATTATTTAAAATTTTTAAAAAATTCATAAAGTAGTTCACAATATTTGATTACATTTAATATTCAAACATCAATCCCAACACCATTACACCTTCCCACCACCATATTTCAGATGTTTCCATCCTGAACCCCAATTCCTGCCCCAAGCATAATCAAAATAACATATTTTGTATTGTTTGTTATGAAAGGCCACTGAAAATGCTACAGAAAAGTAACCTGAGAGGAAAGAGTGTGAAGATTGTTGTATTTCACTCAGGGGCCGTCAAGTCCTTCTCTAAGAGATAACTAACATGTTGTTAAAGGTTGAGTCTTGTGTGCTTTTATCTATCTATCTATCTATCTATCTATCTATCTATCTATCTATCTATCTATCTATCTATCCATCTATCTATCAAAATATTTCCAAGACTGGTTGCCTCTTACTTTGAACAACATCCAATGTGGTGTGGTACTATTAGAGTATGGGTAGGGTGTGTCCTATGAAGTGTCTCCCATCTGCCAATGTGCCAGCATGTACAGGAATAGGTTCACTCATGGTTGAGGCTCTTGTGGAGAGCGGCTGTGAGCATGGTTGTAGTTGAGTTCTGGAGGTTTTCGCCTGCTGGAGCTAGGTCCCTTGGGGTGGGAAGGGGTTTCACCTGCTCCCCTCTGGGGTGCCCCAGATGAAACAGCCTGGCACTGGGTCCGGCAGCATGGTTATGGAGAGTGTCATGTGATGCTCCCTTCTGGGAGAGAAGGACAGGCGAGCTGGATGGTGGCTGATGACGAGATTATCTGGTGCCAGCCAGGGGTGGCTTATGGATATGACTGCTGAGTTGCCAGAGATGGGGATACAGGCAGAAGATCTCTGTTCCTAGTCCTGTTGAATCCAAAATTCTCAGCCACGAAGTCCGATATACCTGGGTTTTCTGGGGATTTTCTCATGGGTGAGGTCCAGTCAAAGTGTGTGGAGAGTGGCAGTGAGTATAGTGGCAGTTGAGTTCTGGAGGTTTTCAGCTGCTGGGACTGGGTCCCTTAGGGTGGGGAGAGGTCTCACCGACCCACTCCAGAGTGGCTAGTACTATTAATTAAATTGTTTTTTATTTTTTAAAAGATAGCAGAAAGGTAAATGTTTCCTAGGCTTTTATAAATTAGATGTGCTGATTTTGTAACAGAAATTGTAAAAACGTAGAAAGAAAGGGTGGTAATAAAATGTGTAGAGGTCATATGCTAAAATTATGTACAAAGTTTACACAATAATTTAAGTCCTACTTGTGTAAGCAATTGTGTTTAATGGAATTATCAGCTCAACATTTAAAATTTTATAATCCCAAATTAAATTTTGCTTTTTTTAAACTAAATTATTTATATATGTATGGTTATAGCATCAATTTTTTCTTAAATGTTGTCTCAAACAAGCATAAAGATATATTATTTTAAACAAAGCATTTGCATGTTATTAAATTTAAATAGGCACATATTTTAGAACTATTATGCCACATATTCATTTTTACATGTCATATAAGTTTTATTTCCATAAAAACTATCAGTAGCTTAAATGCTAGCCAGTTTTGTCAGGAGGATTTCTTTTTTTATTTTTTAATTTTGTTGAATCAGTGTGAGATAGTTACAAGCTTTCATGTTTGGGTTACAGTCACACATTGATCAAACAACCATCCCTCTACCAGTGCACATTCCCTGCCAACAATATCCCTGGTATATCTCCCACCCTTACCCACCTTCCTCCTGCCTCCATGGCAGACAATATTCCCCATACTCTTTACTTTTGGGTATTATGGCTTGCAACACAGACACTGAGAGGTCATCATGTTTGGTCCATTATCTACTTTCAGCACACATCTCCCATCCTGGCTGATTCCTCCAGCCATCATTTCCTTAGTGATCCCTTCTCTATTCCATCTGCCTTCTCCCCTCCATTCATGAAGCAGGTTTCCAGCGATGGAGCAATCTGTCGGGAGGATTTTTAATAAATGCTTTCGCATTTGCTTATCAGCAACAACAATGGTTCTCAAAATGTGTATAAGACAAATTTTAGGAATGAGAAAATCAAATATATATATGCATTCACATATATATGTCCATATATATCATATATATATACATATATATCATCTCACACTATGCAAAGGCAGAAGATCCTAGATATTTACGGAAATTTCAATTTTGTGCAGAAGAAAAAGCATTAGCTAGCCTGATTAATGTATTCCTAAGAGTGTGT
The DNA here is from genome assembly GCF_027595985.1 of Sorex araneus. Lineage (NCBI taxonomy): Eukaryota > Metazoa > Chordata > Mammalia > Eulipotyphla > Soricidae > Sorex > Sorex araneus. Next base: position 58,672,256 of record NC_073312.1, on the reverse strand, counting down.
TTATGATATTGATACTTGGTTGGCATCTGGGAGCTTGAATTATGAGAGGTTTTCTATTACCCTGGCTGATAAGAGTGTCTCATTGTGATTAAACATTGCAAACATTATGGTTTATGATGAGCATCTGTTTTCTGCTAGGAGTCTGGAAGTTTTGGTACTTGCTAAACAATGGAAGCCTGTATAATCAACCTCAAATATAAAAACAAACAAACAAGCAAACAAAAACCCTTGGGCTTTGAGTTTCTAATGAATTTCCCTAAAGACAACATTTTACATGTTTGTTCCAAATAATTGCTGGGGATATTAGGTCTGTCCTTTGTGATTCTACTGAGCCTTGGAAGCCTATAGTTGATCTCCATTGGACTTTGTCCCATGAACCTTTGTCCTTTGCTAATTTTGATGAGATTTTCTCACTGCAGTAAGTCATGGCCATGAATACTGCTTTATGCTAAGCCCTGAATCTCCCTAAGGAATAATTTAATCTGTGGGTGGTCTTGGCAGACCTTTGACCTCTCCATTGGACTTTGTCCCATGAACCTTTGTCCTTTGCTAATTTTGATCAGATTTTCTCACTGTAGTAAATCATGGCCATGAATACTGCTTTATGCTAAGCCCTGAATCTCCCTAAAAAATAATTTAATCTGTGGGTTTTTGAAATAGGTATCCTCTATGCAGTACCCATAGAACCCTGAGACCACTCCTTCTGCTCTTGACCAATAATATTGGGCAGTCCATTGACTTATAGGGCTCACGGATGCTGTGATACTCAAGTTCTGTGGTGCTGAGACCACCTGGGCCTCCCCATTGATGTTTAGGACCCCCAGGCTATACCCAGCAATGTTTGGGGGCCATGTAGTGCTGAGATTTTAACTCAGGTGCAGGTTGACCACTGGGTTATCTCAACACATATTTTTAGAGGAATTGATTCTATTTCTTGAATATTATACCTATATCATACAGAAAATACATACCTAGCTACAGCCATGCTGGAGGCCCTTCTCCACATGTCCGGACAGTCCTCATGTATGAAGGTACTGGCAGAGGAACCCAGGTGTGTGTAATCCCATCAACGGCCAACAACCAGAGAGACTTAAAAGCAAGTTCTCAGAAGAGAGTGATGCAGAGAGTCTCTTGCCCGTACGCCTGGCTGTCTTCCCCGGTGCCCCTCTGAGGGGATGGGCTCCAGCTTCCCTCCCCACCCTGAGCAGAGCTCCCAGCGGTCGAGGAACACCGGAACCTAGTTACAGCCATGCTGGAGGCCCCTCTCCACACGTTCAGACAGGCCTCATGCATGAAGGTACCGGCAGAGGTGTGTGTAATCCCATCAACGGCCAACATCCAGAGAGAGACTTAAAAGCAAGCTCTCAGAAGTGCGCAGCCGCAAGCGGCCATGCAATATCTTTAGCCTGCTTCTCCCTTTGGGAAAAACTGGCAGTCTTCTGATAGTTTCCTGCCTACATGGGACAGCCTTGCAAGCTTTCCATGATGTATTTATATGCAAAATCCAGTAACTAGCTGGATCTCATTCCCCTGACCCTGAAGAGCCCCCAGTGCAACATTGTTGGGAGGGCCAAGTCCAGATGGACTTCTAAGATCTCAGGAAAAGGACGAAATAAGATGTTACTGTGCCCGCCCGAGAAATTGGTGATTAATGGGCTATCATGATCGTGATCATACAGAAAAAAACATGTTAGTTGCTTGTTACTCAGCCCATTTCATTCATTCTTAAATTTAACTTGGGAAATTCTTGACCAATCAGGCATATGCCTTAACATCTGTAATTATTTCTTGGACACTTTAAATTACTTTATGGTATGTGCATTAAGATAGAAATAAAAGTCCAAAATTTCTCCAATGCAAGCTTCACTCGAACTAGTTTATATTTTTATTTTTAAGCAAGTTTTGAATATGAAGAGTTCAAATACTTCCTTTGTGTATTATGATTAATAAAAACTCACTTGCAATTTAGATTTTTGAATTTTGATTGTTTCCTTCTGTGTTTATGCATTTATTTTTTTCATTAATTAGTTGGTTTTTCTTAACAGAAGGGTGATTAGAGTCTGCCCCAAAAGCCTCTGTCCCCCTTGCAGAGCCCGACAAGCTACCGAGGGTATCCCTCCGCACGGCAGAGCCTGGCAAGCTACCCATGACATATTTGATATGCCAAAAACAGTAACAATAATGGTCCTAATTTCCCTAATCCTGAAAGAGCTCCCAATACGGCAGCATTGGGAAGGACGGGTAAGGAGAGGCTGCTAAAATCTCAGAGCCGAACTAGGTTGCCAAAACAAAGAAGGACTAAAATGACTGTGTACTTTCAATGCATGTACACTGGCATCAGAAGCATCTATCGAGGGTCTGATGGTGCAAGTGCAGAAGATCAAATACAATGTTATTAGACTGACTGAGATGACACTACAGGACTTCAAAAGAACGCCTGGCCACCCACCTACGAGATGGTTGGACTTCTTCATCAAGGCCCCGAATGAGCAGCTTGATGCTCTTTGTGTTCCTGGAGCAAGCAGACGCCATTGGCACGTGACAGGGACAAGTGGAGATGTTACTGGTACCCACTCGAGTGAATCAATGCTAAGCCCTGAATCTCCCTAAAAAATAAAATAATCAATGAGCAATAGGATGACAGGCAATACAGATGATACAGGTTCTTAACAGGAATTTACTAGTTTCCTATTTGAATCAGGCATTGTATTCTGCACTGGTGGTTTATGGTGGACAGGACACAAAACTTGACATCATAGAGTTTTTACCTAGTAGTGAAAAAAAGGCTTGTGAAAAAGAAAAGACTTTGAGAAATCATCTTTGCTTAACTAGAGTTCAGTCACAAGTGAACAGAGGATTCCCAGGGAAGCTTATCAGGACAGATACAGTTTTATACTCTGTGTAGTGGACTAGGTACTAGTCCCCTGAAAGTATATCCACTTAAATTCCTATCAGTAGACACAGCTTGATGATTATAAAACTGTTAATTAAAGGAGGTCAACACTTCAAGCATCTACTTTTCTACTAATTCTAAATCTAAACAAATGAAGAAGTGTGACCTATAAGTCAGCAAGCAATATGCTAAGGAAAATGTCTGTGTGGTTTTCCTCTTGTAGTGCAAACCAGTTTAATGCTAAACACACATTTGTTGTTGCAGGACAGATAATGTCACCTTCCCTGCCTCCCCAAAATGTCCAATTCCTAATTCCAGGAGCCTATGAATGTGTTATATCTCACATGGCAAAAGACATGTTGCAAATGCAGTGAAGAACACAGATGCTAAAATAAGTAGATTATTCTGGAATATCTGTGTTGGTCCAATCTAGCCACACAAGTTCATAAAATGAGGGATGGGGAGAGGGAAGAGAGAAAGACAGAGAGTGAGAGAGAAAGACAGACAGAGAGATACGAAGAAAGAGACAGAGACACAGAGAGAGATAGACACACACACAGACACAGATCTGTTTGCAGAGAGTATCAAGGAGGAGAAACTCAGGAAAGTTTAAGCATGATAAGGAATTCATGCTTCGTTACTGGTTTTGAGATACAGAGCCAGGTATGAAATTTGGAAAAAGGGAAGACCCTGTATGCGAACCACCAAGAAAATATAAACCTGAGTTCTACAGCTGAAAGAAACTCAATTCACCCAAATACCAGAATGGCCTTGGAAATAATTTTTTTTTCTCTAGAGCCTCCAGTTAGAAACGTGGGTCTTCTGACATTTTGATTTATCTCAGAGCGATACTTGTTAGATTTCTAATTTATATAATTTGGAGGTAGCAAGTGAGTATTGCTTAAATCTGTCATTTTTGGAGGGTGGTCAGATATTACAGCAGCAATGTAAAAGTAATACACTAGGCCAATTCTTTTGTATTTATTTATTTATTTATTTATTTATTTATTTATTTATTTATATTTATTAGTGAATCACCATGAGTTACAGTTACAAACTTGTGAACTTCCATGTTTGCATTTTGTTTATATCTCTCCACCAGTGCCCAGTCCCCTCCACCAATGTTCCTATTATCCCCCCCACCCTTCCACCCCACCCCCCTCACTCCACCCCACCTCTGTGGCAGGGTATTCCCTTTTATTCTCTCTCTCCTTTTGGGTGTTGTGGTTTGCAACAGAGGCACTGTGTGGCCATCGTGTTTGGTCTATATTCTATTTTCAGAGTGCATCTCTCATCCCGTGCGGGTCCTCAAACCACACTTTATCTATTGTTCCCTTCTCTATGCAAGCTGCCCCTTCCTCCAGCATGTGGGTCCAGCTTCCAAGCCTTGGAGCCAACTTCCTGGTACTTATCTCTACTATTCTTGGGTGTTAGTCTCCTATTCTGTTATTTTATTTTATATTCCACAGATGAGTGCAATCTTTCTATGTCTGTCTCTCTCTTTCTGACTCAGTTCACTTAGCATGATATTTTCCATGTTGATCCACTTATATGCAAAGGCCATGACTTCATCTTTTTTTAACAGCTGCATAGTATTCCATTGTGTAGATGTACCAAAGTTTCTTTAACCAGTCATCTGTTCTCGGGCACTCGGGTTTTTTCCAGATTCTGGCTATTGTAAACAGTGCTACAATGAACATTCGAGTGCAGATGTCATTTCGACTCTACTTTTTTGTACAGTAGGCCAATTGTTTAAAAACAACAACCAAAACTTTACTTTTCTGTGAGCCAGAGAGAAAATACAGCAGGAAGGGTGCTTGCCTTGCACATGGCTGACCCAAGTTCGATCCCAAGCACCACCACTAGTGATCCTTGAGTGCAGACCTAGGCTTAAACCTTGAACACCACTGGGTGTGGCCCCAAACAAACAAAAAAAACCCTCTACTTTTCCACCCTCCCCCAAACTGGTATACTATTATTATTTTTCTAATCTTTTATTTTAAACTAGCCAGTCTTCAATACGAGGTTTAAGGCAGTGACATTACTTTTGAGGAATATTGACAGGTGTTAAGCAGATAGCGTCGGTACTTTTCTTATGATTTTACTTTTTTTTTTGCTTTTTTTTTGAGGGGGGGTCACACCTGGCGATGCACAGGGATTACTTCTGGCTCTGCACTCAGAAATTACCACTGGTGGTGCTCAGGGGACCATATGGGATGCTGAGAATTGAACCCAGGTCAGCCGTGTGCAAGGCAAACGGCCTACCAGCTGTGCTATCACTCCAACCCCTCTGCCAAAATTTAGAACTGAGAACATGGCAAAGGAAAGAATTGTTTTCCTCTTCCTGAAATCTTTTTTTTCCTTTTTGGGTTACACCTGGCAATGCACAGGGGTTACTCCTCGCTCTGAACTCAGGAATTACCCCTGGCAGTGCTCAGGGGACCATATGGGATGCTGGGAATCTAACCCAGGTCGGCCGCGTGCAAGGCAAATGCCCTACCCACTGTGCTATCTCTTCAGCCCCACTCTTCCCGAAATCTTGTAGAAATTAATTGCTATTCAAAAAGTGCTAAAGGTGCACTAAAGGTGCCCAAAGAGACTGCCTTTTGGTATAACACAAAAAAGAAGGAAGATGGGAGCTCAAGCATTTTACCCATATTTCTTCGATGACACAGTAGTAGGTAGGTGCTGCTGATTCATAAGATGAAGAATACACACATTAATTCCCATATTGCAAATTGGGCAGCTGGGGGAGCATCATTCTTCCAAGAGTGAGTCACTGCCCCCAAAGCTGAGCAAACTTTTTTGAGAAAAAACAAAGAATGAGCATTGCCAAGTGGAGAAAATACATGTGGGAAGGGACATTCTCATGACCAGTTTAAATTTAGTTTCAAGGTTAAGAAATAACAGGAATGCAGAGAGTGGTCAGAACTTCAGGGTCATCCAGACAAGAAGCCCAGTGTTTGCACTTGGCTTCCTTTCCCTGGTGAACACTGTGTGTCATTGCCAAGTAGTCTTGGGACTGCTCCTGTTAATGCCATGCTCACAACAGTAAGGTAATGATAATGTTTGGCATTGTACATGGATATGCACGTCAGGTGTTTGTGGTGAAACTCAGTGCAGACAGAACATAGCTTTCCTTTGGACTGGCATGGCACATTGTGGAAAACTTAGGGGTAAAAACAAAGTACAGGACAGACTCTTCCCTTTGAACCTTGAATATGGCATCTGTTTCCTACAACCTCTTGTCTTCTACTAGAGGATACAGATGTCAGAATAGCCAGAGCAAAATGCATTAGGTGAAACAAATGGAGAGGATATATGAGTTAAGCAATGGTTAAGAAAATTCATTTCTCTAAGATTTTCAAAGCACAAAGAGTTCAATAGCAAACATACATCAAGCACTTACTATATAAGAGATAATGTTTTAAATGCTTATTAACTAGTTAATGCAGTTAATGCAATAACTGCTTATTGACCAACCCATGTATTGACAAGCATAAATCTTGCAACACTATGTTGGGGATACTCTCACTTTCAACCATTTATACACGGGGAAACTGAAGTCAAAGGAAATAAGTCATTTGTTCAAGGTCACCTACCTTAAGAGTTCGAAGGCAGCATCAGTAGATCTTAGACTTATTTGACAATAATCTCTTGTTCTTTAATTCTTCTTCCATTTCTGTAACATTTGATGGATTAATGAGATGTTTCTGTACCATCTCATAGACCAATGAGACTATTTTGGAAATACAGTAGTAGAGAGAAAAAAATGATGAGAGTTGAGTGGTGTATTACAGAATAATTTTTTCTTTAAGAAATCATAGGAGAATCTACTCACCCCCTCAAACAGTTCTACCTGATCTCAGGGATTCAAATCTACAGCTTATGGTCAGGGTTCATTATATTAAAATTATGACCCTCCTTTCCAGATAATCTCATTCCTTATCTGGTAAGTTGAGTATGCATGTAGTAATGTTTAAAGGCATTTAAAATAGGGTTTGAGAGTGAGCATATGGGTGAAGTTACTTGCATTGCACTCAGCAGCCCAGGTTTGCCCTCTGACACTGCATCTGATCCCCTGAGAACTGTCAAGGGTTATTTCTGAGCACAGAGTGGAATAAGCCCTAAGCACAACTCAATATTGTGACCCCACAACTCTATTTTTTTAAAAAGAATAAATTTTAACAAAAACAAGAACCTTTTTATTTAGAACTAATTAACTTTAATATATAGACTTGACACGACTAGCTAATGCTAAAATCTTACAGAGTAGATTAAAATGAACGTGTAACAGTGGAAGTAACTAAATTCTCTTTCTATCAAAAGGTTATATTTTACAGAATGTGACTAATAAAAAGAACCATAAGAATATAAAAAATGGATATGCATTTTTATAATCAGAGAACTAGAAATGAGGACACAAATCATTATCTTTCATTACTTTACGAATTGACACCTTTGACAGTTGATATTGAATAGGGTTTGAAAGATCCTTTCATGTAATCTTTGTGGGAATAAAAATTATAATTTAGAGGGTTTTTCAGAAGTCTCAAATAAAACCAATATTGCTATTGATTGAGACCAACATTGTTACCTTTGATCCTGATATTTCTGCTATTTCTACCTCCAGAATGATATTTAACATTTCTTTATGTCAAGATATGTTCCATGAAAACACCAAAGATAGTACTTAATAGATTATATTATTAATTTTTTGTTACTTCATAGTAATGTATTACTATTATTTTCTATCTTTCCTTCAAGAGTTTAGTGCTTACTAAGTAATACCCTGTGCTACTCCTAGTAGGAAAAGTATTTTGTTGACTTCATCAGATGACTTGCCTTATTTTGCTAATAAAATGTGGGTGGAAGTAATATGTGGCATGACCAAGCAGAAGTTTCAAGCAGAAACTTCTGAAATCAATAAGTAATCAGATATTACATTACTTATATCATTTTCCTCTGTTAATATAAGCTTACTTACTTCTTTTATTTCTTAAATAAAGAAGGAAAGGTGGGGAATTGAAGCCTACTCAGAGTTATTATCTATATGAATGAGAAATGAGTGTACGGTAAATCACTGAGATTTTAGTTATTTGTCAGCATTTCAACCCATCATTAATTAATTAAATACCAATATGCACGTCATCTTAAATAAAGCCTTTAGTGTTTACTACAGTTTTTGGCTATATTTTTTTCCTGAAGTGTATGAAGAATCTAAAATATTTTAAATATGCATCTTTTAAAGTGTTTTCTAATATTGATTCACAATTACATTTAATAGTTATTGACTTTACATGATATATACTATAAATGTCTTGAATTCTCATGTTCTTTCTTACAGTTTTTTTATTGAATCACCATGTGGAAAGTTACAAAGTTCTCAGGCTTATGTCTCAGTTATACCATATTCAAACACCCATACCTTCACCAGTGCCCATATTCCACCACCAAAAACCCCAGTATACCTCCCGCCCCCGCCCCTCCTCCCCCAACTGCATAACTGATGAATTTCACTTCATTTTCTCTTTACCTTGATTACATTCCATATTTCAACACAAAACTCCCTATTGTTGTTGGAGTTTCCCCCCAAGAAAGACAGCCCTACTGCCAAGGAAGCATTTGATAATTCGTTTTCCATTGCTGAGAATGAAGAGATATGTAGTCCCACTGCTCCAAGTACATAACTCTTTTTTTTCCTTTTTCCTTTTCCTTTTTTTTTCCTCATCCCCCTTCTCGTGCCTCATAGTATGTTCGAAGCCATGCTGCATTTCTCCCCAAAAATGGGAAACAACCGGGAAAGAGGGATATTTCCTCTTCTGGGCCGGCGTGGGGCTATTGCGTAGTTCACAGTCTAGAGAAATGGCTGCTACTTTGACTACCTTCAATATTTCAACAAAAAACTCACTGTTATTGTTTGGAGTTTCCCTCCAAAGTCAGACCTGCTACAAAGGAACCATTTCACATTGCTGACAATTAAGAGATGTTAAGTCGCATGGCTGCGTGGTTTTGGAATTCTCTATAAAGTCGAGGGGAAATTCTGCCAGAAATTGCATAGCCCAGCTCACAGTCCCAGTGCATTCCTGTAAGAAGCTGCTCTGGATGCCAAAATGGGTTAGAAGGTCTCTGGAATCAAAGTCTTTAGGCGCAGAGGGTCCTCTTTCTTACAGTTTTAATTTTTGCTCTCAGCAGCTCCGGATTTATCTGGGCTGAAGGCGTGCTGGTAACACCCACTTCCCATTATTGCCTGGGAGCCCCAAAGTGTAAAAACCGTATACCTCTGGGTTAGGAGTATTAGAATGTGGCTCCTGCCATGTGGATATTGCTGCCACCGCCATTTTTCCTGCAGAAAAACAGGGTGGAGAGGAAAGATCCATCCCTGGGCAGCGCAGAGTTGTAGCCCAGCTCACAGTCCCAGTGCATTGCTGTAAGAAGCTCCTCTGGATGCCAAAATGGGTTAGAAGGTCTCTGGAATCAAAGTCTTTAGGCGCAGAGGGTCCTCTTTCTTACAGTTTTAACTTTTTCTTTTAACCCTGAAAATAGATTACTTGCTGAGTAAATTCTCTTCAGTTAATATATCTATAAATATCTCACAAGGACCAGTCACTTTGCTTTATAACTTGTTAATAATAATGTAGAACTTTATTTAGGTTCTGCACAGGTTAGTCAGAAATGTATGTCTGTTCCCCTGAAAGAAAGTAGTTGTTGGTTCTAGGGAGGTGTTCATAGAGACTCTTGTGAAAATTGAAAAACTCTTTTATTCTATTTGACTATCTTACTCATTAAAGTTCCAGTAAGGTAGATTCAACTGAGAGCCCTTCATCTTGAAGAGTAGGGAGTTACTTGAAGCAGGAAAATGGTCTATTGTGACTTATAGGAAGCCCATCTGAAACATTGTTATTATTAGGAGGGACCATAGAGAGGAAGGAGTGACACCTCTGACAAAATCTTTAAGTAAGATTGAATGACTTTAATCTGAGAACAGCAGTTGTTTGAGATAAATATTTCAAACAGGACTAAGAAGAGCAATATAGTTGTAAATTTTCTGTTTTCGCTGAATAGCAATTACAAGTGAGTGACATCTATATTATTTTATGCGGTATAATCTCCCAACATGTTGCTCCTTAGAAAAATGTCATTGAATCATTGCACAGTTAACCTTGAGAGAATTTTTGAAGTTAACAGGATAAAATAATATGAATTGATGGGTGGTATGAGCTAGGGTTAAACAGTTATTGCAATTGGGTGACACATGAGACATTTTAATGTCTGGCAAGAGAAGAAAGTGCAATTTTTCTAGAGGGAGTTTAGATGGAGTGGAATTATTTCCTTAGTACTCAGTAGACTGAGCAATAATTTGGGAAATCTGTATCATCTATTTATGTCCCAATTTTCTTTGTCATTACAGGATAAGTACCATTCTATTTGGAAAATTTTTCACTCTTCAAGTGAAAATGTCTAACCAAATTTGGAAAAATCTTATATCCTTAGATGAATGATTTCTGATATATAATCTTTGATAAATTATATTTTATTGCTAAATAAAGTGAATCTTGTTGCCAGTCAGATTTGATAATTAATAGTTGTTATAAAAGTTTTTACTGAAATATTAGTATTAGTGAAGCATATGCCCTATACACTGGAACCCTGACGTTGAGCCCTGGCACCGCTGAAGCGCCAATCATTGGAAATAGCACCTGAACACCACACCAGGAGGGGCACCCCATACTGCTGGTTGTGGCACCAGGGTTAACCTTAACAGCACATGTATGTGGAAAAAAATAAGAATTTAGGTGAAAAAAAACAAGAGCTAGAAACCTGTTATTTTATATAGGGGTAAGGAATAAATATATGATGATTGAGAGGTAAATATATTCATAAACATTAAAAACCTGGGGATAAATGCAAAACAAGGAGATGAGCAGTGTGTAGATAGTCACATTGTATCATCATAAAGGTGTGCTCAATGATTTATCCTTTACATGGAAATGCCCAGTATCTTGTGTAGTTTTAATAACTATAGAATAGAAAATACCAGAAAATACAAATACAGATGGCAAGAACCTATCATATGCTTCAGAACACAATTAAGATTCAAAATTATCTACCCAGATGTGAACATTTAGCTAAAATCAATGAGTAAAACGGAGACTAGAACTAAGAGAAATAAGTCAAATGCTAAATGCCTAACAATTTGTGTAAGTTGAGAATTGCTGATGTCTGGTTCGACAGCGGTTCAAGTAGTATATATTTTTGAATGTTTTAATTGCCAATATACCCAGTGTAGTCTAAAGTCAGTCAAAACCTAAATGTAATTTTAGGATAATTTCATAGAATTATTCCATTTTTGTTTATGACAAAAGATGTAATAGAACAATAGTGGTCATAACAAAAAAGATCAGACCATGTTATCACATTCAATTTCTAAGTGCAGTTCTTGAAAGGTAATAATGAATCATTAAAGTGATGATTTCTAAACTTTCTCATGGTTCATCACTTTGAGGTTCTCTTTCAAAGATTTCTACAAATGCTACATTTTGTCTATAGATTGTTAACATGATCACAAAAGTCACATATAATTCCAGAGGGTTTGCAGGTATAGGCTAAGAACTCAAAGTAGAGATGATCATTTGGAGGCAAACAGAAAATGAGAATTTAGGAAACCATGCTATACAAAATCAGTTGATGAAATTATGGATTCTTATCTTGAAAAAGAAAAAGTGTCAGAGAGATATTAAGAAGTTACTACTACAGCTTACTAATATCAAATTCTTTCCCCAGAATTTGAAGCATTACATTTGTCAGTCCTTTATAACTTATCAATTGATGTGAATAGTTATGTTCAATGAACGAGAAGAAGAGATATCACTTCTGGATATCAGTATTTTATTCTACTCTTAGAAATGGCAGTCCCACTGCCTCTGACATGGTGATCAGATCAGATTTTCAGAATATTGCAGCTAAAGTTTGGTGACCCCTCCATCAGTCCAGATCTCTGGGTTATTGTGAGAGGCAAACTCTCTGCCATCCTGTGTTACCATTGACCAACAATCAATCTGGGTTTGGGCATGGTTTTGTGAGCAGACATTATAAACTATATCTTGTTCTCCATAGAATTTAATATTTTCTTATTTTCTCACATCTTCTGCATCTCTCCTTATGTTAAGAAATATTTCCATAAACATATATATAGTATATAAACATATATATACTATATATATAGTATATAGCATTAAACCAGATCAAGACACAAATGAGAGAAAAAGAACCCACATCAGATGCTCTAATGAAGTCCAACAGACCATCAATAGGTCAATGTAGCACAATAGTGTTATTCTGAATTTTAAAAAGAACAGGTCAGCTTACTCTAGTAATCATTGGCATCATGCATGACTAGACCCCTTATCTTCCACCAGTTTACCACTTCTTTCTGTTTAAGCTCCATTTCTCAACTTAATATGGATATACATAAGCATATATATGTGTCCGTATGTATGTATATATACATGAAACACATATGTATATATTTCTATTTGTGGCAGAGATATAAAGTATAGTAATGTAATTTTCCCAAAAGAGGACTTTTTTTTAAAGTAAGAGATCTACAGAATATGCATTTTTCTTCTCATGGAAGTTTTTCCTTCCGTGAAGAGGCATATGGATTTTTGTTATCTTATTAAAAATTGCCTATAACCATCTGCTTCTTACAAAAATATACCCTATTTGCTACCTATGAACTCATGTCCTATGAAGGCGGTTTTTCAAATACCATGTTTAAACCTTTCTAAGCATTAGGGTTAGTCAATGATTTGATGAAATGAGAACTTTCTGGAGCCTAGAAATATTCAGTGACTACAGAGACTGGATTCAGATACTATTGGAATTAAAGTCGAATTTCATGTTTTAAGTGTGAGATCATTTTCTCTTAAATTTTCTAGATGCCAGAGTCATTAATAAGGCTATAATGTAAGTATACTTGAAAGATTCTGAGACGAGCTGGTCATCCTCATTTTTCTGAGAGATTTTGTTTTGAAAAGCAATTTAATGTTTACATGACCTTTAATAAAATATACTGCACATTTTGAAAAAAAATTTTTTTTCTAGAATTTTTTCCCCTCAGACAAAATCATAAGCACAGGATTTTTTGTGCAAAACATACACATAGATATTTAGATAAATTCTAGAATATTATATAAGGCATCAGTACAATACAACACATCCTCTATTTTTGAGTAAAATCCCAAATTTCAGAGACAACAAATATGTTCATTGTTGTATATGATAATTTGTTAGATAATGGAATTATTCATGAAACTTCTAGGGAATACCTGATAAGTAGTCTTTATTAGAGGGTAAATCAATACCAAATCTGGGCTCTTTTTGTCTTTTACACTTAGACTAGGAGACTAAGTTTCTTAATATTCAGGGAATCTATCCTTGTGATCACATGATTTAGGAGTATATCCCACTCACCCCTTTCTCTAACCAAGGAGTTATCACATACTCTCTTGCATGACCTTTTTGTGGCCTGTTTTATTTGAGTCTGAAAATGAATGTGAAGTGATAGTCCCCAGAAAATGAATCTGGCATTTCTCGATGTTGGCCATTTTCATTTATAAGACAAGTAAGAAAATGAGAATCATTGCTCCCGGAAACAGGTCATGACCATCTGCTTGTAGGGTGCTGCAATTATTCCTTCGCTTAGAAATATGAAGCAATGGGTTCCTGAAAAAAAAGTGTTACACAGAGGTAATTTATTTAAATTTAAATTTTCTGTTGTTTATCTTTGGAAATAATCACAATGGAATCCTATGAAGTAAGACTATGTTACTGACCAGTGAAACTATGTACTCAGTAAATTATGACAAATTCGACTAGCAAGTATGCTGAATAGTGTGCACTCAAGATTAATGGAGACTATTTGCATTGGAGGAAGTGTCCCATTAATGACACAGTGAGCAGCATCACAGATTGACTTTTTTGTAAACAGTTAACTTACTATTTCTCAATGCATGTATGGTCTTGGACAAATTACTCTACATATACCTCAATATTTTTGTTTGTAAAATATAAATGATGATTTTATCACGTAGTCAATAGTTTCATTGACTATATTAAGTGAGAAAACACATGATGAACAGATAGCACAGATAGCTATTGGATCTGTTGTAGTAAATGGCCAATATAGATTCCATTTTTGTTCCTGTTATAATGCCTGTGCTTGAACAATTTTGTGTGGAGCATTGTGCTGGTAGAAATAATACGAGGATATAATACTAGGATGTGAAGCAGCAAGTATGGTTCCTGAGATTTCCATGCCACTAACTGCTATGTGGCTGTCAGAAAGCACTTGCTCTCTCTGGATTTCGATTGTTTTATGTTTTACCTGAAAAATTCAGTCTCTAGACTTCTAATTGTCTATATATTTTTCAACTATAATAATCTTTGATTATATGTTATTCAGCATTAGGATAGTGAAAAAAATCAGTATATGTTTTTATTGACTTTAAATAATAGAAACTATATACGACAAAGAGTTATCAGTTGTGTGACATAAAGCTGAGCTTTTCAAACTTAAAAGCACATTTTAATCAACTGGGATTGTTACATGCAAAATCTTATTTGGTAGACCTCAGGTGGGTGGAGCCTACAAATCCACTTTTCTACAAGTTCTGAGCATGCCTGTCCTCCCAGGTTTGATTTCTATACGTCACCATTAAGATAGCAACAGTTAGATTTTGACAACTGATGTTCTCTGATTTACACCTACTTTTAGTCAGGTGCGTATGGAAGAAAACAAAAGAAAAGATGAACAAAATAATCCACATACTAGGCATATTGTTACAATTCATTCTAACAATCCAAATGGGAAAACACAAGCTCTGGAAGAGCTGCTTGACAAATGATGTCACTTTGAGAATGGAATCAGTTACTGGGCAGATGCAAGGGTACTAGTCTCCCTCCTTCTCCCTTTAAGGTACAGAGAATCAAAATATCAATGTAATAGTCCTGTGAAACTATTCTGACTATAAATGAACTCCAAAAGATTGTAGAGCTGGAGCAATTGAGCTGTCTTGATTTGTTCTTCCCTGAAAGTATTTCTTGCTGCTAGTTTTAACCCCAGCAAAGTTTAATGATCAGACATTGTTATAAAATTCACTTTTGAGCAGAGAACTGTGGATAATTTTGCCCTAGAAAAATTTTTGCACAGAACTTCTTTTCTTTAAACTGTCATTGTGAGTGTCATGGAACAGAAAAGGGCTTAGGGGATAAAATGAAATTAAATTTCTAATAACTCTGTCTGTCAAGTTTCAAGGGGGTGATGATGATCTAGGAGCAGAAAAAAGGATACTTCTCACAAGATACCAGAACATAGAGAGAGAAGGGCCCCCACCTATTTGACGTTAGAAATGGTGCTTTTGATTTCTAAAGTACTTTGATTTCTCAAAGTTCTTAATATATTTGATGAATAGGGCATGGGAAATGCATGTTGATGATTAGAAACGATTGTCTTTCCCTTCTTAGCTAGTCTAACTTTGAAGTCATGGAGACAGAGAGCAAGAAACAAGCCCGGAGAAAGTTTTTGGATGAGGTGTTCATATTTGCTTTTAGTATGTGGCATATTGGTTGAGAAATGATGAGCTCTCCACATCAGGTCTATAACTTTTTTTGGAAGTTAAAACAAAACAAGTTTTAATTGGAAGTTCTGAGGAATAAGGGGGTGGGGAAGGAGGGGAGAGAAAGAGGGAGAGAGAGGGAGAGAGACATACAGACAGATAGACTGACTGGCTGACTGACACAGATAGACCACATCAGCTTCTCCAGAGTGGAAATAGAGCCTCAGTACACATCCAGCATTAAAATATGATAGTACGCATCTCCAGATGGAAGATGCAGGTGATACATGCATGCAGACACCATGTGAATGGGCTGACAACACGTGTGCTTGAGAGACACATGTACTCAGGCAGTACATGTACACGGGCAACACATGTACTTGGACACAGGTGCCAGATATATAACATTTTTGAAGAAAAAGTTGAACAACAAAAATGAATGGGATAGTCTGCTTTCTTTATTTCTAAATATCCATGACAGTGAAATGTGTATGCAAAATATCTGAAAATAAAACGCTGCGTTAAGTTATGGGACTTACTTTGACTACATACTTATAGAATGTTTGTCTAGAAATATATGCATTTTTTAAACATACATTTATATTTATTGAATTTTTATAATTACATTCACATATTATAGAATATTTATGTTTCTGGAATATAGACACTTTTTCTCAAATGTCAGTACATTTTTTGTTCATAGGGAACAAAAACATATAGTCTAAGTGTTTTATTATGGAATGTCTCATCTAGTATCAGGATATATTCTCTTACATTCCTATGAAAGGTAGTATTAGTGAAAGGAAAAGAATCAAAAATAAATTATTGAGTAGCTTTATTGCCATTTAACATATAAATGCCTTCTCTGTGCCAAGTACCATGTTAAAGATTGGCAATATCGGAATAGACTTGTTTTCCATCCTCAAAAGAAGACTTATTTGCTGTTGTATATAGCAATTTAAGATTTCTCACAGAACCCTTAAAAAATTGTACAGTGACTTAGATTACCTGGTTTGTAAGTTGGAAGGCCAAGAGTTTGATTCTTAGTGCAGTCATTAGGAGCCAAGTCCAGTTCTGATGGTTCTACTATTTGTGCCTGGCAACTTGGGCACATGTCTGAACACTACAGCAACTCTGGGTGAGCTCTACAACAAATGTGTGTTTGCACCACAGCTGAAGGAATGCATTCCCCAGTGAGCACCAGTACCAGATATGCAAGCACAACAAGCAAATGTGTGAGCCTAGTGAGCATCAAAGTCAAAAAATGTGGGAATTTCACAGCCAGAAATGTGTGTGACTCTTCAGTCATTGAAACAATAACAAGACAAAGAAGCAAGGCAGAGTAAAGGGAAGGGAAAAATAAAAAGTAAAGTTCCTCAAAGATAATAAAATTGGGAATTCTCCTATGTTTCATTATAACATATACATAACATTATCTCAACTTAAGCACTAAAAAACTTTTAAACTGGATTATTAACCAACAAAATTTGTTTTCTGTATCCCAGTTCAATAGGATTGGCTATAATTTAAGAAAAATAATCAAAGATATGTGGTAATTCTTCTATACCAGAGGTCCCCAATTCGTGGTACACAGGCTTAATATGATGTTCTCTTTATTGGATTGTATTTCATGTATATAGCATTTTAATTAACATTTATACATGTAAAATCAGTATAATTATATTGTGTAAATTCACTATATGAACATATTTAAAATGAATGATACAAAATATAAATTATATTCAATAAAGCTATCACAAAGGTATATTTCTAGCTTCTCTTGAAATAGCCAAACCATCTGGCAATTTTGGATTCATATTTCCACACGGCAGCTGTCAGAAGGAATGAGGCAGCTGTTGCTTTTGGGCGCAACATCAGTTCTCTCCAACTCTACTTCTAGCACAGCAAATATGTTACTCTAAAATTCTTTTAAGTAGTGACTCATGCTCAGTGTTCAGGAATCCTTTTTATTTTCTTTTATCTGAGGCACTACAATTTACAATAATATTAATGAAAGGGTTTCAAACGTACAAAATTCAAGACAACCAATTTCATATAATGTATTAGTTTTAGCATATATATGTAGATGTATTTTGTTTTTACTGAAACAGTGGAAATACTGCATAATAACACTTCGACTGTTTTTATATCATTTGATATATGCATATTCTACCAACGTTGTACCTTTTGGTTTACTGAAGAGTAAGGAAGAACTGGGCTGGTGGGGGAGGGAAAAAATAATTATTTTTCCTTCTGTACCATCATTTATTCTAGCATTAATAGTTCTGAGTCTCTTGCCTCCGCGATTGACTGTCTTCACAGGGGCCCCTCCGATGGGGTTGGTTGAGTTTCCCTCCTTGCCCTGAGCACAGCCCCGGCAGCCAAAGACCTCCAGAACCCAGCCAACAGCCACGTTCAAGGCCCCTCTTCACATGTTCAGATGAGCCTCATGCATGAAGGAACGGGCAGAGGAACCCAGGTGTGCAAGACCCGGGGCCGAGATCTCCAAGCCTGCTCGGATGGGGACTGGGCCTCTTCTGCCCAGATCCCCCATTTTCTAGTAGCTAGGCGGTCATACCCAGAAAGCGCCCCAGCGCTGTGTAATCCCATCAATGGCCAACATCCAGAGACTATAAAACCAAGCTCCTGGAAGCGCGAGAGACTTCTTATACCCTAGTTCTCCCTCTGGGAGAACCTGGCAAGCTACCCAGAGTTTCTTGCCTGCGTGGGAGAGCCTGGCAAGCTCCCCATGGTATATTCATATGCCAAAACCAGTAACAATGATGGGTCTTATTCCCCTGACCCTGAAAGAGCCTCCAATGCGGCATCGTTGGGAAGGATGAGGAAAGAGAGGCTGCTAAAATCTCAGGGCTAGGACGAATGGAGATGTTACTGAGACCGCTTGAGAAAATCGACAATCAATGGGATGATGATGATGATGATATAGCACAAATGGTTAGCTAATACTGAGAAATAAAATAAGAAAGTATATGGCAAAAAAAGAAATGAAAAGAAAACAAACATACAAAACTCAACACCGTATCCTCCACTAGAGTGCCTGCTTCTCCGCACCCTCAGCTCCAACTTTCCTTGCTGGTCCGACCAGCCTTATCTTATATTGTTCTTTGCAACTAGGAAAGGAAAGGGATTGTTACATTAAGGAGCTCCTGCAAGCTGGGGACTCGAGTCTTTCTGGGAAAGCTCTCTGAAGAACAGAACTTGTGAATAAATAGAGCAATGGGAGAGAGGATTTTCTCCTTTCTACTGATTGAGATTTTAACCTGATCACTGACTACTCAATAGAATGCTGCTGATCACTGTTGGATGTGCTCTGACTTGCTACTACATGCTGAATTGTTTATTGTGGGGTGACCCATTTGGACCTTAACTGTCAAACCTCACAAATAATTCAACCCTCCAGAGTAAAGTTTCTCAACTGTGGGTGGAGGCATATGGGCCTCACAAGCGTACTCTGAGAACACAAGTGAAAAACAAGTAGGGCACAGAGTGAGAGTAAGGGGCCAAGTGGTAGGATGGAACAGTGTCATAGGAAGGAAGCAAGGTTGGAAGGGGACACCAACAGAAAAGTTGAGGGGTATGACTCTAGTGTAGTACTTCCGAAACATATCTTTATAGCCTAAAGAGAAGAGTCTGAAGTTAAATTTTGGGGGAATGCTGGGCGTAGTATTGACATTCATGATGCACCATGATGCACATTATTGTATTAGTAGACTTCAGAAGACTTGCAGCAGGAGGATCTCTTTAATACTGTGTCTCAACAAAAATTGATTCAGAAGGTTTACATAGACTTAGCTCCAGAATACTTATTCACATAGCTAATAGGAGATTGGTGGATTACTTTCTGGCATTGACAGAGACAGAGAACATTGTTTAGATTTTAATTAGATGTAAAATGTTCAATCAACCAATATCCAGCTGAAGAGAGCCTAGGAACATAAAGAGTGATGGTACAATGAGAGATGACAGGCTTATCACCATTTATGATATTTTTAACAGTTGAAATTAGAGAAAAAAATTTCCTTTTGAAATAAGATTTTAAGTCTTCGGGGTTATATGTAGATAGAGCTCAAGGTGATTTACAAATCCATCAGAGGAATGATAATTTCTTCAGTATGAATCATGAAACTCTTCTTTTTTCTTTCCGTTCTTTTTTTTTTTTGACCGTAGAGAACACATTCTCTCTTTAGTGTGGCCAATCAGATTTTACATACAGGAAAGTTTTAAGGAATCAATTTCTTTGGTGAAATAGGTTTAAGCCTGATAGTGCCAGTTTGGGTAGAAAAATAGAACAAAGAGGTGGTAGAAAGATAGAGGTTAAAAAATGAGTAAGATACTTCTATAGTATACATCGTTTAGTAACAATGTGGCTGATACTAAGATCCTTTTCTTCCTTTGCAGAAAATTCAGAACAAAAGTAAGAAATAAAACCTCACTACAAGCAATTAAGTATCACAACTTCAATAAACTTTCTTGTCAACATATATTGAGCATAAAGTAAAAGAATTTCTAGGCCTGCTTTGTTGTAACTTAATATCATGTTATAATGATTTTTGTATCAATAAAACTCTTTCAAAATTTTGTTTTTAAAGGCTAAATTATATTCACTTTTTGTATCACTGTATCACTGTCATCCCGCTGTTCAATTTACTCAAGTGGGCACCAGCAACGTCTTTATTACACTCAGCCCTGAGATTTTAGCAGACTCTCCTTACACATCTTTCCCAAAAATTGGAAGTGCTTTCAGGGTCAGGGGAATGAGACCTATCGTTACTGTTTTTGGGATATTGAATACTCCACGGGTAGATTACCAGGCTCTGCCATTCGGGTGGGATACTCTCCGAAGCTTGCTGGGCTCTCAGAGAAGTATGTATACATCTGTTACCCTATTTTGAATATGAATATGCCACGGGGATCTTGCTGGGTTTTCCCAAGTGGGCAATAGACTCTTGATAGCTTGTCAGGTTGTCTAGGAGGGAGAAGTAGGCTATTAGATGTCATGTGGCCCCATTGTGGCTGCACGCTTCTGGGAGCTTGGTTTTATAGCCTCTGGATGTTGGCCATTGATGGGATTACATGGCCCCTGAGGCAGTCTCTGGGTGCGACTGCCTAGCTACTGGAAAATGGGGTATCTGGGCAGAAGAGGCCCAGTCCAGATCCGAGCAGCCTTGGAGATCTGGTCCCAGGTCCCACACACCTGGGTTCCTCTGCCGGTTCCCCCATGTGTGGGGCTCGTCCGAATATGTGGAGAGTGGCCTGACCATGTGGAGAGTGGCTTGAACATGACTGTGGCTGGGTTCCGGAGGTCCTCAACTGTACTCTGGTTTCTCTTCAGATTACTTTTTGTAATCAACTATAATTTTAACTCTTTTATTCAGATCATAAAATTAAAATATTCTGGTCATCTGTTCTTAAGAACATTAAATCATTAATATGCAAAAATATTTGCACACCTAAAGTTCATCACAGCATTATTTGCTTTAGCCAAGGCCTGGAATTAATTCAAATGCCCAAAAACACAAGAATAATGACACAGAATGATAATGACGTTGTGATATATACACAATGGAGTACTACTCAAATCTGAGAAAATATGAAATATTGCAGTTCATGACATTCTTGATGTAATTGTAGTCATGATGTTAAGTGAAGTAAATCAGAAGGGAAAAGGCCTTTTTTGTTTGTTTGTTTTCGAAACACACCCAGTGTTGCTCAGCTCTTACTCAAGGCTCTGTGTTCAAGGATCACTTCTGTAGGGCTCTGGGGGGACTATATGAGATGCTGGAGATTGAACCTAGGTGAACTGTGTAAAGGCGAGACCTGCTATACTATTGGTTTGACACCCAAGAAAAGAGAAATTCTTGGAAATCTCATTCATATCTGGAGAATAGTGAAAAAGCCAAGGTATTACATAATTTCTGATGGAAGCAAACCCTAGATCTTGCCAACATAACAGTGAAATGAGGCAGAAAAGTTGGGAGTGGGGTGGGAGAGAAGGGACTTTGGGATAGTAGTGGAAGGCTATTGACACTGATAAAGCAGCATTTGCAAGTTTTAAAACAGTAATGCAGAACTGTTGTAAACCATATAGCCTCAAAAATTAATTTAAAAAATAGAATATGACCCTGATTTTGTCAGACCACATTAAGCTTCTAAACCCCATGCATGGGGAAGAAAAATAGTTGAGCTAGATTAGATGAGATTAAAAGCTTCAGAGAGCTAAATAGCTTCTCGAAGTTTCCAGTAAAATTGCTGCAGTACTGAAAAGAGAATCAGAAGGACCCTTGTGCTGTGTCTGGGGCTCAGATTTGTGCCTCTACACTGTGGTTGACATCCTGGTCACACCTATAAAACTGTCACTTGGGTACTATTGATCTAATAGATGATTTAGCCTGTGTCAAGGGGAGCATAAGTGAGAAAATTGTCTTGTCCCCAGTGTTGCTTCCGGGCTTTGAGGCTGCTGAGACTCAGTGACTTGCACGGACAGGGAGGTCACAATTCAGCCTCTCAGTGAGGAAGGATGAGGGAAAAATGACCCAGGAGCAATTACTACTCTTAATTTCTATAAAATGGACAAAATGCTTTTTACAAGGTCATCAACAACTGAAAGCATCCATTTAGTTTATAAATGAAACAGAGAAAGATGGACATTCTCATTTCTTAGATAATCAGCACAAATTGCTTTCAGGAGAGTTAAGAAAACTACTGGGCAATGGGATGGAATTGGAGACTCACTGCTGACCAGATTTGAGTGATAATAACATAATCCTCTTGCCTTTCAGGGTTTTTATCCTGAATCTTTTTCTTTCTATAAACCAATCACGGCCTAGCAAGACATGGTTTTGGAGACCAAAATAAAAATAATCCTCACAAAATAAAATTATTGATTTATATATTTTTTGGTATTCATTTATTTTTCTCTCCATTTTGGAGAAAAATATTTATCTTCTCAAACAATTGTAAGAACTTCCCCATAATGCAAAATTTGCTTTTTATTAGAAATTTTGAAATTTTGAATCATTTCCACACTGATCAAGATGATAAACTCAAGGTTTTTGAAAGTATATGCTTTGAGAGAGAAAGAATGGACCTTGGATGTAATAAAATTTGTATTAATGACCAATACTCACATAACATAGCTTTTGTACATGTGGAAATGGCTCACATGAAATTATCCTCTATTATCCTTTCTCTGAAGTCTTGATGGTTTATTCCTTCATGAAGGCACATCAATCATCATCACCATCTTATTTATCTCAGTTACCAATAGTAAGTGCTTTTCTTTAAGCATTATTCTTAAAAAAGTTAGACATCACAATTTTCATAGAATGTAAGCAAATGTCAACTTTCAGTTAATGCATTAGGGAAGGTACCAGCAGTCTGATAAAAATGGCTTCAAAGGGAATAAGAAAAATAGCTTTTGTTTTTGCTTCTATTTTTAGGTAGTAGAAATGAAAAAGAGCTCTGAATAAGATTTCCAAATTAGAAACAAGACTGGTTCATGTCTTATATAGAAATAAAGCCGTAATACTTTTTTCCCCCTCTACTAAACAAGAGGGCGAGATAATTGTAGTGTGGCTATAGCAATTTACCAAAGCATCATAGCTTAAAACAACACAAAGTTATCTTCTCATACTTCTTGATGCTAAATATCTGAACTCCAATTGTTGGTGGATTCATGTCCTCACCAAAGACACCAGGGATGTTTCTACTATTGTCTTACACTAGTCTTCTTAGTGCTGGCTTTCCCAGGGAGCCTTGGCAATTCTGGTGCTATGGAAGGAGAGTTTCAGTCTCTGCCTCATGTGGTCTTTCCCTCTTTGTCTGTCTCAGTGTCCTTTCCTGTTCTAAGAACATTACTGAATTTGTTTCCCCATCCTTAATTGAGAATGATTTATCTCCAGATCGTTACCTGATTGTATCTGCAAGTACCCAATTATCAAGTAAGGTTCAGAGGTCCAAGTGGATACTAATGATTTGGGCGGACACTATTTAACCCACTTCAAAACCAGAACAATTTTCTAAGTTGTAAAATGCTTCCATGCTAGTCATATTGTTCTAATGAAAGTTTAGGCTATGTATGTATAGCTTTGATTTGGTATTGATTTCTAATGTGTCATGTTTTGCTTTGACCTTTCTGTATTAGGATTTCTCTGTTCTAGCTAAGGAAAATGCTAATTTTAGGAAACTCCCTACAGCCATGCTGTTAAGATGCTATGATGTGTGTGCGCCCCTAGGTTGCATAAGCATGAAGCAGACTGACAATGAATTTGCAGTTATGTTCTATAAAAAGGCATGTAAGATCATTTCTTGTTGCTGATGTTCTCAGACACCCTTGCTGTCTCAACTTAGGCCACTGATGAATAAAACCTTGCTCTCCTGCCATAGATTGTTTTGGTGAACTCTCACTATAACAATATGCAATATTGTGTTATATATATATAGTTGTATGTGTGCCAATATAAAGATATCACGTACTACTGCTTTGTTTAAATATGCCCCCCAATGGCATTAGAATATCAAATCAGTTTTATTTTTTTCTTCCAACTCTGGATATTTAAGATCAGTTTTATTTAAAAAAAAATCCTACTTCGTACTATGCTGCATGCTCTCTTCGTACTATGCTGCATGCTCTTTGCAAATTATCATATAATCAAATTTAATCTTCAAACCTCAAGTAAGTCTGGTATCTGAATTTTCATAGACAAAGACAATGGAGGTACAGAGAAG
The DNA here is from genome assembly GCF_027595985.1 of Sorex araneus. Classification (NCBI taxonomy): domain Eukaryota; kingdom Metazoa; phylum Chordata; class Mammalia; order Eulipotyphla; family Soricidae; genus Sorex; species Sorex araneus. The sequence goes on along the minus strand of NC_073312.1, from coordinate 58,647,995 downwards.
TCAACTTGCTCCAGAGCCCACAGTGAGTAGATGACAAGCTTTTATTTGGACAAACCCTGAAGTCTATTGCTCTTTTTTTTTTTTTTGGTGCAACTTCTTCTTTCTTTAGTTCAGGTCAGGAAAAAGTTTGACTCTTCTATTGTCATTTCAAGGTCTAACTGCCTATGAGGGAAGATAAGTGACTATAACCTACAGTAACTTCTCCTGAAGTGTGACATTTCTTCTGAGCTAACCTCTCATTGAAAGAAAGACATCATAGAACACAGCTCTTTGAAGAAATTTTTCTTGGACCAAGGAAATCCCAAGGACACCCCAAAAGAATTTTAATTAAATTTATTTTGCTCTTACTCACTATTATTAAAACAAATATGCAGATAAAGCTGAGCTAACAGAATCTGAATTTTGGAAGGCTATTTAATATTTGTTGTTTGCTTAAGTCACATTCAAGAAGCCCACAGTAGCAGAAAGCAGTGCATGTGACACTTCATTTGAGTAATAATACATCCTGGTTTGTTACACTAATGCACACTTCAGTGTGTGTTTTAACTGGGAAAACGTGTATTATTTTCTGGATGGGATTTTTGTCAGTAGGCATTGGTGAGGACGTTTTTCTCAGCCTTTGTAATGAGCTCACTGAAAATCGGTGTCGGCTCGAATTGTAGTTTAGGCTTAAATGAGAAATCAATTAGGAAGGCAGCTCCTTGTGAAACTCTCTAGACGTGAAGAAGTGTTGTGCTGAAGCAAATAATCACTGCAGGAAATCACCAGCTTCATTTCGAAAATTGTGAGAAGCCACATAAGGATGTTATAGGCGGAAGGACAGTGAATCAGAAAACATATTTTTGGTCTTGAAGTAGTTATTCAGTCTGTCTAAGGCTCTCATGTCCTCTCCAGATACAGTGTTAACAGTCAAATGGTTTCTAGACTAACTTGACTATATTCCTATTGGGCCATATTCACTCCTTCTTTTTCCCTGAGGTGTAAACATTTACCCATTTTAAGGATGTCAACTTTTCTATTTATTTTCTTATATTACCTTTTATAATATGAAATGTAATGGTGCAATTTGAGTCTAAATAATTTTCTCTTAGAAATCTAAATTTGTTAAAGTTGGAGAGATGGCACAGTGGGTAGTATACTTCTGTTGCATGGGGTTGACTCAACTTCAATCCTAGGCACCCTGTATGGTCTCCAGAAGCCCACCAAAAGTGATCTCTGAGCAGAGGCAAGAGTAAGCTTGAGTACAGCCAGGTGTGCCAAAAAACACCCCCCCCCCATTTTCTTACAATGAGCTGAACCTGATGAACTCCTTTATATGGGAAGGTGACCCAGACCAATTTAAATGGTTTCTGAATATCTTTGTTTTATCATTCATAAAACAGGAGCTCCTTTCCATTTTGTGATTAAATATATAATCCCTGAAATTCTATTAGAAAATAGGTAAGCAAAAGAGGACATGCTTATATATTTCACTATATCACTGTATCCCTATCATCCCATTGTTTGTCGATTTTCTCGAGGGGGCACCAGTAATGTCTCTATTCCTCCCAGCCCTGAGATTTTAGCAGCCTTTCCTTACTCTTTCCCAACAAGTGAGGCTGGAAGCTCTTTCAGGGACAGGGGAATGAGACCTATCGTTACTATTTTTGGCATATCGAATACACCATGGGGGGCTTGTCAGTCTCTGCCCATATGGGTGGAATACTGTTGGTAGCTTGCCAGCCTCTGAGAGTAAATAATATTACTCTCTATGATTTGTTGCCTACTGTCTGAATTCCATCAAATATGGTCTGATAATTATGGAAAAAGTGTAGGAAGTGTCTTAAAATGTGTCGTGCGGCATTGAAGGGGCCACATGGTCTGTAAAGCGGCCAGGAGCATGGCAGCGGTTGGGTAGTGGAGGTTGGCTGACAGGGCTGGGTCCTTGGGCTGTGAAAACAGCCTGGCGCAGAGTCTGGTGGCATGGCTAATGGGAGACTCATTTTATATTCCCGTCTGGAAGGAGCAGCCAATGAGGAGAGTGTCTGGTGCCAGCAGGGTGTGACAGGGTATGGCTTTTGGGTGTGATCCCTGGGTCACCGGAGATTGGGGGAGAGCAGGCAGGGGATCTCTGCTTCTGGGTCCTGTTGAGTCCAGAGTCCAAGGTCACAAAGTTCCGCATTATCTGGGTTCCATGAGACTTCATGCGTGAAGCTCGGCCAGAGCGTCTGGAAAGAGGCCTGGAGCGTGGTGGTGCTTGGGTAGTGGAGGTCGGCTGCCAGGGCTGGGTCCCTTGGAGTGGGGAGGGTTCTCTCCCGCCCCCTCTGGGATGCCCCGAGTGAAAATAGCCTGGTGTGGAGTCCCGCTTATATATTTAATAGTTATAAATAATAATTTTATATAACTATAACATACATACTATATAAATGAACTTAACTAGTAATTAGAAAAGCAAATCATAACATTTAGGAAAAATCAAGTTATCTAATTTAAAAAAACCCACCATCCTCCAATGTGTTAGTTTCTAAACATTTATGTGGATTATTAACTAAGAAATTTGATTAATCAATATTTTTATTGAGTTTATCATGTAATCAATTTCTTCTGAACTTTCCTTTTATTTTAAATAAGTCTCATAGATCAGACAATCAGAAATTTACACTCATATCATTTTCTAAAGTGGCTTTTTGCCCACTTACTCTGAAGGTATACTAAGAAGCTGTGGGAAATTAAATTTGAAATAAAAAGTTCAGGTCATTTTATGAAGGGTTAGAAAGTGAGGGTAAGAATTTTAGTCTGCAAGCAATGGGGAGTCTTTGAAGGTTTCTTAGCAGGAGAGTAGCTGGTTGAACTGCAGAAAATTAATTTGACTTTGGTGTCTAGAAGTTATTGGATGGGGAAGAAACAGGAGTCAGGTATTTAGTTTAATACATATTTAGTTTAATACATGAGAGGCAACGAGAGTTTGAACAAAGATGGTGACAGTTGAAAGAAAAGGAAATGTGACAAGGAACATCAATTAGGTTGAATGACTAGAGAAGATTGTCTAATTAGATATGAAACACATGAAAAGGACAAGAGTTACATGTTATTTGGTGAGGAGAATAAAATTAATGCTTAAACTAGAAGGCAAAATCGCAATCAGGAAATACTAAATGCCCTGCAGAAATAAAAGCACCAAGAAAAAGTCTATTGTACAGAAAGAGCCCACAGAATGAGAAACAATATTTACCCAATACCCATCTGATAAGGAATTAATATCCAGTATATACAAGACATTAGTAGAATTAAGAACAAAACCTCCAACCCCATCAAAAAATGGGGAGAAGAAATGAACAGAAGTTTCCTCAAAAAAGAAATACAAATGCCAAAAGGCACATGAAAAAATGTTCCACATGCCTAGTCATCAGGGAGATGCAAATCAAAACAACAATGAGATATCATCTCACACCACAGAGACTGGCACACATTCAAAAAATTAAAAGCAACCAGTGCTGGCATGGATGTGAGGACAAAGGGACGATTCTTCACTGTTGGTGGGAATGCCGACTGGTCCAGCCTTTCTGGAAATCAATATGGACAGTCCTTCAAAAACTAGAAATTGAGCTTCCATATGACCCCGCAATACTACTTCTGGGAATATATCCCGAGGATGCAAAAGAGCACAGTAGAAATGACATCTGTACCTATATATTCATTGCAGCACTGTTCAAAATAGCCAAAACATGGAAACAACCCGAGTGCCCTAGAAGAAATGACTGGTTAAAGAAACTTTGGTACACCTACACAATGGAATACTATGCAGCTGTTAGGAGAGATGAAGTCATGAGATTTGCTTGTAAATGGATAAACATGGAGAGTATCATGCTAAGTGAAATGAGTCAGAAAGAGAGGGACAGGCATAGAAGGACCGAACTCATTTGTGGAGTATAGAATAACATCACATGAGGCTGACACCCAAGGACAGTAGAGACAAGGGCCAGGAGGATTGTCCCATAGCTGGAAAACTGCTTCATGAGCAGAGGGGAGAAGGCAGATGGAATAGAGAAGGGATCACTAAGAAAATGATGGGTGAAGGAACCAGTTGGGATGGGAGATATGTGCCAAAAGTAGGTAATGGAACAAACATGATGACCTCTCAGTGTCTGTGTTGCAAGCCATAATGCCCAAAAGTAGAGAGAGAGTACGGGGAATATTGTCTGCCATGGAGGCAGCGGGAGGGTGGGAAACGGGGGTATACCCGGATATTGGTGGTGGGGAATGTGCACTGGTGGAGGGATGGGTGTTCGATCAGTGTGAGATTGTAACCCAAACATGAAAGCTTGTAACTATCTCACGATGATTCAATAAAATAAAAAAAAGAAAAAGCCTATTGTTATTTAAAATATGCTTGTATCAACAGTATCAGAAAAATTCTATCTCAGCGACTAAATTATAACACTAACATCAGCACGGCAATAGTAGGGATAGCAGCAGCAGCAAGGAACGTGACTTGTTAGGGACACACTGTGTCAGATATGAATATATATGGTATAGATGATAAATTGGTATTTATATACATAGTTTTTGCATGCACAGTTCTAGAACTGTCCCTTCAAATTTGATGCGATAAGTTTAATTTTACAAATTAAGCTGAAGAAATTTACCTATGCATAATTTTTACCTTTTATAGTGATTGAACCAAAATACTGATCGGTCTGGTTTTTAAGACCTAATTTCTATGTGCCATGTGATTTTTCTTATGCTTAAAAAAAGTTACTGATCTACGGATTACTGTTAAAAAAAAAACTTGTAGAGATGAACTATGTTATATTATACTCTATTACTATCACACTGCTATTATTATATATGATGCCAAATCATTCATATGTTAAAAATGATAAAGTATTTTAACATCAAAGTACTGAAAATAGTTTACCATATATTCACATATTTATTTATTTATTTAATTTTGGGATTAGAAGCCCTTAACTAATAGTGCTCAGAGAATATTCCTCCAGCCTCTAACATAGGATTATTTTTAATGCTTTGCCATATTTTTTCCATTTTTTTCAACATTTTCTTTTCTTTTTTCCTTTTCTTTAATTAGTGAATCACTGTGAGGTACAGTTCCATACTTACATATTTTCATGTTTGTGTTTCAGTCTTACAATGATTGGGTACCCATCCCTCCACCAGTGCCCATTCTCCACCACCAATGATCCCAGGATCCCTCCCACCATATTTCACCCCACTCCCCCTCCCCCACCCCGCCTCTGTGGCAGGGCGTTCCATTTTGTTCTTTCTCTCATTTTGGGTGTTGTGGTTTGCAATAGAAGTATTGAGTGGCCATCATGTTTGATCTATAGTCTTCTTTTGGCATGCGTCTCCCAACCCGAGCGGGTCCTCCCAACTCCCTCTACTTGGTGTTCCTTTCTCTATCTGAGCTGCCTTTTCCCCCAGCATGTGAGGCAGCTTCCAAGCCATGGGACAAACCTCCTGGTCCTTATCTCTACTATTTTTGGGCGTTAGTCTCCTATTCTGTTACTTTATATTCCACAGATAAGTACAATCTTTCTATGCCTGTGCCTCTCTTTCTGACTCATTTCAATTAACATGATACTTTCCATGTTGATTCACTTATATGCAAATTTCATGACTTCATCTTTTCTAACAGCTGCATAGAATTCAATTGTGTAGATGTACCAAAGTTTCTATAACCAGTCATCTGTTCTTGGGCACTTGGGTTTTTTCCAGAGTTTGGCTATTGTAAACAGTGCAGCAATGTTGTTCCATAAATTTAAAAACAAGATTAGTTTCACTTAAAATCGCACATCTCTTAATTTTAAGTTTCATTTGTCCATGCAGATACTTAGCAAATAATAATAATTATTATTATTACTTATTTTTTTATTATTACTTATTTTTGGAGAGGAAGATCATATCCAGCAATGCTGGGGGCTATTCCTAGCTCTGTCTGTACTGGGGGTTACTGCTGGCACTGCTTGTGGGGGCCTGCTTTGCCAGGATCATGTGGGCTACATACAATGCAAGCATCTTAACTCTTGTATGTTCTCTCTGATCTAAATCATTATTATTTTAAAAGTTAAACAGACTGAAGTCCTGACCATACTAAATTGTCTTGAATATTATCAAAAGTGGACTGGAGCGATAGCACAGCAGGTAGGGCATTTGCCTTGCATCTGACCGACTTGGGTTTGATTCCTCCAACCCTCTCTGAGAGCCCGGCAAGCTACCGAAAGTATCTCGCCTGAGCAGCAGAGCCTGGCAAGCTACCCATGGCGTATTCGATATGCCAAAAACAGCAACAACAAGTGTCACAATGGAGATGTTACTGGTGCCTGCTCGAGCAAATCGATGAACAACGGGAAGACAGTACTACAGTGCTATTATCGAAAGTGGAGAAATGGGCAAATACTCCAAAACGTCAAAACAAGAGACAGATTTGGATCCCAGAAACTAAAGTTCATACACTTGATCTGATGCTGTTGCTTAAATTGCTAATTATGTAGTTTGTTAATCATATGAAAGAAAAAAAAGAATCATTAATAGTTGACTTTTATCAAAGCAGCTAACACTAAATCATGCTTCCTAAAGATGGTATTCTATGTACTGGAGAGATGGTACATGAGGGTTAAGGCACATGCTTTGCATACAACTGATTTCTGAGTTGATCCTCAGTACTGCCTGGTCCCCTAAAATGTGAGACCCTCAAGCTTCTTCCTACTATGGAGCTTTCCCTCCAAAAAAATAGTGTAGACTCTCTGAAAACATAAATAAGTAAAGATATGTTGATTACAGATGAGATAATTTACAAAAAAATACTTATAAACTATTTAAAGATATTTACAAAAATATAGTGTAAATTACTTGATGACATAAATAAGGTCTCAGATATGTTGATTATAGTTAGGAAACTAAGGCATAAACTTGCTGGTAATAGGATTTGCTGTATTTATACTTAGGCAATATAGGAATTTAAGTTCAATGTTATCTTGAAAGAAATTCTCTAGTGTTATGTCTCGTGGATTGGGTCTGGTCTTTTTGGAGATTTTAATTTCTAAGCAATAACTTTGATATTTTTATACCATGGTATACTTTCAAAACTAGAATTCTGATAACACGATTGAAATAATTACATGACAGTTACATTTTTTTTCCCTTTTTGGTTCACACTTGGCGATGCATAGGGGTTACTCCTGGGTCATACACTCAGGAATTACTTCTGGTGGTACTTGGGGAACCAAATGGGATGCTAGCAATCGAACCTGGATTGGCTGAGTGCAAGGCAAATGCCCTACCCACAGTGCTATCGCTCCAGCCCTTGACAGTTACAGTTTTTAAGCCTTTCACTCAGTAGTTCCCTTCTGCCAGTTCCTTGTTAGACTGAGTTTAATTGCTCTAGAACTGTTGAATGTCTTGCTGCTTCCCTACTTTATTTTTTCGTTTTTAAGTTCTATTTTATTATTTTATTTTTTATTTAATCACCTTGAGATACAGTTAAAAATCTTTGCTGTTTCAGTCATACAATGATCGAACACCCATCCTTCCACCAGTGCACATTTCTTACTACCAGGAAATCCCCAGGAAATCACCCTCATCCCACACCTCCCTCTGCCTCTATGGCAGACAATTTGCTTCCCTACTTTTATATTTACATGAGAGGCAACAGTTTTGTATGTTCTGGTTCTTTAGTGCCTAGTGGCTGCTTGGTATTGCCTTCGGCTTTTGAGTGCTACTTGTAAACATCTACATTCTTTATCTGCTCTCCTCTCTGTGTTCATTTCCATATGGATAATAGGTAGATAGAGCAGTTTTTCAGCCTGTTGCAGAAGCACATTTCTGGTGATTAACATTTGTGGTGGCATACCTAAAAGACTTCATAATAGATGTGACTATCAAGGCTCATTTAACTACTGATCTATAATGGAGGTAAAGTCACATAATAGAAGACAAATGCACTTTTGCATTAATAGAGAGCAGAAGATAATAGAGACACATAGTGTTCTTCAGTGAGCGGGGATCCTATCATGAATTTTAAGAAGACACACACACATATTTGAGAAAAATTTAAATCCTGTAGAAACTTGTTGGGGAATATTTGCCTTATCGTCTAATTATATGAAAAACATGATGTCAGGAAAGCAGACAGTTTGACAATGCCTCTAGGATTTAGAAGTGCTAAATTTGAATTAGGGACCTGCTAAGGAGATTAAAGTTGAAAAAAAAGTTGAATTATAGACATGTTTTTTTTTTTTAATTTTATTGAATCACTGTGACAAAAGTTACAAAGCTTTAAGGTTTAAGTCTCATCCCTTCACCAGTGTCCCTGTTCCCCCACCAAAAAATCCCACATACCCCCTCCCACCCCCCACCCTCTGCAACTGAGTGGCCAATGATCTTCACTTTATTCTCTCTATACTTTGGATACATTCAATATTTCAACAAAGAACTGACTATTATTATTCAAAAATTTCCCCCAACAATCAAAGCCGCTGAAAAGACATCATTTGATAGTTTGTTTTCCATGGCTGAAAATGAAGATTATAGGAGCTCGGCTGTGCGGTTTTGGATTTCTGTTGTTTTAGCTCAGTTTACAGTCTAGATGCATTTCTATAAGTCTCTGGGTGCCAAAATGGGTTAGTAGAACCTCCTGGATCATAGTCTTTAAGGAGCAGAGGGGCCGTGTCGGGCTCGGCTGCTCCGGATCTCATCTGGGCCGAGGGCGTGCCGGTAACACTCCCATCCCATGACCTCTTGCGTGCCACGTCACTACAAAGTGAGTACCTCTGGGATGTGAGTCCCAGAAAATGGCTGACGCCACGTGGGTGCTGGTGCTGCTGCCGCTGCTATCTTCCCCGTAGAAAGAAAGCGTTGGGAGAGAAAATCCTTCCTCCTCCCCGGGCGGCATGGGATCATAGTTCAGCTCACAGTTTAGATGTATTTCTATAAGTCTCTGGGTGCCAAAATGGGCTAGTAGAACCTACCGGATCATATTCTTTAAGGAGCAGAGGGGCCATGTAGTGCGCGGCTGCTCCCGATCTCATCTGGCTAGACATGTTTTTCATAAAACTAATTTTATAAATCTAGCATAATATGTTTAAAACATTATTTTTTGTTTGTTTTAGATATGTTAAGCAAGTGCTTTAGCACTGATTATTGTAAAATTCATTAAAAATATTAATGAGATATTTAAAACACTTTGTGCTAATTATTCCAAGTCTGATCTGTAGGTTGCTCTTATAGCATGCCTCAATTTTGACAAGTCACATTTATTTATTTATCACATCTATCTTGTGGCTAGTGTGCTACTGCATGAGACACTTCAGTTCTAGTGTGTGTGAATAGTTGTGATGTGGAAAGAAAATGATCTTTTTCTTGAGAGCTCCATCTAGAAAAACTGATACTAATGCATGAAAATATGGGGAAGCAGATCTGACTAAAATTTTAACACACGTATAGTTCTGCGAAAATGAATGGCTCCGTGTGTGTTATTGAAGAAAAAAATGATTTTCTCAAGGAAGTGGTAGAGGGGATTCTTACAGTGACAGATTAGGAAAGATTAGTATAAAATGTGATAAAATCATGTGTCTTAGACAAATTAAAATGAACACAAGTCCAACATACAACACATTAATTGCAGAAGTTTTTATCATTGCAGCTGGTTTCCAAAGAGAATTTCAAACACTACATTGTTTATACTCAAATTAGGAATGCTAAAAGTAGGCTAACAAGTGGATGCAAAAGTTACACAACTGCTCAATATCCAGGGAGTGACAATTGCATCCTGGTGAACAAAATTTGAATTTCAAAGGACGAGAATCTTCAGCTTCACTTTCAGTTCTCATTAACTTTTTACTCTATAGAGACCTGTCCACAAAAGACTGTTATGAATCAGAAGGAAGAAACAGGACAATTATTAATAAATAACTTTACAATTTTGCCTTCAATAAACAATATGAAAGTAATGGAGGTCTGAAGAGGAAGTGGTATTGGCTGGGGTTGAGGCAGTTTGTGATACATTTTCATATAATGGGGAAGGGATAAAAATCCTTAAATAAGACAGACTTCATGGCTTTGAGTCAAGGCTATCTCCTTTTTTCCCCTTTTCACTTACAGTATGTGCGTATGTTTTTCATGTGTTCTAAGTGACATATTTAGGACCCCATCTTCATATCTCATCATCTACTCACTAGAAGATCTAAGATATATATTTCCTTATACTAAGATATATTTTCCTTATACTTTTCCTTATATTTCCTTATTTCTTGTAGATGAAGACTTTAAGGAGTACATACTTTAAGGAGTACTAAGAAGTTCTAAGTACTAAGAAGCCATGATAGGGTGTAGAGATAGTACAGGAGTAAAAGTGCTTACCTTTCTTGCTACCAACCCTGTCTTAATTGCTGGTGCTGCATAGGGTCCCCTGAGCATCACCAGGGGTCTCTCCTGGGCAGAGAGCCAGGAATGGTCCCTGAGCACTGCCAAGTGTGATCCCTTATAAACAAATAAACAAATAACCTTTTGTCTTCATCAATACAAAATATCTCAAATCAAGAACTACACGTTTCAGAGTAAAAATATAAAATATAGGACTGGAAAGATAATACAGCGGGTAGGGTGTTTGCCTTGCATGTGGCCCACCCAGGTTCAATTCCTCAGTCCCTATCAGAAAGCCCGGTAAGCTACCAAGAGTATCCCACCCACAGAGCAGAGCCTGGCAAGCTACCCATGGCATACTCAATATGCCAAAAACAGTAACAAGTCTCACAATGGAGATGTTACTGGTGCCTGCTCGAGCAAATCGATGAACAATGGGACGGGATGACAGAGCTACAGTGCTATGTTAAGAATGCATGTTAGGGGCTGGAGGGATAGCACAGAGGGTAGGGCGTTTGCCTTGCACGCAGCCAACCTGGGTTTGATTCCCAGCATCCCATATGGCCCCTTAAGCACCGCCAGGAGTAATTCTTGAGTGCAAAGCCAGGAGTAACCCTTGTGCCATGCTAGGTGTGAACCAAAAAGAAAAAAAAAGAAAAAGAATTCATGTTATAAGTTGTTCATCTGATCACAAGGTCACACATTAAGGAATAACCACAAAAGTTCTATAAAATGACCAAGAGAAGAATAAATAGAAAAAATTTAAGGACATTTAAACAAATTCACTTTAAGATACTAGAAGATGAAAACTATACATGGAATTCGGATAGAGTGGGAGTGAATCCTGACATCATTCTACCAGGTGTGCAGAAAAAGTGGAAAGAGGAAAAAGTGCAGAAATCTTTAATTTGTGATTCTATAGTATTTTGTTTATCATGCTTATATATTATTTAAAAATATTTTTTCTGAATGTCCTATTGAGTAGGGTTATAGGAAATTTGGGAACTTTCCTATTCTGAAATTGATAAAATCATGTGATGCTCTGGTTTAAATTAAAGTTACACTGGCAATTTTCTCACTTTGTTGAGAATCACTTTTCTTAAACTCCATTAAAAGCATCTACAGAAAAATGGAACCTTTGCAAACATTCAAGAATAAGGAGACAATACTTTTTATTAGTTCCTTAGTTGTACCACTTAATGAGATTTATAGAACTCTTATCTATTACATGATGCACTTAGGCAGGCAATTTTAAAGAAGGATAGTTTGGTTTCCAAATCTTATTCTATTATTTAAAGTGATGCAATAAAATCAGAAAGGAAACAAAAACATGTGTTTACTTAGATTATTAGAAATTTTCAGATTTTATTTGACCTTAATTTTATTTCTATTGCTACAGTATGACATCTTTGATGAACTCAGCAAATAGTTTAATGGTGCTGACATGTAGGAGTGAGTCCCCATAGGACTTTTGTCACTTCAAGTAAGAATTCGATAGGACAATAACTTTTTGCTGAATCCAATAAAGTGAAATTATTTTATTGTTGGCAGTGTTGTTGCGGTTCATAGTGATTTTTATTTATTTATTTTGGGAAACACCCAGCATTTCTCAGGTCTTACTCCTGGTTTTGTGCTCAGGAATGACTCCTGGCAGGGTGAGGGTCTGGGGATAGAAACATCCATTGCCACATGAAAGGCAGGCACCTTAATTGTTCTACAGTCTTTCTAGTCTCATAGTGATTTTTAGAATGTTCAGTTTATAGAATCCAGGACCATCTGTGTTTCTCTGTTTTTTTCTTTTTAAAACAAGGATTTAAATTAGAGAGTACAATATTATCATACTAGTCCCGCCACCAAAGTGCCAATTTTCTTTCACCACTGTCCATAGGACACTTCTGTATCTACACATCCAGAATTTGACCTTTAGTTTCATTTTTACCACTAGAACCTAAGTCCAAAGTACCATCATTTCTGAACTCTTAAATTAATCAAATGGATCCCTAGCTGATTGTGTCCATGTTTATGTTTCCATAGCCTTGGTATTAGGAAGACTTGAAATGTGACTTCCCTACTTAAAACCACTAGTGCCATCTTCCCATTAAGTTTAGAATTAAATCCTGATGCCTAACCTTGGCTCTTTTCCTCATTTCCTGCTCTCTTGCTCTTGGTCATATTTTAAAATTTTTGGTTTCTTAGGAATACTGCCTTAACTTTTACTTTAGAAATTTTGCACTGAAGTGTTCTGTGTCTGGTCTTCAGGTGGCTGGTTCTTTGTTACTCTTAACTTAGTCTAAAATGAAAACTACTGTGACTTAATTTAACTTGCAAACTTTGTTCATTGCAGCAATATTCACAGCAGCCAAAATCTGGAAACAAAATGCCCAAGAACAGATGACTAGATAAAGAAATTGTGGTATATATTTATACATATATAAATGGTATGTATAATATTATATATATTATTCAGCTGGAAGAAAAGACAAAATCATGCAATTTTTGTCTAGGTGGATGGAGCTGGAGAGCGTAATGCTGAATGAAGTTAGTTGAAGGAGAGGGACAGATACAGAGTGATCTCCCTCGTATGTGCTATATGAAAAACCATAGCATATGAAAAATCTTGCAAATAATGAGTGCCCAAAGGTAACATTAACTGACAACTGGTCTTTAGTGGGAAGTTTATCACAGGTTTATCACAGCGGGGGGCAGTGGAGGTAAACAGTAAGAGATAGGCACTGGGATTATGGTGGAGGGGAGTGGAAACTCAGGTGGAGGTGTGGTGTTGGAATGTTTATGCAGAAAGCCCTACCAGGAACAATATTGTAAACCTTAGTAACTAAAGCAAATAAATTTTTAAAAAATTTCAAACTCCATCTGAATTCCTTTCCTGGTTTACCTCCTAAAGTGGCCTTTCAGCTCATTTTATAATACTTCTGCTCTAGTTCTTATACTTTCTGAGAAAAAAATAAACAAAATCTTTGGTATTTTTTAAGCATATATAGTTATTACATAAAATATATTCAATATATATAAACAGTACTATATCTATATCTTATTCTCTGTAAAAATGTATGCATAGCTATTTTGTCCTGATTCCTAGTTTAATTTCTCAGAGTATCACTTTAATGAGATTAGGTCTGACCCATGCTTTATTCACAATTATTCTTAGCTAGAAAATGGCCAGAAACATAGATTCTTAATTAGGGCTGAATCAATAGAGGGTAAGAAGAGTTCTAGATTTAATATTACTTGGGCTTTGGGTAAAGTTTTAGCTCTTTTCCTGACTTGCCATATCATATTGGGAAAGTCACTAAATCTCATTAAAACTGTTTAGATGTTATTAAATGAAAGTGAGATCATGGTCATGGCTACTTAGGGTTATGAAGACAAAGTGAAACAAATACAAAATTTTCAGTTGCTATCCCCACCCCTATAAATATTAAAACCTATACTACGTAGTAATTGTTGATATTACTGCTCATATCATACTCACTTGTTTTAGTAGCCACAACCCACTAAAGATACCTAGATTAGCTTAATACAATAAAGATACACCTAACCTATAGAATACTGATATTAATAATCACTAAAATACTATATAAAAATGTCACCATTCTAAAAATCTATGCATGTTCTATTGAGGATTTTTAAACTAGAAAAATGTGTTTATTGGGAGCAGAGAAATAGTATGGCAGGTGGAGCGATGGTCTGGCCTTTGGCTGGCTGGATTGCATCCCCGGCATCCTTTAGGATTCCCCAAGTCCTGCCAGGAGCAATTACTGAGTGCAGAACCAGGCTTAACCCATGAGCATTGCCAGTTGTGGTTCAAAAACAAGCAAAAAAGAATATGTTTATCATGTGAGGTGTGTAGCATCTCAGTTCGGAATGATTCAGAAAGAGAAAACTCCAACAGGTCATTGAATTAATAAACAGACAACTATATGAATATTACCATTGAATACAGTAAGTTTGGTTTAGACCCTGCTTATTTTGTATATCTGAAAATCTAGAGATTTTCATCGTCCTTTAAGAGCCATTTATCTCCTCCTTATATATTGAGGTGCTGTGATTTATATTACTGTTACTCAATGACAGTTTCATGCAAATATTGTTAAAACACTCCACAAAACACCAGAAGGACCACTTCTCTGCACTAGTGTCCCAGAGACCTTTGCTACTTGCCACTTCCTGAACACTTCTGTGGACCAGCTCTCCAGTTCTGTTGCCTTTTGACATTGGTTACTCCCTTACTGTGTGTCTTTATATCTCACAAGTGAGGTCATTCTGTGTCTGTTCCTTTCCTCTGACTTCACTCAGCATGACACCTTCTAGTTTCTTCCATGAAGTGGCAAATTGCCTGGTTTCATCCTTTCTCACAGCTGCACAGTCGCCCCTCCTTGATCTATTTATCTGTGAGTGGACATTTGAGTGTTTTTCATATCTTGACTATTACTCTAAGTAATTCTATAAACACAGGTATGCATATATATAATTCGAAATTAATATTCTTCCGTTTTAGGGATGGCCAGAAAGTGGTATCACTGGATAAGACCCAGTTCATTTGTTTGTTTGTTTTAAAGAAAAAGTGGTCAGAAAACAGGTTGGAGACAGTTTGCTCTGTAAACGGTTGTCTCTCTCCTGCACACTGCGTACTTCCGAAGCCATATGCATTCTCTTCTTTCAGGAGGGACTCTCTATTATTTGGAAGGTGACAAGAAAGGCATTGTAGCTTAGCTTGACAGTGTGCCTAAAAAGAGATATTTTAGTGATTTGTGCAGTATGCATACTTGTGGGTGAGGCCAGGGTTTGTAGTAATGATATAAGAGTAGGAACTGTGTTCCAGATCTGACCCTGGCCTTAACTGTCAGCCCATTCTCTGTACTTATCATCTTAAAGGGAAAGATTCAGCTGCACATTTTGAGCAGTTAGAAATGTAGAGGCAGGATGTTTACAAGAAAATGGGTTAGAAACAACTGAACTAAACAAACTTTAGCCAAGATAGGACACTGTCCTGACCCTTCACTGACTTTCCTCTTCATCTTAATACTGAAAATAGCTTTTGGAGGGTGGAGATTCAACATGCTAGTAAGATATATGACAATTGTGTAGATACATTTCGTCCGCTGCACCTGTGCCGCCCAACTTCCCGTATCTCTCACTCTTATAAACTTCGATGTCACACTTTTCCTGACTCTCTGCCCATTAAAAACTTTCTCTGGATTTTTTCACTACAGGAAATCAGTCAAGTCACATTGTTCCTTGTGATTATCTATAAAGGACAATAAATGCTGCCAGAATATCTTCTTGGCCACGTGTGTCAATTTCTATTGATGCAGAGAACTAGAGATTGATGTTATGAACCTATGTTAAGAGGTTCATAACAGTCATGATCAAAGGAAATAACTCTGTTTCCCAAATTCAAATCCTTTGGCTAATTTTAAAAATATACTAAAAATTATCAATAAAACATTATTCTATTTCAAGAGCTTTTATTAAGTTTGTGCCAGGTGCAAGGGATTCAGGAATTAATAATAGAATCTTTATTTTGAAGATCTTATAGTCCAATGGAGACAATAGATTTATGTAAATGGTTAATAGCAAAAAAATATTAGTATAAGTGTATGTATATTGAAAAAATAATTCATCTACTAATTATGTGAAAAATTACATCACTTAATTTTTATTGAGTATTGATTTTTGTTAGGAATTTTGTGGTGTTTCTGATACTTCATTTATTAATTTCAGAGTTGAGTTTGGTATGTCTCTATGTAAAATTTAACAGAAGTACCATGAATTTGAACATCAAAGAACATGTCTTTGAGTGAAAGAATGCTTTATATTTTGAAATCTGGATGTGCTTAATAAAGGTATTGAAACTTTTAAATAATTATTAAAAATAATCTATTTTGCTTAGACATCCTAAGAAACTATACAAAAGCCATTGTTTATGTAGGACATATCAGTAAAACTTTTGATGAATTACCTGAAGAGAGCAAAATGAAATAAAAATTAAATTATAAGAACAAGATACTAGGACTATGCATAAAAGTAAAAAAATAATAAAGAAAATATTCCCAGCGTGTTTCAATTTTATGTCCACATTAAATTTGCATATTTTCTGATTTGTTTATATATGTCTCTCATAGTTAAAAACAGTTCTAAAGATTATTTAACACTATAAAAATTATGAATGCACATTTTGACTAAATATTCTTCGATAAATATTTTCAGTGATATTTAGACATAAAATTCCATAAAGAATTTAATTTTAGGGATGTTTGACTATGAAGATATTTGCATTTTATAAGAATAACATGATTTTGTATTTAACTACTAAAAACACTTACAGCATTAGAATATTTTTACCGGAAAAATAGATATCTAATAATTCTATATGTTAAATATGATTTGTAAATGCATCAATTTATAATGAATCTATAGATCTATTAATTTAATTTTAGCTTATCTATATTTGGAAGGTTTAAATTTAGTAAGCTTATATTTAATTTAGTGTTACCTGCGTGATTAGAGCCCAAGATATAGTGTGATGTCTTTAAGACTAATTATGTCCTTGCAGAGTTGGAGTCCTCACAGATGGTATAGAATCAAAACTAGCCTTAATTTCTTGGACCATTAATTTGGAAGAATTTATGAAGGTTTAGAGTTTAAATACTGCCATTTCCCTCCAGATGAAATTATTGAGAAAACGCTGATTGATTTCTATATAAAACAAAGTAGATGGCAACTGTAAGTTTTGAGTAACTGCTTCATATTGAAAAGACTCCCCTAGTACAAATTATAGATCCAGTCATATATACAAGTTGGATTAACTCCATCCATTAGATTTCCATTAATTCTTATATTAGAAAGAATTGGCAATGTTATTCAGTAGTAAAAAGTAACTCAAAAAAGATCTTGGTGGCTTATCTCATTTTTTTTTTTTTGCACACACTGCATGACCAATTTTGCCTACATGAAGTTCTACTTGTGTCTAGACCAGGTTAAGGGCAATTTTGACACTTACTTCCATGACCACTGTCATTTTAGAACCAGAAAGAAAGAGTAATGAGTTTTGTACTGACACTTGGAGCTATTGCTTGGAATTGACACTCCCATTCCCATTTCAGCGCTATGCCTAACTTCAAAGTCAGCAAGGAGGGCAGATCTGCCATGTACTCAGAAGGTAGAGAGCTAGGAGTCTATGGTGAACTGCACAGCTGAGTATGTTTTGAGGTCTTAGTCCTGGATCATTGCTTGCACACTACACATGCATGTCATTGGTAACGAAGAAAATTAAAACCACCTGAAAAAAGTCTCAAAAGATACTGATTTCACATCACATGTATTGTTAGCTTTGTAAACAAAGGAGTATGGATCCTTTAATTATATAGAATGTCTTAGAGACTTCATCTGGATATATGACACTTCTCTGTCTGTTACTTTGGAGTAAGTCTCAGCATCACCATTGCAAGGCCAAATGTACAGGACAACTCTAGACATGACTATTCAGCTGAGCAAGTACACGGTGCTTTGAATCTAATGAAAAGACCAAATCACGTGTGTGAAATGATTAAGAAAGTAATTGAACTTGATGCCACGTACTTGAATTAAAAGTTGGGTTAAGTTAGAAAATGTTTGCTATCAGGTAATCAAACACTAGTTAGAAGAATATCTAACAGGGGTAATAGAGGCCCACAGGAGTTCTGATCATCTGAGACAGCTTAGGAAATAGTCACGTGGTTGATAGTGGCAGAAAGAAAGTAGGTGAACACTGCCACACTAAGCAGTATAATAAGCCATATACTTACTAAAGGGCAAATAATGCCATTGATAGCTGGTTGTTCAAATGGTGTAAACCAGAACATAACATTCTGTAGTATGTTTTAGTCTTTTAAAATGTAGTTATTGTAGCACAAGATTTTATTTTTTTGAGTTGTTATTCCCAGAGCTCATCAAATTTGATCCAAGAAGCAGAAACACTGTTTTCATGTGAATGAGGAAATACACAGGGAGACAATAGCAGTTAAGTTATTTAAATTATTGAGAATGTGCTCAGGGAAGTTTCAAATGTCTGAATCTCAAACACCAGATAAATGGAGAGTCTTAGTAATGTAAAGTGAGTGCAGGGAATAAATTTATCTCAGGAACATTTTGTTAGTGTTTGATTAGAACTCTTGAAGTTCACACTTAAAACAATTGAAAGAAATCCTTGATACAATGGATTAAAGCAAATACTATAGCCAAAGTGAGATATACTTACCTTTTTACAGTGTGAGGTTCCTTGGCTATATAATTATATATAAAAGTGAATAAAGAACCTTATGTTATGTAAGTTTTATGTAGAATTATATAAGAACACTGAAATAACTTTTCTAAGTTTCTAGGCTGAAAAAACTTAAACTGTATAAGTATTAATTTTTTCAAAGTAGGTGACAGTTGATCAATTGGTTGCAGAAGAGGGGACAGAACTCAGAGAAACACATTAGTTTTCTTGGGAATATTGCACCTTTTGCTTTTCAATAGGATGGAAGCAGCATTATTGCCCTTTTGCTATTTGTAGCATGGGAACTTTAATTTTTTAAAAAAATTTTTAAATTTTATTGAATCACTGTGAGATAGTTACAAGCTTTCATGTTTGGGTTACAATGTCACAATGATCAAACACTCATCCCTCCACCACTGCACATTCCCCACCACCAATATCCTGGATATACCCTCCCTTCCCCACCCTCCCCCTGCCTCTAAGGCAGATAATATTCCCCATACTCTCTCTCTACTTTTGGGCATTATAGCTTGCAACACAGACACTGAGAGGTCATCATGTTTGGTCCATTATCTACTTTCAGCATGCATCTCCCATCCCAACTGATTCCTCCAGCCATCATTTTCTTAGTGATCCCTTCTCTATTCCATCTGCCATCTCCCCTCCACTCATGAAACAGTCTTCCAGCTATGGGGCAATCCCCCTGGCCCTTGTATCTACCATCCTTGGGTGTCAGCCTCATGTGATGCTACCCTCCACTCCACAAATGAGTGCAGTCCCTCTATGTCTGTCCCTCTCTTTCTGACTCATTTCACTTAGCATGATACTCTCCATATTTATCCATTTATAAGCAAATTTCATGACTTCATCTCTCCTAACAGCTGCATAGTATTCTATTGTGGAGATGTACAATAGTTTCTTTAACCAGTCATCTATCACCCTGATACCAAAAACAGACAAAGAAACCACAAAGAAAGAGAAGTACAGACTGATGTCCCTGATGAACACAGACGCAAAGATCCTCAACAAAGTGTTAGCAAATAGAATCCAATGACTCATCAAAAAGATCATACACCATGACCAAAGTAGGATTCATGCCAGGGATGCAAGGACGGTTTAACATTCGCAAGTCAATCAATATAATTCATCATATTAATAAAAGAAATAATAAAAACCATATGATCATATCAATAGATGCAAAGAAAGCATTTGACAAGATTTAGCACCCTTTTATGATGAAAACTTTCAGCAGAATGGGCATTGAAGGAACTTTCCTCAGTATAGTCAAAGCCATCTACCAAAAGCCCACGGCCACGGCAAGTATCATTCTCAATGGGGAAAACCTGAAAGCCTTCCCTCTAAGATCGGGCACAAGGCAAGGTTGCCTGATTTCATCACTCCTATTCAATATAGTACTGGAAGTCCTGGCCATAGCAGCTAGACAAGGGAACTTTAATTTTTAAGAAATATTTAAAATATTTTCTCCTTTTTTAAATTTATTAATTTATTTTTTAATTACTGAATCACCGTGAAGGTACAGTTACAGATTTACACATTTTTGTGCTTGAGTTTCCCTCATACAATGTTCAAGCGCCCATCCCTCCACCAGTGTCAATTCTCCATCACCAATGAACCCAGTACCCCTCCCACCCCCAATCCCATCTCCCCCCACCCCACCCCGCTCTGTGGCAGGATATTCTTTTAATAGTTAGAAATAAGTACCAGGAGGTTGGCTTCATGAGTTGGAAAACATTTTCTCCTTTAAGCTCACTACTTCCCATAAAATAGGAATTGTCAGATTCACTAGAACCATACTTATGTACTACTCTATCAGTGACTATTAATATGTTTCTTAATTAGGATTTTACATTCTATACTGAAATTGAACAACCCTAATGTGATCACTAGATTTAATCTTAACTGTTTCATTTAATATTTATTTAAGATTACTTTAATTTTATTTAATAAATTTTCTCTATATCTTTTCAAATATAGTTCCTTTGGTCTGCATTACTATTATTATTTTTTTTTCATTTTTTTGGACCATGATATGCTTTGCTCAGGACTTTCTCCTGGCTCCGCACTCAGGGATTATTCCCTATAGGGTCTGGGGAACATATGGGGTAATGGGGATGGAACCACTTTACTTGCTGTACTATTTCTCTGCCCCCTGATCTGCTCTATTAATAAATTGTGTTTTATTCAGTGATGGGTAAAAAGTATTTGATTTTCTCCATTTTATGTTTTGAATGATGTTTATTAGAATGTTTGAATGTTCCAAATTGGTATAAATGTTGTTAGAGATTTATCAGTATTATGTATTAATCCTGGAAAAGAAGTCTTTATTATGTTTCTGCATTAGATATTTTGTACATTATTTTTAAATTACAGAGAAAAATATATAATATTAACATACGATCATATATTATCATGCCACATACCTTAATTTATATTAAACATAACATTTTATGGGAACATTTGATGAGATATTTAAGCATGCTATTTTATTATCAAACATAGAAAACAATAAATCAGCTCCACTGGTATTTAAGCAATTACTAAAAAGCAACAAACTACAAATCTATAATTAACTTCTTTTATTTTTCTGAGATCTAAAGAGAGTTTTGCCTTTATTGTTCTTCATTCGAAGCCAATCATGAAATCATCACAGTGATTTGGGGAGCAGTGGGGGCAGACGGAATGCAGGAGGAAGGCAGCGCTGGGAATCCAGCTTGCCAGAGCTGGCATGTGGAGCTCGGGCCTCACCTGGGTAGCTGCAGGGACACCAACTGCCAGGTGGGCTGCAGGTACTTGATGTTCTGGGATCTTGAGAGCTGGTAGGTGACACCCTCCACTGTCTTTTGCTTGTGCAGTTCAATCAGGCCCTTTCTGGTGGTGGTGAATGAGTTGGTGATCAGCTCAGCCGTCTTGGAGTCCCCTTCTGCAGAGATGATGGCTGTCTTCTTTGCCGCTGCCCTTGTGCACCATGAATCTGGACCTCTCTGTTTCCTGTTGAGCCTCTGGTCGGCTAATTCCGCTTCTGTGAACGCCTTCCTGTAGGTCGGATGCGTCAGAGGCCCATGGTCCTGGAAGAGGCTGAGTTCAGGCGACTGCTCATTCCCACAAGGTATTGCTCACCTGTCCAGAGATCAGCCCCCTCTGCGTGATTCAGCATCCAAGTGAGCCATCATGGACTTGAAGATCTCTGTGGTGATGGACAGCAGGACACGTTAGTCTATCGTGGTTACTTGCGGCTGTTGATGTAGATGCGTGGGGGCTGGCTGGCCATTGGTGGAGAGAGGATGTGCGGGGTGATTTTGACAGGTGCAATACAAGGTGGAGAGTGGCAATTAGATAATTGGTTTCTGTACACAAGGCATGAGGAAGTGAGTCCATTTCCCCACCACCATGTCTTGCACTCCACAAAACCTGTCAAAGAGGAGAGCTCTATGCTTATCACCCCTGTTACATACCACGTTTCACAGGGCTGAGGTCACCATGCCTCTTGTAACACCTAATGTCAACACCAGAGGTCGAACTTGCCAATGGGCTCAGACTCTCTGGAAGCCATATTTTCTGCTGAACCCATGCACACCTGCTTGTACTCTGACCTCCACATGAATTCCATGAAGTTCTGTAGAAGGTTAGTGTTCTGTGAAATAATTTACCCTTGTGTTATCAATCAAGAATGTTTCTCATTTAGCTCTTGAGATTGGAGAAGCAGATGATTACATGACCTACAGGTCTCACTGCAGGCCCATTTACCTCTTCCATCTCCACTTGATTATAGGCTTCATCAATCTTTTAAGAAGCTGAATAAAGTTTCAAATTTACAGTTTTTCAGGCATAAACCTGAATATTTTCAGCATCATATATTTCAGCATTGTGGAGAATGTTAATGTGATTGTAAAGAAGTGTAAATTGATAGTAAAATTGACATTTGTCGTGTTTTAATGTTAGTGTAAGCTGCTGATATCTTAGGGTTTTATTTATTTCATGGTTATTACTAATATTGTCCCACCTCTTGGATAGAAAAGAAAACATCAGAAAAGAATATAGGAAGGATAAAAAGGAAATTGACTTGAAGGAAATGGGAACAGCTTTAAATTGGGATTACCTAAGAGCACTATATTATATAAAAGCTCCAATCTTCTATAGTTCTCTATTTATCTTTTTGGTTTTTTTTTTGCTTTTTGGGTCACACCTGGTGATGCACAGGGGTCACTCCTGGCTCTGCACTCAGGAATTACTCCTGGCGGTGCTCAGGGGACCATATGGGATGCTGGGAATCAAACCTGGGTTGGCTGCGTGCAAGGCAAACGCCCTACCCACCATGCTATCTCTCCAGCCCCAAAGAGCTTATTATTAGTAACTTAAAGAATTATTACCTGCAAAAATTTTCACTAGATACAAATTTGGGGTTCCCAGAGCCATACTCATTCAGTCTAGCTGCTGCAAATTTTGGGATTTCCACTCAGGTGTGTTTTGAGAATTGGCTAGAATGATTTATAAAAGTCAGGATAGAGCTATGTTTAAGGGTTAATTTTTTTCAAGGATTACATTTTTTTAATATAAAAGATATAGCTAATCAAACTGGATCAGTTAAATTAAGTGATTTGTTTAGGCCCATGTCGGGAAGGGTTCACATGTGAAACTTCTGTCATCCTTGGAGATGCATTATCCTCCAAGTCCTGTGGTATGGCTCCACAGAAAGAGTATTGACTGTCAGAGAAGTTCACCTAGACTTTACATCTAGGATTGTTGTTGAAATTTCATGAAGAAGTCAGGATTGATCATTGTCCACATAGTTCAACTCAATCTTCAGCTCTGCCACCCTCCCCAGAGGTCAAGCTGATGTCATGTAGCTGAAAGCACAGTGCCCTAATTACACAGTTGGTCTTTTTTAGTTTGACTAGCCCTGTCCTAAATAATCATGTTAGCATGACCTCTCATATATAAGTCAAGAGTCCCACTATAACTAAAAGGGCCCTCCAATTAGTCACTTGGGTCTAAGATCTCACAGAACCAAAGTTAAGTTCAATTTTGAAATTTTCAAATTACATAAATACAGTATCATAAAGTGAATAACTAAGTAATATTTTCATTTTATGATTTATATGCCTTAAATACAGACAAGTCACTAATTCTAATTGCTTAGAAATGATATTTTCATTTTTAACCCATCTTTAAGATGAACATTTTGTGCTCTTCAGTTTGTACAGTACAAACTGTTTTGTTTTTTTTGTGTTTTTTCAGTAACCTTAATTTGTATATATTTTTCTTCTAAAGACTGTTTTTCCATGTTACTTAAAATATGATTTTACTTTGATTCTTTGGTTTATTAAGATTCAAATTATGAAACTGTGTGAGTTGATACATTGAATAACATTTTTGTAGCTTTGACGACAACCTTAACTGTGGTTTTATAGCACTGTTTTCTTGAAGGTTTAATGTGTTTCTTCATTATATGATCATCTATATTTTGATAGGAATTTTCACTCCATTGCGTTACTAATCCAGCTCTGGGATTTGAAATGGATGCTTCTTTGGTAACATGAACAGCTTTAATTGAGAGATGCTGAGACAGGTCTCCAAGTCCACCACTGATGGTAACTGCAGAAATCTAAAGAGCTTCATAGTGCTTTTAAATTTATCTCAGGGTCAAATACAGAAAACTGGCAATTTTTAGTTTTCATTTCACTTTGCTGTAGATAACCCCTTTCTAAGATCACATCACCCTTTTCAATAGCCTTGAAGATGAATTGCAGAAGATTTAAGTGGTGTTCCAACTGGGTAACACTAGCCAGTTGAGGTCAACAGCTATTATCTCTATTGGAGGTAGCACCTCTCTTGGATAGCCTTCTATTGTTGGATATTTTATTGTTTTCTTATATACAGCATGGATTTTGGTCTTAGCCTGTCAGTGACTGGACAGCTGATGATGGCTGATGATGGAGATGGCAAGCAGAACCCTTGTCACCTTTAGGGTCAATAATACTGTGAACCAGGTCGTTGTCATTGTTTACACAGCTTGATTTATTCTTTAAAACAATAGGTCTAGTGGTTGAGTCAAAAGTAGATTCAAAGACCAAAGGTGAAGATTAGCTCTATGGTTACTGCAGTACTCCAGCAGGAGATTATAAAGGGCTGCTTTAAAGATGTTTCAGCACACGTACTTAGGACAAACTCAATTCAGAAATCTGTCTGATTTCAACTATCTTTTAAAGGAAAATCCAACAATATTAGCTGATAGACTATATATAAGATAGGATACAAATTGAGACATGATTTCAGACATATTAGACGACTGTTGTTGTTGTTTTTAATTGAGTCACTGTGAGATACACAGTTAACAATTTTTCATGACTGAGGATGAACCAAGAGCCGTGGCACGAGAAGCAGAGCCTCCCGCCTACTGACTGTGATCCTGAGGTCTCCTAACCCATTTTGGCACCAGAACAGATTCTTGCAGCCATGCATTTTGACTGTGAACTGAACTACAACCTCGTGCAGCCCGGGGAGGGATTTTTTTCCCTCTCCACCCCATTTTTCTGAGCGAAAATGGTGGCAGCGGCAGCAGCCACGCGGTGAGAGCCACCCTCTAAGAGCCCTACACCAGGAGGTAGGACTTTCTTTAGTGACGTAGCCTGTAGGTGATCCTGGGAGGGGAGGTGTTCCCGGCGCGCCTTCCGCCCAGAGATGAACCAAGAGCCGCGGCACGAGAAGCAGAGCCTCCCGCCTACTGACTGTGATCCTGAGGTCTCCTAACCCATTTTGGCACCAGAGCAGATTCTTGCAGCCATCCATTTTGACTGTGAACTGAGCTAAAATATTAGAAACCCAAAACCGCGCGGCCGCTCGCGGCCGCGCGGACTCAAAGTCTTCACTTTTACCAAGGAAGAGAAATTATTAGATGATGCTTATTCAGCAGGCCTGATTGTTGGGGAAAATTTCCAATCAACAATAGTGAGTTCTGTATGGAAATATGAAATGTACTCAATATATAGAGAGAATAATGGGAATATCATCAGCTACTTAGATGGGGGGTGGGGTGGGAGGGGGGTGTATTGGGGTTCTTGGTGGTGGAACGGGTGCACTGGTGAAGGGATGGTGGTTTAATCAGTATTTGACTGTGACTTAAACCTGAAAGCTTTGTATTTTTTTTCTTGTTTTCACGGTGGTTCAATAAAATATTTCTTTAAAAAAAAAACAATTTTTCATGACTGAACTTCAGTCATACAGTGTTCCAACAACCATCTCTGTACCAGTATACGTTTCCTGTCACCAGTGTCCACAATTTCCCTCCCGCTGCCTACAACTCTTTACTCCCCCCAGTCTGTCTCTATTGCAGACACTTTTATTTCCTCTCTCTTTTTAGGTTTTAGTCACTGTGCTTAGCAACACTGCTACTGAAAGTTTATCATGAATATCACTTTATCTTCTTTGAGCACTCAGTTCCTTAGATAACTATTCTTGAAAAACAAAGTATCCCATAGCACAGTGGGTAGGGTGTTCACCTTGTATGTGGCTGACCCGGGTTCTGATTCCTCCACCCCTCTCAGAGAGCCCGGAAAGCTACCGAGAGTATCCCGCCGGCATGGCAGAACCCGGCAAGCTCCCTGTGGTGTATTCGATATGCCAAAAACAGTATCAATAAGTCTCACAATGGAGACGTTACTGGTGCCTGCTAGAGCAAATCGATGAGCAAGGGGATGACAGTGACAGTGACAAGTCAATACTATCAATTCTGGTGTGTGTGTGTGTGTGTGTGTGTGTGTGTGTTTTAAATCAAACTCCTAGTTTCATTGGATCATAGTGACTGAATAGATTAAACGCATTCCCTGACTCGGGGTCTTTCTCATTAACCCCTGAGCCAGCCTGGGTTGCTTGGAGTTGGTTCTTTCTACTCCTCTGACCCATAGCCATAAATTTTCTTTTACTTCTCCAGCCTGTCCTATATAAATACCCTCACCCCAACCTGAGACTAAGATAAATTTTGGGGGACAAAAATGTACCATCTCAGGTTGTTAGTACCTTAAGGAAACAAAAATTCAGTCCTTGAATATTGAGAAAATTAGGTTTTGAATGGTGAGCATCAGAAATTGAGTAAAATAACATTTAAAGGGGGAATAAAATCAGCATGCAGGTCCACTCAGGCAGTCTCCTCTGTAACTGCCATACCAATTTCTTCTTTTCCCTTTAACAAATTAACTTGGGCTTTGGAGCCATATGGAGTATTCATTAAGCCTTTTGCATTTCACCCCTATGAGTCTGTTTCTGCACCAATGAAAATATTAGTTCTGCGTATTTCCTTTAAAAAAGATAAGAATTCAGAAGTTTCAAAAAGACAAAGTATCATTCTTAAAAGCAAACGCTGGTGACTGGTATGAGAAAAATTTCTTCTTCAACACGTCTTTATTCCTTACCTGAACTACCCATTTAATTTTATGTTGTTTTCTTCCTTTCCAAGAGAGACTTGTGGTTTGAGTACTTCTGAAACTCTGAAAATCTTTCCATTCTATAGTTCAGCTTTCAGAAATGTGGACATTTCACTGGCCTGTATCTTGTCAGCTTTTTTCTTTTTTGGTATAAGGAGTTACTAATCCAGTTACTAATCATTTCTCTTTAGTTCTTTTTTGGTTGACTTTCTATGCTTCTGGAGTGTGCTCTCTCTCCTTCTCCCTCTCTCCTTCTCTCTCTCTCTCTCTCATCCTTCTTTCTCCCAAACTTCTAGACTAGCTGTATTTGGAGGTTTTAGTCAGCTTTCTGTCCCTACCCTTACCTTTCAGCAGCTCCTTCCTTATCATCAAAGAATATCTGTTTTGAAATAAAGGGAACTTCTTTTAATTATTCTGCCCTGAGCTCATTGTTTGAACTACAACCGCCTTTCATTTTAGGAAGACTCAGTGTACTTCAGAGAGTTCTCTAACAGCTCTCCTGCTCCACCTCCAGCCTTCGGTAGCGACTCCGCATTTGGGAACGACCCATGGGGTCCTCTCTGAGCAGCCATGGTCTGCTCCCAACCTTCCACACACCGGCTCATTTGTTCAAAGTAGTTCTATGCAAATTCAAAGCAGTTCTGTATTTGTCAGTGAAAGGAGATTCATTTTTTAGCTTGTTTGTAAGTTTAATATATTTCCCTAGTACTTCTGTGTCATAACGTATGGTTAAAATTCATTAAAAGTTCATCTGGCATCACTTTATCCCTATCCATGAGAAGAGCCCACTTCTTTTCCTGCTTATCCTTTAGGGATGCTAAACAGATGTGGACCTTTTTTTTTCCCTAGCAAAGCTCACTTTTCTGAAGTTATTTTAATTAGGTTATTTTGTGTATATTAATCTTCAATTTTACATGGGGCTTTGCAGCAACTATGACTTTAATAACTACTCTAGCATGTTTTTATTGCTGAGTGGCCTTTTTAAGTATGCTCATCCTAAACAGAAGCAAACATTTCTATATCTGTTTTAACTCTCCTAGAAGTATTGATATGTAAGACTTCAATTCCTCTATAGTTCACTGGGATTGAGTTAAAATATCCAACTCTTTTCTATAAATATGGATATAAATACCCAAGTCTTTCTATAAATACAATTATAATTAAATTGTATTTAGTAAGATAAGTGGGTTTGTAGAATTTTCCATTTTAAGCTAGCACTGTAGCACTGTCGTCCTGTTGTTCATAATTTGCTCTAGCAGGCACCAGTAACGTCTCATTGTGAAACTTGTTGTTACTGTTTTTGGCATATTGAATACTCCATGGGTAGCTTACCAGGCTCTACCTTGTAGGCGGGATACTCGAGGTAGCTTGCTGGGCTCTCTGAGAGGGATGGAGGAATTGAACCTGGGTTGACCACGTGCAAGGCAAATGCCCTACCCGCTGTGCTATTGCTCCAGCCCATTTAAAGCAGTTTTTAAAAAATTTCTTGAACATCTTTAATATTTGTAACAATTTATATCCTATGAAATGATTTTTTTTTTCATTTGCGGTATGGAATTTGCTCTCTCCCGTTTTCTTTACTGATTTATTTGTGGTATATATTTAATTTTCCATTGTTATATTAATGGCTATATAACTTATGTACAGCAACTGCAATTCATTAATTAATTTGAATTAATTTCTTTCCTTCTTTCTTTCTTTCTTTCTTTCTTTCTTTCTTTCTTTCTTTCTTTCTTTCTTTCTTTCTTTCTTTCTTTCTTTCTTTCTTTCTTTCTTTCTTTCTTTCTTTCTCTCTTTCTCTCTTTCTCTCTTTCTCTCTTTCTTTCTTTCTTTCTTTCTTTCTTTCTTTCTTTCTTTCTTTCTTTCTTTCTTTCTTTCTTTCTTTCTTTCTTTCTTTCTTTCTTTCTTTCTTTCTTTCTTTCTTTCTTTCTTTCTTTCTTTCTTTCTTTCTTTCTTTCTCTCTTTCTCTCTCTCTCTCTCTCTCTCTCTCTTTCCTTGTCTATACCCTATGCTGCTCTGGGCTCACTTCTGTCTCTTCATTTAGGGATCATTCCTGGCACTGCTTGGGACCATCTAGAGATCAAACCCAGATTTGATGCGATGCAAGAAAACTCTTACCCACTGTACTATTTCTTCAGCTCTTCTAATAATGTCTTATTGGTTTTGATGATAGCCATGACATGCATTTCCTCCTCCTTATAAATTTTCTGTATTTTTACTAATGTTACAAGCCAAGTAAAGGATGTGACCCATTATGGAAGGCACAAAGGACATAAGCTGCACATCAGCCTGCAGAACAGTTGGCTTGGGGACATCCTGGACTGGCAGGATGTTGCATCTTTCATTCACGAAAATATGGAGACATTTCTTTCGGTAAGACTTGGGGTTCCACAGGACTCCGAAACCCACCATTGGGTGCAGAGCCTTCCCAGGGTGTGCGTTTTCATGAGGGCAGCCCAGGTTCAATTCCCGGCTCTGCCTATTCCCCGAGCACTAGGGAGTGCCCCTGAGTGTGGCCCGGTATGGACCAAAAAGAATACAAGCAGTAACTCTCATCCCGAGATTTCTCTACACATGTCACAGCCTCTTGGTACCCCATTCTCTTCTGTTTGTTTTTTTTGGGGGGGCCACATCTGGCAGTGCTCAGGGCCTATTTCTGGCTCCATACTTGGGACTGTGCAGTGCAAGGGATTGACCCTGGGCCTCTCGCATGCCCAGCACATTCTCAGCCTTGTAGGTCATCTGTCTGGCCCCAGGTGCCTCCATTCTTGATACCACCGCTTTGTCAGATCGGAGAATTCCAGGTGCTTGAGAACGAGGTGCCTCTTACATGCTTGAAGAGTGTCGCTTTGGGGTGCTCAGCCACACCGGGGTTCTCAAATTCTGGTGTCCGGATCAGAATGGACCGAAGTGTCCCCATGCTACACCATCCCAGAGGAAACTTAGCAGCCTCTGAGGTGGGCAGATCCTTTGGCACTAGTGGAAGAAAGAGACCAGATGTTCACACGCTCACTCATGCGCTTGTCACCTTGAGGTTCCCGCCACCCCCCTCCTCCCAGGCATTCCCCCTGTCTCTGGAAACTTAGGAAAGAGCTGGAAGCCTTGATAAGCCTCGATAAGCCCTCACCACCTGTGTTCATCCCTTTGCTCTGGCGTGAGGTGTCTTGGCACGTGGCTTTATAGAGCCTGTGAAGAGTTTGCCAATAGATGTGTGAGTTTTCTTCAGGTTCACAGAAGTGAGGTTTGCACTGTTAGGTTTGGTTCTGTTTTGTTACTGGGCCACCTCAGCAGTGCTTGGGGGATACTCCTGGCTCTGTGTACAGGGGTCATTTCCTCCTGGCAGTGCTCCGGATGGCGGGGTGCCAGGGATAGAACCTTGTATCTCCCCACATGCAGAGCATGGGCTCTATCCAGTGAGTTCTCTCTCTGGCCTCTGGAGTGTTACAATTTTTAAAAAATTTAATTTAATTTAATCTTTTGCTTTTTGAGTCACACCCAGAGATGCTCAGGGCTTACTCCTGGCTCTGCACTCAGGAATTACTCCTGACGGTGCTTGAGGGACCTTATGAAATGCCAGAATTGAACCTGGGTCAGCTGTGTGCAAGGCAAACATCCTACCCACTGTGCTATTGATCGAGCAGCCCTGGAGTGTTAGATTTTTTTTTTTTTTGCTTTTTGGGTCACACCCAGTGATGCTCAAGGATTACTTCTGGCTCTGCACTCAGGAATCACTCGTGGTGATGCTCGGGGGACCATATGGGATGCTGGGAATCGAACTCAGGTCACCCCTGTGCAAGGCAAAATGCCCTACCAGCTGTGCTATTGCTCCAAATCCGTGGAGTGTTAGAATTTTTAACTTCAGTTTTTAGCAAAAACAATAGATGAGTATAGCCGAATAAGTTTAAAAACGTTTTTTAAGATCTTTAAGTAGCAGTGCTTAGAAGGAGCTCTTAAATCTCTTTGCTTTCATTACTGTTTTATTTTTGAAGTAATGCTTAGGCTTCTCTGTCTGGATTTTGGCCTTTGGGATGTTAGCTTTGGCTTCCTAAGGTAGAAGATGAAGAGGTGACTACTTTCTATGTATCCCTCGATGCTTGCTTTCACTTTCCTTGGTGGTGGGGGGGTGGGTGTCTTGTCTACTCCTTTAATTGCCTCCCCCTTCCCCTCAGTGTAAATACAGGGAACTCATATTAGACCCAGACATTCAGATCCCTTGGTTGGGGAGTTTTTTTATTTTATATTTTACTATTTTACTTTATTTTGAGCTGGAGAGGTAGCACAGCGGTAGGGCGTTCACCTTGCACGCGGCCGACCTGGGTTCGATTCTTCCGCCCCTCTCGAAGAGCCCAGCAAGCTACTGAGAGTATCTCGCCCACACGGCAGACCCTGGCAAGCTACCTGTGGTGTATTTGATATGCCCAAAACAGTAACAAGTCTCACAATGAATACATTACTGATGCCCGATTGAGCAAATCGATGAACAACATTACTTCTTTATTATAAAGAAATAATAAAGTCCTTACTTTATTTAGGGGCAAAGGGCAAGAGACATCTTATAGCCTAGATCTCCCTCTGGAGAACCTGGCAAGCTACTGAGAGTTTTCCTACCTGCACAGGAGAGCCTGGCAAGCTTCCTGTGGTGTATTCATATGCCAAATACAGTAACAATGATGGGTCTCATTCTCCTGACGTGAAAGAGCCTCTATGCGGCACTGTTGGGAAGGATGTGTAAAGAGAGGCTGCTATAATCTGAGGACTAGGACGAATGGAGATGTTACTAGGCCCGCTTGAGCAAATCGAGGACCAACGGGATGATAGTGATGATAGTGATAGTGATTACTAATGTTACTGATGTTATTTTTCTATTACCCTTACCTAAATAGTCTTTTCATTTCCCTTGGATCTTGGATACTTACCTCTTATCCCCAAATTGATATGTAAACACTCTTGTTGAATATCACAGATTTGGCACTATTATTTTATTTGAAAACTGTCATTTCCCCTAGCCTTAATAAACTGAAAAATTTTATAATATTGACTTCTCAGATAATGGCAGAATTTTAGATAATAGTCTGAAATAAATCAGAGCTATTAATTTTCATTTAATTTGTATTTAAATGTCTTGTATTGAGGTTTTTAAATGTTATCCTTTGTACATTATGCTGCCTAAAATCTTTTGAAAAGAAATAATGAAGGTCTTTGTACAAGCAAAAAACCTATTCTCTCACAGAAATTTATTTCCAGAAAGAGCCAAATACAATTTGCTGATACAAAGAGTAAAATAGTCAATTCTTTTGAGAAATTGTTCTTTTAAAAAATTTCTTTCCTTTCTTGATTCTGTTTTCCAGTTAGAGATTAAAAAAAAAAAGGCCAAGCAGTTGTTTTTCTTTTTCCTCTCTCACACATGTTGTTGATTCTTTTTCCTTTATACCTTTTACCATACACAAGTTTCAAAAGGTGGGTAAATAGTTTAGTATTTTGAAGAGGTAATTTGTTCAATATACAGTATGTTAATGATGCATCTATGACTTGTAATGATGTTTGCTATTTGAATATTATTTCCTCAGGGCCTGAGTACTTTACAGGAGAGTGTGTATATGCTCTGAAGACCTATGCCAGTGAGTTATTCTGAATTCAACTCACCACAGTTCTTTTTGTGTAGCCCGGTGTGTGAACAAAGTAAATAACTACCTCAGACATTTGAGTAGGACCATAAGGCCTACTTGTACGCCAACTTGTTCACTATTGGTTTGAACAAACTCCTATTATTGGTCTCATTTGCTGGGAAACAATTGCTGGTCGTGAAGTTTGGATGTCTTAGGGGATACTCTTCACAAAAACTGTGAATGGCACCCCTTTTTCTTGTGCACTGCCTTAGCTATTGAAGTTGCTAAGATAAAACTCCTCAGGGTATCACTGGGGGTGTGGAGCATTTTAAGTTAAGATCAAATGAAGCCTGCAGGCTGAAACGAAACCTGCCACTTGTTTAACTAACTGAAGAGTAATTCTTGAATGGTACCCAGAATTTTTCTTCTTTTTTCTTGTTTTTTTTCTTGGGGAGGTCACCCCCAGCAATGGGCAGGCCTTACTCCTGGCTCTGTACTCAGGGATCACTCCTGGCAGTGCACTGGAGACCATATAGGGTACTGGAAATCAAACTTGGGTTGGCCATATACAGGACAAATACTCTACTTTCTGTAGGAAAGGAATTGGTATTACAATTAAGCATTCATTCTTCAAATACTATGTAGAATCTATTTTCCTTAACTTTTCAGTTTTTAGATATTATTCACACTCCCTATTTCATCCCTGACCACTTTCTTTCTATTTTTTTTTTAATTTTTGTATTGATGGCTGCAGCGATAGCACAACGGGTAGGGCATTTGCCTTGCACTTGGACGACTAGGGTTCGATTCCCAGCATCCCATATGGTCCCCTGAGCACCGCTAGGAGTAATTCCTGGGTGCAGAGCCATGAGTAACCCCTGAGAATCACTGGGTGTGACCCAAAAAGAAAAAAATATTTTTTTAATATTCTATCTTTGTGAGATAGACCCTTACAAAGCTGTTCGTGATTGGATTTCAGTCATATAGTATTCCAACACCCATCGCTCCACCAGTGTACATTTCCCAGCATCAGTGTCCCCAGGTTCCCTCTCATCACCCCCACCCCCCCTGCTGCCTCTATGGCAGGCACTTTTGCTCCTCTCTCTCTCTCTCTCTCTCTCTCTCTCTCTCTCTCTCTCTGTGTCTCTCCTTTTGGGCATTGTGGTTTGCAATATTGATACTGAAATGTTATCAAGAATACCCCTTTACTTACTTTTAACCCCAGATACTGTCCAGCGTGATCATTCTCAGCTGTTACTGGCCTGGCCGCTTTTGTATCTTTAGTCTCTGACTCTATTTCCACTCTCATATCTCTGACTCTCTTTTGATTCCTTTTCTACTTTACAGTATCCTTGTGATTACATTTTACCCATCTACATAGTTCATCTCTGTAAGGTAAATTCTTGCAATAATCCCTTCCCTTTTTTTGTCTATGATGATAAAACTGACATATGCATTGTAATAACTTCATGTATGTATATTACAAAAATATTTGCAGCAATATGTTTTTCACTAAGTTTTTCACTAAGGGTGTCCAATTTTATCCTTTACTTATACTCACTTCCTTTCCCACTTATGGTAATCACTAATTGAATTTATAGTATAAAGGTAAATTTTATTTTTGTTTAATTTGTTAATTTGTTTTCTCTAAATATCATATGTGATTGAATAATATATTTGTTCTCTGCATCTGATGTATTTTCTAAGTGTAATGTCTGCTAGGTCTGTCCATATTGCTCCATATGATAGGATTTTGTTATTTTAATAGTTGAGTTGTATTCCATTTATAGATGTACACCTCATCTTTAAAACAATTTAAAAAAATTATTATTATTATTATTATTATTATTTGGCTTTTTGGGTCACATCCAGCAACACTCAGGTGTTACTCTTGGCTCTGCACTCAGGAATTACTTATGATGGTGCTCAGGGGAATCATATGGGATGCCAGGAATTGAACCCTGGTCAGGTGCATGCAAGACAAATGTCCTCCCCGTTGTACTATCACTCCGGCCCTGTATACCTCATCTTCCTTATTTAATCATCTGTTGATGAGTACTTAGACTTTTCAGCTATGGCTTTTATAAGTAATGTTGTAACAATTGAATTAGTGTTTTGTACGTTTGAAAAATAAATATCTATTGGGGATTTATTTTTAAATAAATACCTAAGTTCCTAGTGGGAAAAATCATATGGTATTTTTAATTTTTAATTGGGGGATGTTAAAAGTCACCCTTTCCAGTGCTCAGGGGTTCTTCCTGGCTCTGTGCTCAGAAGTGACCCCTGGCAGTGTTCTCAGGACCATGTGTGGTGCTCGGAACTGAACTGGAGTCAGCTGTATGAAAGATAAGCACCTTACTCTACATACTATCTCTTTGTTATTTGTTTTATGTTTTTTGGAATCTCTACACTGCTCCCCATAATGACTGCACCAATTTGCACCAACAACATGTGGGACAAGGATTCTCCTCTCTCCATGTTCTCTCCAATACTTGTTGTTTCTTTTCTTTTGGATAATAGAAATTCTCTCATACTTATCTTAGGATAATCGCAGTCTTGTGTTTTGATCTGCATTTATCCAATAATAAGCAACAATGAATATCTTTTCATGTGCTTAATGGCCTTTGCATGTCTTCACTATAGAAATATAATGTCTATTTAGATCATATGGTCAATTTTTGATTGAGTTGTTTTTGATGTTGTTTAATTTAATTTGTACTATATATCTTAAATATATATCTTGGATAGTAGATAGTGAAATGCAAATATACTCTCTCATTGAATAGGCATGAGTTTTTTCTTTTTTTCTTTTTTTACTGTTTGGGGGCTTTTTTATTTGATATAGACCTATTTCTTTTTCTTTTTTTCCCCATGGTTATTACATCTGAGTCACTAAACACATATCTAATATAACCTACATTTTCTTCTATGTATTTTTATGGCCTCAGAAATTACCTATATAGTGATTATAGTGATCTAGCTTTTCTTTTTGAAGTAGAACAAGATTTTATTTGGAGGTTTTGAAGGGAAAGAGGAAGAGAAAGTGGGAGAGAGTGGAGAGTAATATGCTCAAGAGAGATCACGGGGATCTCCAAAGTGGAAAGAGCCTCTACACACATCCCAGCATTGGACATGAAAGCATGAAAGTACACATCTCAAAAGTGGATATGAGGGCTGCACATGTGCTCGGGTGCCACATGTGCTCAGCCACATGAGCTTGGGCAGCATATGCACCGTGACCTAGCTTTATTCCTTTGCATGTGTATGTTCAGTTTTGCCAGCACCATTTATTGAAAGGTTTTTCTTACTACATTGTATGCTTTTTTGTTCCTTTGTCATAAAATAACTTTTTATATATGTGTGACTTTATTTCTGGACTTTCAGTTATGTTCCATTGATCCGCGCATCTTTTTATTCTAATACAATGAAATTTTGATTACTATCACTTACTTTGAAGTTGATTTTGTATATTCATTTAGGTATATAACCATTTTAATAACATTAATTCTTCTTATCCAGGAACATTGAACATCTTTTACTCTTTATATGTTTTCTGTTTTTTTTCAGCATCATCTAATTTTTAGTGTAAAGGTCTTTCCATAGTATTTGCTTAAATTCAGTACAAGTTTATTTCTTTTTAATGTAATTGCATAAAGGGCTTTTCCTTAAGATTTGGGGATTTTTTAAATGTGTAGTATCATGCCATCTGCAGATAATGATGACTTCACTTATTTATTTCCAGTTCTGTTATATTTGGTATCCTTTTTTGTGCAATTACTCTTGTAAGGAATTCCAATGGTATATTTTATGATAATGGTACAAGTGGACATCCTAGTCTTATTCCTTATCTTAAACAAAATGTTTTATGGTTTCACCATTGATTATAATATTGACTGTGGATTTGGTATTTATTATACCGAGGTGCATTATTCTATATACAGTTTTTAGTTCTATTTTTTTTAAATAATCAAGAACACTACATTTTTGTTTCTTTTGGCCATATCAAGAGGTGCTCACTATTTTCTTTCTTTTTTTTTAAATTAAATTTTATTGAATCACCGTGACATAGTTACAAGCTTTCATGTTTGGGTTACAATCTCACAATGATCAAACACTCATCCCTCCACCAGTGCACATTCCCCACCACTAATATCCCAAGTATACCCCCCTTTCCCACCCTCCCCCTGCCTCTAAGGCAGACAATATTCCCCGTACTCTCTTCTCTACTTTTGGGCATTATAGCTTGCAACACAGACACTGAGAGGTCATCATGTTTGGTCCATTGTCTACTTTCGGCATGCATCTCCCATCCCAACTGGTTCCTCCAGCCATCATTTTCTTAGTGCTCCCTTCTCTATGCCATCTGCCTTCTCCCCTCCATTCATGAAGCAGGCTTCCAGCTATGGGCACAATTTTCTCCTGGTTCTGTGCTCAGGGGAATTACTCCTGGCATGGCTCTGAGGGTAGAGAGTCTCTTGCCCTTACGCCTGGCTGTCTTTCCCGGGGCCCCTCGGACGGCATGGGCTCCAGCTTCCCTCCCCACCCCGAGCAGAGCTCCCAGCGGCTGAAGACCACTGGAACCTAGCTACAGCTGTGCTGGAGGCCCCTCTCCACACGTTCAGACTGGCCTCATGCATGAAGGTACCGGCAGAGGAACCCAGGTGTGTGTAATCCCATCAACGGCCAACATCCAGAGAGAGACTTAAAAGCAAGCTCTCAGAAGTGATACCTTTAGCTTTCTTCTCCCTCTGGGAGAAACTGGCAATCTTCTGAGAATTTCCTGCCCACATGGGACAGCCTTGCAAGCTTCCCATGGTGTATTTATATGCAAAATCCAGTAACAAGCTGGATTTCATTCCCCTGACCCTGAAGAGCCCCCAGTGCAACATTGTTAGGAGGGCCGAGTTGAGATGGACTTCTAAGGTCAGGGAAAGGACGAAATGAGATGTTACTGAGCCCGCCCGCCCGAGAAATCAGTGATTAATGGGATTTCGTGATTCGTGATTCGTGATGGGGATTGAACCTGGATCAGCCATGTGTACGGCAAGTGCCTTGCCTTCTGTTTTCTCACTCTTGTCCTCAGGACATTGAATATTGACCAGTGTCTTTCCAAAATCTATTAAGAAGATAATAAAATTTTGTTCCTCTGTTGTGTATTTTATTTATTTATTTATTTATTTATTTATTTTGCTTTCTGGACCACACCTGGCAACGCACAAGGGTCACTTCTGGCTCTGCACTCAGGAATTACCCCTGGCAGTGCTCAGGGGACCATATGGGATGCTGGGAATTGAACCTGGGTCGGCCATGTGCAAGGCAAACTCCTACCCGCTGTGCTATCACTCCAGCCCCATGTGTATTTTGTTTATTGATATGCATATACTGAACCATTTTTACATCCCTGGAACGAATTAATCTTTTTGGGGGGATGGGGACACATACCTGGTGGTGCTCAGGGGTTACTCCTGGCTCTGCACTCAGAAATCACTCCTGGTGTTGCTTGGAGGATTATATGTGATGCTATATCCACTGTACTATCCCTCCGGCTTCTGGAATGAATCATTTTTTTCATGATCTTGTATATAATTCTTTGAATATGTTGTTAAATTTGATTTGTTGGTATTTTTGGAGAAGTTTTGCATCTATGTTCATCAGGGATAATGGTCTAAAGTGGTGTGTGTGTGTGTGTGTGTGTGTGTGTGTGTGTGTGTGTGTGTGTATTGTCTTGTTTCAGAATCACTCATGTTGGCTCTATAGACTGTATTTGGAAATGTCCTCTTGTTTTCTATTATTTTGAAGAATGTGAGAAGTGTAGGCATTAATTCTCCTTTGAATTATTTGTCATAATTTTCTTGTGAAGTAATTTAGTCCACAAGATTTAAAAAAAGTTATTGAGAGGATTTTGTTTACTGTTTCAATTTCTTATGCTGAGTTTGTTCAGGTTTTCTATTTCTCCCTAATTCAGTCTAATGATGTTATACTGTATTTCTAATAACTTTATATTTCTGTCACTGTGCTGCCATGTAGTTGTTCATTGTTAATTATTAGCTTCTATAATTAAGGTGACCATGTGCTTTATTGTTATGATTATGGAACTTGAATGTTAAGATGACGCATACAAGCATGGTGATGGATATTATTATCTTTCATTATTAGTGCTTCAAGTTTATCTCACCTTAAGAATGTGAGATGTTCCAATATTAATACTATTTACTCATTTCTACAGTTAGCAAATATTACTCAAGGAATTGAAAGGGAGGTTCTATTTAAATCTATGCAATTAGGTTTTTTTTTGGGGGGGGGTGAGGGATCACACCTGACAATGCTCATGAGTTCCTCCTGGCTCTGCACTCAGGAATTATGCCTGGCAGTGCTCAGGAGACCATATAAGTTTCCAGGGATCAAAGCTAACAGGCAACGTGCAATTCTACCCACTGTACTATTCTCTAACTCCATCAGTTAGTTTTTTTTCTAGATTCAAACTATAATTCAGTTTTCCTTTCTTTAAATTTCTTGTAGTGGCATAGACTTGTACTCTTCAATATGTTGAGTGTAGTATTCTTGGTCAAATTGCTAAAATTTTCCACAAAGGCCAGAGGTTCTCAGTCAAGGATGATTTGAAAAGTTCTGATAAGTCATCTTTGAAATATCATAAAATCTTCACGTGCCATAGGGTCTAACATTCATGCAGACATTATCATGCAAATCTCATACATGAATTTGAGGATAATAGAACTTTCTGTGTGCTCTAGTGACCATTTAAATAACTCAACCCAGATGGTAAAGAGAATTCTTAATTCAGCTTTACTAGAATTTCCTCGTAAACCTGAGATTTTTATAATGACATATATTAAATATTGAGAAAAGTATATTATTGGAATATAGTTGTTATTTGTATATCTTGCTAAAAGTAAGTCACATGTGTTTTTCATGCTTGCTAAGAGAAATGAGGGGAAAACTAAAATGCTATTTAAATTATATATACAAAAAAAGCATTCATGCCAGAGACCTTGTTTTGTGTACTTATCTTTTTGAAAGCTACTAGCATTGTACTGCCATGGAGAAAAAATGAGAAAACAACATGGGAGTGAAAAAAGCAAAGTGGAAGTGAAAGACATTATGTTTATTATTAATGAACAGTAAAGTGTTTATTAAATTCCTTCTGAGTTTAACTTGGAACAAAGGGCTATTTGAAATAATTTCTTAAATAAAGCTTTTCATTTTCTAAACTGCTGTCTTGACAATTAATATGACAGTAATGCTAAATAAATTTCTTTATATTCTAGTAGTCCTTAGAAGCATTTGTCAAAAGACTGTTCTGGCACGATAGGAAACTGACATAGACTTTATATTTTAACAGTAAAGACACACACACACACACACACACACACAGATTCTCTGATGCAAAGAAAACAATACAATCCTCTGGATGAATCCTTAAAATCACCATATCTGTTTTCACAGTTACTTTAAAAACAGCCAAACTTTAAAAAGTGATGATGGCATAGTTTTACGCCCTAAATTTAAGTCATGTTTATTGTTATTAAAAATCATCAGTTGTGCTCTGAACAGTAATAAGCATAGGTATATATAGAAAGGTGGTTTTTTTCTCTTGTAAGATGTAAAAATATATTGGCAAAATAATACTTTTTTGATAAAATAATGATTTGAGGATCTTAGAGCTGAGATAAGAAAACAAAAATGAGCTAGCCTTGAAGAACATGTTAATTCTCCATCTCTCTCCCGCAAAGTCACCTTAAACTCCTGGAATGTTGCCTGTTTTTTCTTCTTCTTTTTTTTTTTTCGGAATTGTTCAGATTCAGTAGAATATGTCTCATACTAAAATGTTAGATTCATTTTCTAAACAATGCCTTAATATAGTCTAACTCATTTAGCATTCTTAAATCAGATGAGAAGAGGAAAGTTTTGTTTTATAGTCACTTCAAAATTAAATATTGGTTTAATACATTCTACCTTTAGGGCAATAATTTGATTTCTTGGTCATTATAAATCTACATTGACTTGTTAGGTTATTACTCTGAATTTACAAATTATTGCCTACATAAGGATATCCAGCAAGTATTTTCTTCTTTTTGAATGTCATAAATTTAGAGCTGAAAGGGAGTTTAGTGATTATGAAAGATCCTTATTTCTGATATGAATAAATGATGGTGAATGAGACTGAGCAACTTGCTGCAGGTTATGCAACATATTGAAAGTAATACTCAGGAGATAAAACTTGACAAGATTTTGTATGAATTCAAATAAGTATGGGGCCAGTCCTGGTTAGAATAAAATAATTCTTCGACAAATTGATATTGGTAGGATTTGTTCATAGTTTTCTTGGGCCTCATTTTATGGCATGGAATGTTGTATCCTTTTCTCTTCTTGTCATAAAACTTCAAGGCCTCTCATCTATGTCAAAACATGAAATTTTAGACCCAGTTTGCCCAAGTTTAACTATTGCCTCTGCTTCTGTGACTTAGGGAAAATCAACAGACCTCTGTATACTTCATTTTCCTTCTGTGAAAAATGGAAGTAATGATTGATGTTAGGGTTATCTGAAACACTGCATGTAAACAATACAGACTTGGCTCATGGTAGACAAAGGGCTAGCATAACAAATGTGTTAATTATAGCTAATACTGGCAAGCTACCTGTGTGTATTGCATATGCCAAAACCAGTAACAATAAGTCTCTCAATGAGAGATATTACTGGTGCCCGCTCGAACAAATCGAAATAGTGGCCTACAGGTATCTCAATTTAGCTTTGACTTGAAGACTGTGTATTCTGCTACATCTCCAGATTTGGTGTAGAAATGATACACCTAGGAGCTAGCAGTCACTCTGCTTTTCCTCAATTTTCTAAGATAACTTAGTAATGAGCAAACATGGTTTTGCTTATATCTCTTACACCTTGTGTCGTACTACTGTCTTAAACAGAATATGAACTGATCCTTTATGAAGAGATTTTAGGGCCTTGCACACTGGCTCACCTAACTTCAATCCCTGGCACCACATATGGTTCCTCACAGTTAGCCAGGAGTGATCCCTGAGCACAGAGCCATGAATAAACCCTCAGTATCACAGGGGGTAGACCCTGCTGCAAGATTTTAGTTATAACTACCCAACTGCCGCCACACTCCAGATCACTTTCTGGACACTCAGGCCGAGCCTCACGCTTGAATGAAGTCCCATAAAACTAAGATAATGTGGAACTTTTTGACCTTGAACTCTGGACTCAACGGGACCATGAAGTAGAGATCCTCTGCCTGCTATCCCCCAATCTCCAGCGACCCAGGGATCACACCCATAAACCATACCCTGCCACACCCAGCTTTCTCATTGGCCACCCTTCAGATCTCAACGGCTGTTCCTCCCAGACGGGAGTATAAAATAAGGGCCCCCTAGCCATGCCACCGGACCCTGAACCAGGCTGTTTTCACTCAAGGTTTACCAGAGGGGGGTGGGTGAGAACCCTCTCTGCCCCAAGGGACCAAGCCCCAGCAGCTGACTTCT
The DNA here is from genome assembly GCF_027595985.1 of Sorex araneus. NCBI lineage: Eukaryota > Metazoa > Chordata > Mammalia > Eulipotyphla > Soricidae > Sorex > Sorex araneus. The sequence continues at coordinate 58,605,813 of NC_073312.1, read as the reverse complement.
ACTACCCAACAGCCTTCACGCTCCAGGCCACTTTCTGGACTGCATGGGACAGTACCTACCCATTTCCCATAATTACCACACCATAGCTGATAGAGTTCACACACCATATTTGATGGAGTTCAAATCATGAAGAGTTTTATATATATATATATATGTATGTATGTATACACACACATACCTCTTGGAGAGCCCGGCAAACTACCAAGAGTATCCCACCTGCACGGGCAGAGCATGGCAAGCTACCCGTGGCATATTCTATACGCCAAAAACAGTAACGATAGGTCTCATTCCCCTGACCCTGAAAGAGCCTCCAATCATTGAGAAAGATGAGTAAGGAGAGGCTGCTAAAATCTCATGACTGGGAGGTATAGAGACGTTACTGGTGCCTGCTCAAGTAAATCGATTAGCAACGGGATGACAGTGATACAATACTATATTGAATTTTTAAATCTATTATTTGGTAGTGATACATACCATTGTGTAATTTTAAGGTACTATTGTGATTTCTATACTTACATAACACAGCATGATTATCATAGCATGAACTAATACCTATCATTTCTTTTTTTCTTTTTTTAATTTTATTTATTTATTTATTTATTTTAAGTTTTATTGAATCACCATGTGGAGGGTTACATAGTTCTCAGGATTATGTCAGTTATACAATACTCAAACACCCTTCCTTCACCAGTGCCCATATTCCATCACCAACCACCCCAGTATACCTCCCGCCCCCTCCCACCCCCCCAGTCCCCGCCCTTGTAAGTGATAAGTTTCACTTCATTTACGCTTTATCTTGATTACATTCCATGTTTCAACACATAACTCACTATTGTTGCTGGGGTTTCCCCCCAAAAAGAAAAAGACAGTCCTACTGCCAAGGAAGCATTTGATTGTTCTCCATTGCTGAGAGTGTAGAGATATTAAATCCCGCTGTTTGTTACATAACTTTTCTTTTTTCCCCCCCTTGTCCCGAGCCACTGAGTTCATGCCTGTTTAGTAATCGCCACGCTGCCTGACAAAGGGAAAAAAACCGAAATAGATGGTTATTTCCCGTCATCAGCGGGCGTGGGGCTCTGGCTTAGTTGATAGTCTAGTAGAATGTCTGCAAGCAGTTTCTGGAACCAAAAGTAGTGCGCTGGTATTGACTCCGGCTTGAGATTCCACCAGTGTCCTGCTGTTCCATGTACATAATTTTTTCCCTTATATCCCATTCCCACGCCACCAGGTCTGTGTTTGCTTAATGGACATCATACTATGGTTAACGCCACACCGCGTTTCTTCCCGAGAAAGAAGGATATTTTTTCTCAGCCGGCGTGGGGATATGGCTTAGTGCAGTCTAGAGAGATGGCTACCACTTTGATTGCCTTCAATATTTCAGCAAAAGACTTACTATTCTTGTTAGGATTTCCCCCCCAAAGTCCGACCCGTTAAAAAGGAACCATTACATATTGCTGATGTTTAGATGACATTAGGTCGAGTGGCTGCGCGGTTTTTGGTTTCTGTATAAAGTCCAGGGAAAGTACAGCCAGAAATAACATCACTACAAACTTTTACCCTTTTATGGTGCTCATAAGATGGAGAAACCTAGAGAGAGCTGGCTCAGTGTCTCCATTTTGTGCTCAAAAAGCGGTGGAACCTGTGCTGTGCTCAGGAGGAAGGGGTTGAGAGAGAGAGATTAAAAAAATTCGGGAGTGCCTGGCTTCCACTGTCGCAGCCCGGCGTAAGGTCTCAGCTCCCATTCTGGAATTATTTCAGTGGGCTGCTGGAGTCCAAGGGCGCTCTTTTGGGCTCTTCTATCATGCTCGATCGGCAGCCACACCAAAAGGCAATACTGATCATTTCTTTTTATTGCAAAGATATGTATTTTCTCAGCAACTTTCAAGTATATAATAAAGTCAATCATATTTTTTAATTTTTTAATTAAAAACTTTTATTTTCATAAAGTTGTTCACAATAATTGATTACATTCAATATTTCAACACCAATCTCACCAACATTACACCTTGCCACCACCAATATTTCGAAGTTTCCCAATACTACTCAAGCCTGACCCACAGGCAGATGCAAGATAATTTATTTTGTATTGCTTGTTAGAATAAATCATATTAGTAATGGCATTTTTTTGTTAAGTTTAAGTTTTTTGAAGTGTATTATCCTATACAAAATTTAAATTATTTCAAGTGCAAATCATGGTGATTCGATTATAAGATAGAATTAAATAGCTAAAATCCTTATGCTTTACATTAGATTCTCAGGAGCAATTAATCTAGTAACTTGAAGTTTTCACTCTGAATAACATTTCCTGATATCTCTCACTCATCAACCCTCATAACCACAATATTCATCTCTGTTTTCTCAAGTTTGATTTTTTCCCTAGATTCTTTATATAAGTAATATCATGGGGGATATGTTGTTTGTAATTGCCTATGACAATGTGCTGAGGCATTGTTCTTAGGTGTGCTGTCTGATTTGTGATAGAAAATTATGTGTTTAACTTGAAAGTCTGTGGGATCCAGATCACATGTCCTCCTTTCCTGGAAGGGACCTTAACATGACACTTCCCATAGCCATGCTGTCGACCCTGCGCCAGCTATTTCATTCAGGACACCCCAGAGGAGGCGGGTGAGACCCTTCCCTGCCCCAAGGGACCCACTCCTGCAGCCAAAAACCACTCAACCGCTGCCATGCTTACAGCTGCTCTCCACACACTCGGGCTGAGCCTCACCCATGAGTGAACTTATTCCTGGACCGCACGGCCACATTTGTTGTTGAGGGACACTTCGTAGGACGCACCCTACCCATACTCCAAGAGTACCACACCACATGGAATGGGGTTCAAAGTAGGAGGCAACCAATATTGGAGGGAAATAATTTTTTTACAGATATATATGTGTGTGTGTGTATATGTATACATATATTCATAAATAAACACAAGTCTCAACCTTTACCAACATGTTAGTGATCTCTTATAGAAGGGCTTAATTGTTCCTGGATGAAATACAACAATCTGAACACTCTTTCCTCTAAGGGTCCTTTTTTGTAGCATTTTCAGCAGTTTTTCACAACATATAATACAAAACATATTATTTTGGTTCTGCTTTGGGTCAGGAATTGGGGTTCAGGGTGGAAACATCTGAAATATGATGGTGGGAAGGTATAATGGTGGTGGGATTGGTGTTTGAATGTTAAATGTAATCAAATATTGTGAACTATTTTATATCACTGTTTCACTGTATCACTGTCATTCCACTGGTTTTTGATTTGCTCAAGTAGTCCCCAGTAACGTCTTCATTCGTCCCTGTTGTGTGCTGGTATAGCCCGATGCTGTGTTGGGGGCTCTTTCAGGGTCAGGGTAATGAGTACCGTCATTGTTACTGTTTTTGGCATTTTATAACTACTTTATAAAGTAAAAAAATAAAAATTTTGGTGACCCCCCCAAGCCCCGCAGCCTCCCTCCTGCCACCCCACAAGTGGTTTATGTGGAACTGAGAGGAGAGAGGTGGCCACTTTCTCCCAATCGACCTTTGTCACCCTGGCACTGGCTGGGAAGACAAGAACTGAAGTCCGTGATGAGACCCTGACAGACCAGAGTCTTGCCAGCCCCACCAGGGAGCCGTCAAGACAGATCTGATGTCCACTCTGCTTGCCCTGCTCAGGAATTAATCCCTATCACCCTATTTCTCAGGGAGCCATGGACTTGGTCTGGGGCGGGGAATTGCTCTTTGCAGGACAGGAAAGCCAGCCCTAGGGCTTACCCAGGCCTTCTGGGTTCTTAGAAAAGAATTTTAGGAGAAGAGAGCAGTGAAGTACAAAAGGTGGGGGACGGGGAGGGGGAGAAGGAGAGGAAGGGAAGGAGAGGAGAGAGAGAGACAGAGAGAGACAGAGAGAGACATAGACAGAGACAGAGAGACAGGGAGAGACAGAGAGAGACAGAGAGAGAGACAGAGAGAACACAGGCTTCTCCAAAGATGGAGAGAGCCCCAGTACACATCTCAACTGGGGAGATGTGGGTGACACATGTGCTTTGGAAACACATGTGCTTGGCCACGTGGACACAAGCAAGCACATGGGCTTGGGCCCATGCATGCATGCCTGCATACATCCTAGCATTCATTAGATATGAAAGTATGAAAGTACACATCACAAGAGGGGAGACGTGCCGACTCCTATGTTCCAGCCCTACGTGCATTTGCCCACAACACATGAACACAAGCAGTCCACAAACTAGGGCAGCATATGAATGTGCTTCCTTTGTTGAAGTTGGCTTTTATAGGGTTTTCCAAGCTGCCCGATCTGGGACTTTCTACCAAGATTAAAAGTTCATTGTTAGGGTAGTGGGCAAGGGGCTAGATTTCAGAGGTTCTTTGAAACTCCTTTTCTTGAGCTTTGTTCTGCTGGAGCTGCTCTTGGGCTGTGGTTCCAGCCCTCTGTAATCAGGGCTAGCTCCAAGTCAAGGTCTAGCCTTAGTTACTGAGCTCACAAATTACTCAGTTCCCGACAGCTTTAGGGCTAGGTGGTCATAACTCTTCAAGAATTTCATTGCCCTGGAGGCCTTTCCCTAATCTCCCTGCCTTGTAACATGTTCAATTTGACAATATGTTATGTATTGATAAATTATTTTCCCTCAAGACAATTTTTTAAATGTTGTATTTTTCAACAGAAATTACAGAGCGTATATGCTGGAGTGATAGCACAGCAGGTAAGATGTTTGCCTTGCATTGAGCCGACCTGGGTTTGACTCCTCTGTCCCTCTTGAAGAGCCCCACAGCTACCGAGAGTATCCCGTTTGCACAGCAGAGCCTGGCAAGCTACCCGTGGAATATTCCATATGCCAAAAACAGTAACAACAAGTCTCACAATGGAGTAGTTACTGGTGCCCACTCAAGCAAATCGATTAACAATGGGATGACAGTGCTACAGTGCTACAGTATCTCCTATTTGAAAGTCTTATTTTCCCACCATGAAATAAATTGTTCATGCAATAAGTATGTGCTGAATTAAATGAATGATATGGTAGACAGTACAACTCTATTCAGTTTTTTTTTTTAGAAAAAAAATACTGTCTACTTAGAACTTAGTCTTTAGTGAAAGGCATCAACAATAAAAAAATCTGTCATCCATGAGCTGAACTGCTAGCTCACGAGGACTGAATTCTGGTACTTGTTTTTTTCTAATTTATCATGATATCTATCACTGTGGAAGATAAAATTCCTTTTTTTAGAAAGGATTGGTAAAATAAAAAAGTAGGAGCTATATAACCAAGCAATAGAGTCTGTGAGTAACTCACATTTCAAATGAAATTTTTAATATAAAGATTACCATAGAGCAGCAAACTTTGGCACATTTTATGTTTTTAAATGGTTAAAGAGTAGAAAGTTTTGGTCTCAGAAGATATGCTGAGTCTGATTATAGAACAATTTGGGTAAAGCTGATGATAGCTGAGAAAAAGATGACCTAGGCAAACCACTTTCTTATTTCTCTTTTGTGTGTGTTCTGACAACTGAGACAGGGTAATTTTGAAGTTTGTACTGTTGCTTCTAAGCTACTTCTTATTTATGTGGAAGATTAACTGTGACTGCCACACAATCTGATACATGTAATTATGACATGCGTTTGGTGAAGTATGAATGGAAGAGGAGGGAATATTTATTATGTTCCAGACATTGTACTTGCTGTTGCATTTAATAGGAGCTTAAAAAAAATGAGCCCAATACTTCAAGGTATTTTGATTGGTATGCAGATTCAATATGTTAGCACCTTGTAGAAAAGCTGACTGAAGGTTGATAAAATTAATTTTAAGAAAGTTGAGGGGGAATTTCTATTAGATTTAATCAAACATCAAGAGTCCTTGAAGAGGAAAAAATGTCAAATCACCGCTCTTGTGACCCTTCCAGGCCAGCAGATCAATAGATTTAGAATTTTGGAATTAACTAACCTGTTGAGAATGGAGCCTGTGATCTTAAACTGTTTTTTTTTTCTTTTTGGGTCACACCCAGTGATGCTCAGGGGTTAGTTCTGGCTCTGCAGTCAGAAATTACTCCTGGAGGTTCTTGGGGGATCATGTGGGATGCCAGGGATTGAACTCGGGTTGGCCGCATGCAAGGCGAACACCTTACCTGCTGTACTATGGCTCCAGTCTGGCCCTTCTACTGTTCTTTTTTTCCCTAAGACCATTTATTTGCAAAAATAGCCACAAATGTTATCACATTAGATGATTGTGCTTCCCCTGATTTTACCATCCCACTGTTTCCTTTCTGTTTTCCAGACCAGCCACAGCAGAGGATTGCTATCGCTAAAGATCAATTTTGTGTTTTGAACAATTTTGTCTCTTTGCTCCTTTTACTATTAATTATAGGCTAAAGTATTTCCCTCTTTTCCTTACTAAGTTCTTGGATCCATTGCTTTATGTTGTTAATGAGGCTAAATTACGCTGTTTCTTGTGAAGACTCTCACATATAAATTTGAACATTGAGTTTTCTTTACTATATTTTATTATGAAATTCCCTGACTAAGATCATTTGGTCTATAAAAGATTATATACACGTGGAAACTATTAAATGTTCCTTGTAGATCAATTTGAAAATGACCACTTTAAATTACAACATAAAATACATTGATTCTTGAACTTGAAGATGACTCTTTGGATTTGCATATATATTTTAGGAAGCAGCCTTAAAGACTTTACTCTGTGATTTTGACAAACAAGAATGGCTGTTATGCTGCATGTACATCCTCCATGTTTAAGCGGTTTAAAACAACAGGGTTTATTGCCTAGCCTACACAAGTTATTTAGGTTGGGCCGAGTGCATTCTAACCAACGACATTCGCACTTCAGGATTCATTGTTGGAGACACCATAATCCTTAGCTTTAGAATTGTTTTGACAGAAGTGGAGGGAGGGAAAGGGCGGGGGCGGGGGGAGAGTGAGCAGAAACAGATGGAAGGAGAGAGGAAGGGGAGAGAGAGAGGTAGGAAGGGGGAAGGGGGGGAGAGAGAGAGTTTTTATTTATTGCTTTCTAAAAGTGTCATCTAGAGCTGATGGATATCACTCCTGTCACTTGATTTTGTTGTACTTTAAATGGGGCAAAAAATTTTAATCATGTCATGTTTTCTAAAGATGTGATTTGAATATCCTCCTCCTCCTCCTCCTCCTCCTCCTCCTCCTCCTCCTCCTCCTCCTCCTCCTCCTCCTTCTCCTCCTTCTCCTTCTACTTCTTCAACTTCATCTTCGTCTTCGTGTTTCTTCTCAATACAATAGTATTGAGGAATGTAGAGGTCAGTAGGAAAGCTGTTTTCTTCATGAAACAGTTTCAGTGTTATTTGTTTCATTTGGAAAAAGTTGACAAAATAGAAGATAGGTTGACTCTGGCGTGTGGCATTAACTCAGAAAATCAAATAATTATATCATCCATATTATAATAGTGGATAGGTAATAGTCTGTCATTTCTGGTATATGAGACGTTACCACTATGATATATGAGTTGTATGATTCACAGTAATGTTTGCTTTTCAACAGTTTTTATGAAGAACCATTTGACTTCTGGGCTGGTGCTAATTAGAGGCTAGATTGAAAATTATTTTGTAGGAAATTTGTGTATTACGTAACATTGTGTATTTAGAATGTTACAGATTCTAAAATATCTCCTACTATCACTCCTTTAGAGAATTTTATTCATAAAATGTTAATGTAATTTTAGAAGAAAGAATATTTATGCATATCTTCAAGGAATTTAGATTTGAAGGGCATTAAAACATGAATTTTTTGTTAATATTTTATCTTCATTTCTAAAATATCTTTTTTTCTTAATGTTTTAAGATCACATATTATCAATTTTGTCTAGATATTCTTGCATCTCTCTTTTGAATATGTAGGTTCTTCAATTTCTTGCAGTATTGAAAAATCAGCAGCAACAAATGTCAAATCTAATGTATAATAGTAATGGACTCAACACTAAACCTAAATAAGGGTTTGATATGTTTTAATTGAAAAGCATTCTATGTAAATCTTGTCTCTACTTTTGTATTGATATAAAATATTAAAAAAACATTTAATTTTATTTATAAAATATCCTTATTTTTAAGGATATGTTTTATTTTTTTAAAAATTTTTATTTTATTTTATTTTTTTTTAAATATTTTATTGAGTCACCATGTGGAAAGTTACAAAGTTTTCAGGTTTAAATCCCAGTTATACAATGCTTGAATACCCATCCCTTCACCAGTGCTCATATTCCACCACCAAGAATCCCAGTATAGCTCCACCCCGCCCCCCACACCCCTAACCCCCCCACGCCCCTAGCCCCCCCACCCTTAGCCCCCCCTCCTGTGTAACTAATAAATTTCACTTTACTTTCACTTTGATTGCATACAATATTTCAACAAAACTCACTATTATTGTTTGGAGAGTCTCTCCCCTAAAGTCAGACCTGCTGAAAAGGAAGCATTAGATAATTTGATTTCCATTGCTGAGGATGAAGAGGTATGAGGTCGAGTGACCACACTTAGCGGCCTCTCAGTTTTGGGTTTCTGTATTTTAGTATTTTAATAACTAAGTCCAGAGAGACATCTGCCAGAAGTTGCATCGTTGCCAACTTGTACTTCTCAGTTACATTATATTCCACATATGAGTGCAATCTTTCTATGTCTGTCTCTTTCTTTCTGACTCATTTCACTCAACATGATACTTTCCATGTTGATCCATTTATATGCAAATTTCATGACTTCATGTTTTCTGACAGCTACATAGTATTCCATTGTGTAGATGTACCAGAGTTTCTTTAACCAGTCATCTGTTTTGGGGCACTCTGGTTTTTTCCAGATTCTGGCTATTGTAAACAGTGCTGCAATGAACATAGAAATACATATGCCATCTCTACTATACTGTTTTGCCTCTCCGGGATATATTCCCAGGAGTGGTATTGCTGGGTCAAATGGAAGCTCAATTTCTAATTTTTTGAGAATCGTCCATATTGTTTTCCAAAAGGGCTGAACCAGTCGGCATTCCCACCAGCAGTGAAGAAGAGTCCCTTTCTCCTGGCATCCACGCCAACACCAGTTGCTTTTGTTTTTTGGGATGTGGGCCAGTCTCTGTGGTGTGAGATGATATCTTATGGTTGTTTTGATCTGCATTTCCCTGATGATTAGTGATATGGAACATTTTCTCATGTGCCTCTGAGCCATTCGGATTTCTTCTTTAGGAAAGCTTCTGTTCATTTCATCACCCCATTTTTTGATCGGGTTGGCAGTTTTCTTCTTGTGGAGTTCAACCAGTGCATTGTATATTAAGGATATATTTTAAAAGGATATATTTAAGGATATTTTTTAAAACAAGCTATATTGTTTTAAAAGTTAAATAGTATTAAAATTTATTAAAACTAGGCCCTCTGAGTTGAATTGTGAAGGATATAATTAGACTATACTGGTGAAGTTAGTGTAGTATCAGATATTGAGTTACAACAATATGTATGTAAAACTTAGTTTATAATGCAAGGTTACTTCAATGAAAAACTAGATTAGGGACTCTACTTCTTCCCAAACCACTGTTCTACTCTCCTAAGGCAACCATTTAAACTCTTTTTATTATTTGTTTTTGTATTTAATGTTATATTTATAAAATGATCTATATTTAATTTATTAATTTTATATGCATCCACTATTTTTTATATCTACATAGCAGGCCTTCTTCATTTTGGCAGCCTAGTTCAGCCCTGTGATTTTATCAGCCTCTCCTTGTTCGTCCTTCTTAATGCTACCGTATTCTTCTAGGGTTCTTCTAGGGTCAGGGGAATGAGACCCATTGTTGTTACTGTTTTTGGCATATCGAATACACCACTGGTTAAGAGGATGAAGAACCTCTGGCTCTGGCTACATCTTTTCGACTCCACCATTCTTCCTGCACTAACATATGCCTCAGAGACCTGGGCTCTACGAAAAGAGGATGAGAACGCTATTCGGGTATCTCAAAGAGGAATTGAAAGAGCTATTCTTAGAATATCATCTTTCACTCAAGTGAGAGAAGGAATTCAGAGTTCCGACCTCTGTCAATGATCAAGAATCAGGGACACTGTCTTGTTTGCCAAGGCATCGAAAATCAGATGGGCTGGACACCTAATGTGATTTGTAGTTGACCACCGCTGGACCAGAGCTGTTACTGATTGGATTCCATGGGACATCAAAAGACCACGTGGCTGCCCACCTACGAGATGGTCAGACTTCTTTATCGAGACCCTGAATGAATGGTTTGAGACTCTTTGTGTTCCTGGATCGAGCAGATACCACTGGGCTACACACGACAGGGATGAATAGAGCCATTATTAGCGCCCGCTCGAACAAATCTACAAATAACTGGATGATAAGCGATAACAGTGATACATAACAGGCAGCTACTTAGGTAGGTTAAATGAAATTCCCAACCTTTGACCATTCTACCCTATAAAATTGCATTGTTATTTGATCAAATTAAATTATAATAATCTAATATCTTTTGCTTAAATTTTAAAAGGTTATATCTGTCTGGCAAGCTACCTGTGGCTATTCGATATGCCAAAAACAGTAACAACAAGTCTCACAATGGAGACGTTACTGGTGCCCACTCAAGCAAATCGATGAACAACAGGATGACAGTGCTACAGTGCAACAGTGCATACTCTTTATTATTTCAGTCATTTTTATCTCTAAAATATCTTTACATATTTCTCCAAAGATGACAACACTCATGCATGAAGGAACCAACAGAGGAACCCAGGTGTGCGGGACCCGGGCCGAGATCTCCAAGGCTGCTCGGATCGGGACTGATCCTCTTCCACCCAGATTCCCCATTTTCTACTTGCTAGGCGGTCACACCCAGAAACTGCCCCTGGTGGCACCCATGTAATCCCATCAATGGCCAACATCCAGAGACTATAAAACCAAGCTCCCAGAAGCATGAACATGACATCTGATAGCCTAGTTTTCCCTCTTGGAGAATCTGGCAAGCTACCAAGAGTTTACTGCCCGCACCAGGGAGATCGTGGCAAGCTGGCAAGCTCCCCGTGTGTATTCATATGCCAAATACAATAACAATGATGGGATTCATTCCCCTGACCCTGAAGAGCCTCTAATGCAGCACTGTTGGGAAGGATGAGTAAAGAGAGGCTGCTAAAATCTCAGGGCTAGGACGAATGGAGACATTACTGGGCCCGCTCGAGCAAATCGATGATCAATGGGATGACAGTGATACAGTGACAGTGAAAATATCTGTAATCTATCCTATTATTTTAGGAATAGTTTTATTATATTATGATTTCAGGATATTTACAGTATTCATTTCTTAATTTTTTTATTTCCAATTTTACTCCTGATAATTATGCTCTCATTTTACTCCTAGTGTTGATAAAACTTTCTGTCAGAGATTTAATTTTTTTCCTTGTGTCCATGGAGTTTGAAAATTTCATAATGCTGATACTTGGTGGAATATGATTCTAATTTATTTTCTGGACCCTCATATTTGGTCATATAATCCTAGTGACTCATTTAATATTGAATATTTTGAATTAATTATTTGCATAGATTTTTCTGTCTTTCTAATCTTATGCTTCTAATGAATATTTTTTAATTCTTGGTGTTTTTACTTTTATGGTTATGAACTATTTTAAATGTCAGTCCTGTTTAGACTATTTTACTTTCCAACCTGTACTCCAGTGAGACAATTTGATTCATAATACTCAGCTATGCTACAGTTTTTTAATGTTATTTTTTTAACCAGAGTACTTTATCAGCCCTCAATTAAATCCTCCAAATAACCAAGAGTAATACATACTAATCCTTCACACTACCTATTCCCACTGCGATGTTTTCATTAATCACTTAAACCATATGTTTTTCTCCTTGGTTGTTATATTCCTTGCTTGAAGCATTCAGTTTAGCGCGAGCATATTCTTGCTCAATTTATTATTCAAAATATGTCTGAAGTATGCTAATTATCTCTCTCTTATAAGAATATACTGATCTGGGCATGCTGTTTTGATGACTTTAATTTATCAGTTTTTAATCTCAGTCTCATTATATAGGATGGGTCTTACCTATTCCCCTTGTCATTAAGTGTTAGATCAGAATGGGCTGCTGTAGTATCAAATTTGGATCAAACTGTACCCTAGGACCTGAGCAAATGTAGCAGGCACACATATTTCCAATTACTGGAAATGCAGGTGAGCTGCCACATTTCCCATTATAAAGAAAAAACTGGTAGTAAAAGAAAAACTCGCATAGAGAGAAGTGCAGAAAGATTGATGCACGAAGTATAAGAAGTGGAGGAGAGGAGATAGATACAAAAGTCTCAGTAGTAATCATTGGTTCTTTACAAAACTGAATTAAATATTACAATTGCCAATTTCCTTTAGAGTAAGAGGTGGTCAAGTGACAGAGTATTGAGCAATGAGATGTATGGAAATGTTATGTATAGGGATTTTGTAGAAAACTCTTCAAGGAAAAGAACATATTTTTTGGATGTGAATTTCTTTTGTGTTTCATTTTATTTGCTTTCTGGGATATAGTTATAGTGGCAAGACCACTATAACTATAAACAATGAACAATGATATTTAAGGCCAATTAAATTTTGGCCTTAATGTTGTCAGAAAAGGACAGGGGTTTGTATTTCTACTGATTTATTTCATTCAACTATTTTTATATTAAGGTACCTTTATATACAAAGTTTTTCATAACTGAGTTTCAGGCATACAGTGTTCTCATTAGTCTTTCAACTTTTATAGAAAATAAAACTTGGGACCAGAGTGCTAGTACATGGGTAGGACATTTGCCTTGTACGCAGCCAACCTGAGTTCATTCTTCCACCCCCACCATCCCATGTATTCTTCCAAGCACCCAGGAGTAATTCCTGAGTGCAGAGCCAGGAATAACCCCTAAGCATCGCTGGGTGTGACCCAAAAAGCAAAAAAATAAAAGAAAACTTCACCATGTTTAAATTTCAGCTCTCTGAACTCTGTAATAAACAGTTCTAAATGACAGATGATGTTTAGTATGAAAAAGCATGAAAGCAAAAGAGGGCAAGGGAAAGTGTCTAAATAGGATAAAGATGCAAAGAGTAAATGCACAGATTTTTCCCTGGTGCTATGATCTTTTCGGTTACACAAATCATTTTATGTTATATTTCATGTTGGTCTTCATAATGTAAATTTTTTATTGTTTTTCTTAAAACATTAAAATATTTGAAAAAATTATTAGGAAATATATTATGAATTTTATTTTTTCTATAATAGACAACACTGAGGATTTATTTAGGAATCATTTATTTTGATTTGAAGTTATATGAATGAAATTCATTATGCGACATTTTGATTAAAGTATTAACATGGGAAATTTAAGTGTTTTAATAAGTACTCTTTTAGAGAATCAGAAAGCATGGGGCTGGAGAGATAGTATAGCAGGCATGGTGCTTGTATTGCAAACAGGTGACCTAGGTTTGATCCCAGCTCTACATATGTTCCCTGGATCCTCATCAGGAGTGATCTCTTAGTTCAGAGCCAGAAGTAAGCCCTGAGCACTGCTGGGAGTGACCCAAAGGCCAAAAATAAAATAAAATAAAAATTAAAAAATCAGAAAGTAGTTTGTTAGTACAGATACATTTTAGGATTTACTACAATGCTTTATCCAATAAGTAATAATATTTCATTTGTTTCCTTGTCATTAGGAGTTTTGAAACTTTAGGAGATAATTTAAAAAATACATTTTGACAATAGAAGTGTCAAATAATCTAAATGTTTTCAAATTATTTGCCAAATACTGTTTTCGTAGGCTCTAATGGCTATTTCAACATGTATTTTAGTGTATCTCCAGCACAAGGAACAGATATACTTGCATTCCTTTTTAATTCTGAGAAAGAAGAAAGTTAAAATTTCTAACCAATATATTATAGAGCATTTTTTCCATTTTCCTCTAATCAAGTTGTAATTTAGGTCACCAAGAGTGAACAATTGCTGTTCATAGAATGAAGCCTGAGTGCAATGATCAAGAAAGAAGAGGTGTCTGCCACCTCTCACTTGCTTGCACTGGTAAATCTTGAGTTTTAGCAGGAAAGCTCAAGCATAGAATCTTGGTGCAATTGCAGAAGTAGTGGTGCAACACTGACTTTGATGATCCAAAGTTAACTCATAAGAATACAGAAAACCAAGAGGATGAATTTTCTCAATGTGGATAAGATGCCATTGGCAATTAGTTGAGATTAACTTTTATTACTATGCCTTTTAAATAAATGAGAATATAGAGTTCATTGAACACATAGACTAGATTCTTTAAGAAAATAAGATGCCTATTATAGTTATGAAAAATAGAACTGTAACCAGTTAATTAACTCTAAAACATTATCGTATTCAAGTAAAGACAACTAAAATCCTCATAATTTCTTAACAATTATGTTATTCAAATAGAGCAACACTGTTCAAAACATAAATAAAAATCCATGATTCAACATCTTTTTTTTAAATAATGTAGGAATACTGCTATTTATTCAGCCATTGATTAAGCTGATTGAATTGGGCATGAACTCCACATTTTTAAAATTCTATGTTGAATGTTAGCTTTATTTTATTATTTTATTTTTATTTCCCCCCCTTTTTTATTCACTGTGAGATACAGCTACAAAGCTTTCATGTTTGAGCTTCGGTCATACAATCATCAAACAACCATCCCTTCACCAGTGCACACTTTCTGACACCAAAATCCCCAGTATACCCCCCCTACCCCGTCCCCTGCTTGTGTGGCAGACAATTTCCCCCATACTCTCTCTCTACTTTGGTTACATCTGATATTTCGACACCAGTATCACCACCACTCAAAACTGCCGAAAAGGCAATGCTAGACGATTTATTTTGTATTGCTTGCTATGGATAGAATATAATATCCGGGAAATTCTGTGTCGTTTTCTTCCAGGAGCTTTAGTTTATAGTCTTTGCATCTTGGCCTTTGATGAGATTACATGGCGCCAAGGACAGTTTGTGGGTGTGACTGCCAAGCTATTGGAAAACTGGGGACCTGGGGAGAGGAGGCCATGTCCTGATCCAGGCGAGCCTGGGGCTCTCAGTCATGGGTTCCCACCTACCTCTGTGCTACAGGTCTTAACTGCATCTTTTGATCTCTTTCGAGATTTATGTGTCTCTGAAATAAGGCCAATAAATTAGCTTATATAGCTGAGCCGGAGGTGGTTTGTGGGTGTGTCTCCCACATACCTAACTTTTGGCCATTTAATTCTTGGTAAACTTGGCCCCAAGTTGTTGGGGTATGGCCAAAGGCACAGCAACAGTTTTGGGGTATCTGGAAGCCTGAAGGCATCATCAAGCTGCTGATGCACTAGCCCCACAGGAACAGATTTACCTGCTGGCAGCACCATACCCCCCATCATTATTCAACAACTTACAGGCAAACTTTGAGGAAAAACAGCCCTGTGTAACTTTTTTTCAACATAGTTAATATTTACTTATTATTTACGAATCATGAATCACGAAATCCCATTAATCGTCGATTTCTCGAGCAGGCTCAGTAACCTCTCATTCATCCTTTCCCTGAGATCTTAGAAGTCTCTCTCAACTCAGCTCTCCCTTTGATGTCGCACTGGGGGCTCTTTCAGGGTCAGGGGAATGAGATCCAGCTTGTTACTGGATTTAGCATATGCATACACCATGGGAAGCTTGCAAGGCTGTCCCATGTGGGCAGGAAACTCTCAGAAGCTTGCTAATTTCTCCCAGAGGGAAAAGCAGGCTACAAGATATCGCGTGGCTGCTTTGCAGCTGCGAGCTTCTAGGAGCTTGCTTTTAAATCTCTGCCTGTTGGCTATTGATCGGATTACACACACCTGGGTTCCTCTGCTGGTACCTTCATGAGTGAGGCCTGTCCGAACCTGTGGAGAGAGGCCTAGAGCATGGCTGTAGCTAGGTTCTGGTGGTCTTCGGCCACCGGGAGCTCTGCTCGGGGCGGGGAGGATAGCTGGAACACATCCCCTCCGAGGGGCCCCTGGGAAGACAGCCATGCGTGCGGGCAAGAGACTCTCTTCTTCAAAGTGACCCAGGAACAACTTATTATTATTATAATTTTATTGAATCACCATAAGACACACACTTACAAGGCTGTTCACTATTGGGATTCAGTCATACAATGTTCAAACAGCCTCCTCTCCACCTGTGGTGTATATTTCCCACCACCAGTGTTCCAAGTTTCCCTCCCCCCCACCAAAAATCCTACCTGCCCTCAGCCTGTCTCTATTTCAGGCGCTTTCATTCTTTCTTTCTCTCTCATTTTGGGCATTATGATTTGCAATACAAATAATGAGAGGTTATGTTTGTTCCTTTACCTACTTTCAGCACGCAGATCTTATCCAGAGGGATCATTTTCAACTATCTTTGTCATTGTTAGGGTCCATTATCTAAGGAACAAGTGCAACACAAATGAGAAAGTTCAGTGGAGCTTTATTTTGCGCTAAGCAGAGTCCAGATACTGATCGATCATTCCATCAGGACTGTCTCCCCATAGAGCCAGTGAGCCCCCACCGTCTCATCTTATACCCAAACCCCAACTGTCAACTGACCTTTTCTGGGGTTGGTGAGCCCTGGGTCGGTTAGGGACTTTCCATCTGGGGATTGGCTGCCTTTTCCTGGGTCTGCTATTTCAGTTGTTTTCTTCTCTCTCCTACTGGTGCCCCAACTGCTGAGGTTGGCAGTCATTCCAGCTAGGTGTTCCCTAACAGTCATAGCGGTCCCTTTTCTATCCTAACCGACTTCTTCCCCAAGCCCTGTGTTTGAAGTTGCACTTCTGTTTGAACTCCAGCTTTGCCAATTAGTGCTTGTGTAGCTTTAAGCAAGCGATTTAACTTTTTCAGTCAGAATTAGCTCTAGATCTCCCTTGACTTAAAATGGGCTATTTTCTATTAAATCCACTTAAAGTTGAAAGGATTAGGTTGAAAATGCATTTAATATACCTAACCTGCCAGACATCATAGCTTAGCCTAGCTTATGGTAGGTATGCCCAGGAAAATTAAAATATCATATAGTCAAACGAAATCTAACAGAAGACTTACTTTATATTGAAGTACTGACTAACTTGTCTAATTTATTGACCAGTGTGTTAAAAACAGAATGGTTCTATGAGTTCTCACTATTCTCACTATATTGAAGGCAAAACTGGTAGCATATTGGAATTTAAGGAGCTTTGAAGCATTGAACTAAAATTTATTGCTAAATGATGGGGATGCTTTAGTGACAGGTCACTAAGTACACTGCAGAGCAGTGATTTTCAAAAGACAGATGCCTGTGTGTAGTTTGAAAAAACAGTTTGAAAAACATTTCTCTAGAACATTAACTGTTTACCCTCTGAAAGTTTACTGGGAGCTTCTCTGCTACTGGCCAGCATCAGGAGAGAATATCAGTACGCAAGCAGTTTAAGAAAAGATAAAAATTTATAATATGAAATAAATTTCTACTGAATGCAAATTTCTTTTTTTTTAATTATTTCAAAATAATTTATTGAGTTTTTTTTTTAAAGAAATATTTTATTGAACCACCGTGAAAACAAAAAAAAATACAAAGCTTTCAGGTTTAAGTCACAGTCAAATACTGATTAAACCACCATCCCTTCACCAGTGCACCCGTTCCACCACCAAGAACCCCAATAAACCCCCCTCCCACCCCACTCCCCATCCAAGTAGCTGATGATATTCCCATTATTCTCTCTATATATTGAGTACATTTCATATTTCCATACAGAACTCACTACTGTTGATTAGAAATTTTCCCCAACATCAAGCCTGCTGAATAAGCATCATCTAATAAATTCTCTTCCTTGGTAAAGGTGAAGACTTTGAGTCCGCGCGGCCGCGATAGCGGCCGTGCGGTTTTGGGTTTCTAATATTTTAGCTCAGTTCGCAGTCAAAGTGCATGGCTGCAAGAATCTGCTCTGGTGCCAAAATGGGTTAGGAGACCTCAGGATCACAGTCAGTAGGCGGGAGGCTCTGCTTCTCGTGCCGCGGCTCTTGGTTCATCGATAATTTATTGAGTTTTAGAATATATTTACCACAGAACCTACTACATCATTTGGTCAGCAGCACATTTCTGATACACATAAAGTTTCAGAGAATGAATGGCTGGGAGTTGGGAATTCAAATTGCTGGCTGTGTCTAGGGGTCTTCTGTTCACTTGTGTTCTTTTTTTTTTTCAAAAAGAATTGCCTTTCTTTCTTTTCATTTTCTTTTCTTTCTTTTTTTTTAAATGAATCACCATGAAATACAGTTTCAGACTTACAAACTTTCATGATTACGTTTCAGTCATACAATGATGGAGTGCCCATCCCTCCACCAGTGCCCATTCTCCACCACCAATGTTCCCACTTGAGTTCATGGTCATTTAAAGAAATTATTGATATGTAGATGCTCATTGCCATTTTCTGTGAGGATTTTGGAGAGCTTTTTCATTTAACATTTTTTTTTAAATTTTATCACCATATGGAAAGTTACAGAGTTCTCAGGTTTATGTCTCAGTTATACCGTATTCAAACACCATCCCTTCACCAGTGCCCATATTCCACCACCAAAATCCCCGGTATACCCCCTGCCTCCCACCCCAACTGTATAACTGATGAATTTCACTTTATTTTCTCTTCCCCTTGATTATGTTCCATATTTCAACACAAAACTCACTATTGTTGTGGGAGTTATATCCCCAAACAAGATAACCCTAATAAGGAGGCATTTGATAATTAGTTTTCCATTAAAAGATTGTATGTTTTCAGGTTTTAGAAAAGGTCGCGCGGCCGCGTTAGCAGCCGCGCGGCTTGGATGTGTCCCAGTCCCGAATTCTGGAGCCGTGTTAGTTGTTGCTCAGTGTCACCAGGGTTCCATCTGGAGAAGGTGTGCTGGCGGCACCTCCTCCTTCCGGGCCCCCCGGTGTTGCTGGCCCCGATTCGGGTCCGGAGCATTGTCCGGGCCGCGTTGCTCACCAGAATGCCTGCCGCTTCTCTGTGGATTGTGGCAGCAAGATGGCACCGAGGGTGGGTCGAGGGCATGACTTCCGGCGGCCGGGACCACTTGGAGTTTTGGGCTGGCGCCGCCCCACTCCAGTGCCCCCCCCGCGGCTCGGATGTGTCCCAGTCCCGAATCCTGGAGCTGTGTTAGTTGCTGCCGCTTCTCTGTGGATTGTGGCAGCAAGATCGCAAATTTCTTTTGTAATCTGGTAAAGATAAAAAGTCATATATTGAGCCATCATAAATCTAGAGCATCTGTACTTAAAATTTGAAATTTCTTTTCTATAGAATAAGAATATGCTCATGTTTCACTGTATTATGCACAAAATGAGTAAAAGAAATAAAATGCCTCCTCCAGAACTCTGAAAGTAGATTGACTGATTATTATTTAACTGGATTTTATCTTTTAATAATACCCCCTCACTAGCAATTAGTGTAATTTCTACACCATCATGTCATAGTAAATTTATTACATATTTATAAATGCTTGTTAATGCTCAAGTCTGTTTGCAAGGCATACAGAATATATGTTCTGGTTGAAATTTTTAGGCTTGTGTTTTTGAATGAATGAACTGCATTAAAATTTCTTTTTCTGTAAACAAAGGAACAGTAATAGTTGTTGTTTTTTTTCTGTTTTGAATAACAAAATAATTACAGGCCTAAGAAACAATACTATGTTTACATACTTTGCACTTAAAGGCAGTGATAGTCCAGTAAATAGATGAGTAAAGGCAGTAAATAGTCAAGATGATGACTCCTTTGAAATACTATCCTTGTGCAGATAGTTCTCCATGACTCTAAGGTGGGTGTTTGTTTTCTGAAATAAAAGGTTAGCCAAAGTCATGGATTTTGTATCAATATTATACTTAGTATCAAATATGAAATAAAGTTCACATTTTTCTTTTTTTTTGGTTTCAATTTATTTTATTTTTTTATTAATTTTTTTTATAAATTTAAATTTTATTGAATCACCATGTGGAGGGTTACATAGTTCTCAGGATTATGTCAGTTATACAATACTCAAACACCCTTCCCTTCACCCGTGCCCATATTCCATCACCAACCACCCCATTATACCTCCCGCTCCCTCCCGCCCCCCCAGTCCCCGCCCTTGTAAGTGATAAGTTTCACTTCGTTGACGCTTTATCTTGGTTACAGTCCATGTTTCAACACATAACTCACTATTGTTGCTAGGGTTTCCCCCCAAAAAAGAGAAGACAGTCCCACTGTCAAGGAAGCATTTGATGGCTCTCCATTGCTGAGAATGTAGAGATATTAAGTCCCGCTGTTTGTTACATAACTTTTCTATTTTTTCCCCCCTTGTCCCGCGCCACTGAGATCACGCCTGTTTAGTAATCACCACGCTGCCTGACAAAGGGAAAACAAACCAAAAAAGATGGCTATTTCCCGTCGTCAGCCGGTGTGGGGCTCTGGCTTAGTTGATAGTCTGGTAGAATGTCTGCAAGCAGTTTCTGGAACCAAAAGTAATACGCTGGTATCGGCCCCGGCTCGAGATTCCACCAGCGTCCCGCTGTTCCAAGTACATAATAATTTATTCCCTTGTATCCCATTCCCACACCACCAGGTCCGTGTCAGCTTAATGGACATCATACTATGGTTAACGCCACGCCATGTTTCTTCCCGAGAAAGAAGGATATTTCTTCTCAGCCGGCGTGGGGATATGGCTTAGTTCAGTCTATAGAGATGGCTACCACTTTGGTAGCCTTCAATATTTCAGCACAAGATTTACTATTCTTGTTAGGATTTCCCACCAAAGTCCGACCCGTTAAAAGGGAACCATTTCATATTGGTGATGATTAAATGACAATAGGTTGCACGGCCATGGCAGTGGCCTCGCGGCTTTGAATTTCTGTATAAAGTCCAGGGAAAGTACAGCCAGAAATTACACGTCACTACAAACTTTAACCCTATTATGGTCCCCCAAAGTCCAACCCATTACAAAGGAACCATTTCATATTGCTGATGATTAGATGACATTAGGCTGCCGCGGCCGCGCGGTTTTGGGTTTCTATATAAAGTCCAGGGAAAATTCTGCCTAAAATTCTATCGCTACAATCTTTTACCCTTCAACAAAAAACTCAGTACTATTGTTTGGAGTTTCCCCCTACAGTAAGCCCTGCCAAAAAGGAACATTTACACGTTGCTGACAATCAAGAGATATTAGGTCGCGTGGCTGCGATATTTTGGATTTCTATATGAAGTCCAGGGAAAATTCTTTTGGTAATTGCATCACTCGCTGGCAGCGCCTGGGCCAGAAGCTCCGAGCACACAGTTTGGAGGCATTTTGGGGGCGCTGCGCATGTCCAAAGTGGTTCAGTTGCCTCCAGGTTTGATCTCTCGCGGGGCCGGAAAGGCTTTTCTGTTATAAATAAGACTTGTCACAATCTTCTGTTTCAGATTACATATTTCAGAAATTATGACCTCAGAAATGACTATCTAGTCCTTTAAGATATTTTTATTTTTCCAGTTATATATTTTATATTTTCCAGTTACAAATAATAGAGTGCTTGTTACTCATTCCATATGCTTAGTAAAAATTTTTTTGCCACTATTCCCATCCTGGATGTAGAAACCATATCTTCCTTCTTTAATTTTCTGTTATAGAACCTAGAACATTTTTAGACATATTAGATCTCTGCAATTTGTTTAGACTCTAAACCTAGTGATCTTTCTATTGCTTTAGTGTTTTTTGAAATGTGGTTTAGAAGCAAACTGCTTATTAAATACATGCTAAACCATGCTAGAGATTATCCCAAGTAATCTGAAATATTTTTGGTGTACAGTTACTTAACCTTACTACCATAAAAATGTCTAAGACAACCCACCCATGCATTTGTGTCACCTCTAGTTCCCCACAATCTGTTGTTCTCAGTTTATATCAATACCCAGAGTTTGTTGTCAATTAATATAACAGATGTTCCAAAACATTCCAAAATAACATTCCTTTAGTTTTACTTGATAAGCAATAGAAGAATATAGACATTCAATTTATGATTCCTTAATTATTTATATGTTGGTTCATGTAGGAGGTTTGTAAGAATATTCTGAAAGGGCCTACAAATTATTTCTTTATAGGAAATGGTCTTGGCATATGCACACAATTATGGGAGAATAAAGATTACTCTGCAAAAGGTCCTTGCTGGAGACTCTCTTTCCCACCTTGGGGCAATAGGGAAATTGGTAATGAAATAGTGGTGGTATAATAACTTGTATCAAGGAGGAAGGGTGAATGTGTTTTGAGTTTGAGTGAATTAATTTTTGCGGAATTTTGTGCAATCAATCTCATCTTCTAATCCTAAAACTAAGATAAAAAACTTGAGTTGTACTAGGGTCACTAAACTGTATGGAACATTTATATTTGAAAGACAATGGCTGAAGGTACAACATTCTTGTACCTTCGTGACTTCCAATTCTTATTGCTCTTCATTTCATACTAATTCAAGCCACAGCAATTGTATTCTGTACTTTAAAGTCAAACTGATTGAAACGTCTCTCCTGTGCTTTGCAATCTGTGAATAAAGTAAAATACAGAAAGATGCTATCATAAAAGAGAAGCATTTTAAAAGTTAACTGGGATAGTTTAAGAAATATGGATTTATGGATGTAAGGGCGATCTATTGATCACCAGGGTTGATTAAGCTGATTTGGGTGCTAGGCGAGTGTCCCTCTTCCCTCACCACTCCAGGTTCTTCTCTCCAGAAGCTGCGTGCTAGGTTGAAGAGGATGAAGACGACGACCTTTCCGGAATAGGGACCCACAGGAACAGGTCTTTGGTAGAGGGTATATGAGTAGCTGTGCCCACACCCCCCAACTAGAACCTCCAAACAAGCTCTCAAGAAATATGGATTTCCATACATATGATCCCTAGAAATATTTGAAAACTTTTACTCATGTGTCCCTCATATATTTTATAGCACTTAAATAAGGATGTATTTAGCATTTAAATAAGAATGTATTCTTTGGGGATGATAATAAAACTAAGTTAATATCTCAGAGAAAGGTTTTTATCCTCGCTTTCGATTATTACTTCTCTTCTTGTTGAGATAAATACTCATCTGTTGTTCTCAAGAGTCACACTCTCATTTTCAAACAGGCCAACATTGTTGTAAGTGATAATCCCAGGACCGAAGCTGATATGTAAAGCAATAAACTCCTTCTGTTTTATAAAGAGTGAGACAGGAAACCTGAGTGTTTGTGACAGCAGGAAACATTTACGGCTGAGTGACAGGTTCTACGGCTCTGGGAATACTGTGCAAGCAAACAAAGCAACATTATCAAACCAAGGATGTGAAGATTTTCTTTGCTGCTAAACAGTTTTGTTTTGTAGGCAAAATTTGAAGAAATACATTTGAAGACAGAATCAGTAAACATCTGAGCCTGTTATTACACAAAAGAACTTGGTGATATGTCTTCAGTCAGAATATCAGAGGCAAAAATTCACATATACCCTGAAGGGAAACAGGAAGGTGACTGGTCTCTTGAACCAATAGTATAGCTAGGAGCATTCTTAGATTCTTCAGAAAAATCAAACACCCCAAAAGAACAAAAGCACAAAACTACACACACACACACACACACACACAATGCAACATCAGCTTGCACATTTTATGCATACACATCGCTCTGAGTCTTAAAAAATAATATTAGCTTATGAAAAATGTTTGTGGAAGTGTTTTAAAAATTTGCTACAAAATTCCAATAAAATCTGAGATTCTTCCATTTTTCTGTTCTTCCTTTGTGCTTTTTAAAGGGATAGATTTAACTTTTTTTTCTTTTTAGATATGCTTAGTGCTCAGGCATTACTTCTGGCCCTGAGCACAGAGATCACTCCTGGTGATGTGAGAGACTATATGTAATGCTGGGGATTAAACCAGGGTCAGTGGCATGCAAGGCAAGTGTCATAATCCTTATGCTATCTCACCAACCCTAAAAAGCAAGTGTCAGGGCCCTTATACTATCTCACCAACCCTAAAAATACTCTTTAAATGATAAACTTAATCATTTTTATGATAATCTATGAAATAAGTCACAAGTTCATGTGGTAAACTTCTGACTTGAATATGAAGGACTTCTCATGTAGTTTTCAGGGGTTCCATAGGTCACCCACTTTGATTCTTGACCAGGAAGGCCAGCATTTCAGTATCAGTGTCTCAGATGCAGCACTGCTCCAACCTGTAGGTTCAATGGTAGTTGGATACTTTCAGGGCCACATCTGGAGTTCTTGGGTGACCAAGTGGTTCCAGGGATTGAATTGGGAACTGACACATACCCCAATTTTTTTTAAAGTAGAGTACTGCTATTTATTCAGTCACCGATTAAACTAACTAGAATGGGCATGGATTCCATATTACTTAATTTTTTAAAAACTTTGAATATCCATGAGAGAAACCATTACAAAGCTGCCCATAATTGGGTATCAGTCATACAATGATCCAGCACCCATCCCTCCACCAGTATACATCTCCCACCTTCAATGTCTGTTTCCCTTCCACCATCCCCCACCAGCCCACCGCCACCCTCCCTCTATGGGAAGCACTTGCCTTCTTACTCTCTCCTTTTCCCTTTGTGCATTATTGTACCTCAAATCTTGTACTATCTTCCTGCCCCCTTATTATATTATTAAAAAATTTCCTGTCCTTTGTTTTGATGACTGGGGTTTACATATTTCTTGGCTGTAATGCCTCCACACTTGGCTGCAGTGCTCACTGGAGGTTGCATCCTTTTGTTGTGGTGGTCCTCAAACACTTGCTGTGGTGTATTAGAAAGCGTATCTTGTTGTGGCACTGGTGATCACAAATGGCAAAACCTCTGGATAGCGACCGAGATGTGTGGGGTGGTGCTGAGAAACCAACTCATAGCCACAGGCCTATAAGGCTAGTGGCTCTACCACTGAAATATCCCTGAGCCACTCCATTTCTTTCTTTCTTTAGCTCTCAGGCAGCAAGCTCTACTTATTTTGTTCTTTTGACAGATCATAGATAATTTAATTATGTACTTGAATCTTTTGTCAATCACACAAAGGTAAATTATGTCTTGTGATGTATTGATTCACACACCATTTGTCGTACAATTAACCTAAATGAACACAATTATTTCTGCTACAGTTCATTTAAAATATTTTTCAATAAAATAGGATGTTGGCATTGTAGAACTAATAGATTTGGGGTGATATAGATATTCATCTATATAGTTTCTACATATGTAGGTTTTTTTTATATATGAAGTCTTTTGCAAGTACCTTCTAAAAATGTTCATCCTTTCTTATAAAATATGAGGAAACTATGTCATTATATCACTTAGTTTAGAATTCATAGTCCAATGTTACTGCATTAAACAGAAAAATTCAGAATAGGTCTATTATGTTATTTTTCTACAATCATAATTCATTTGGGGTTAAAGTATCTTCCTTACTATAGTGTATGTCTAGTGGCACTCTGATTGTGGATGTGGGGTGGTAATGTACATTTTGAAGGGGCATGGAGTTATATCCCTAAAATAAATAATAGCCCTATAAACCAATGTGACATCAAGAAAAACAAAAGGCACATGAAAAAGTGCTCTGCATCACTAATCATCAGAGAGATGCAGATCAAAACAACCATGAGATACCACCTCACACCACAGAGACTAGCACACATCCAAAAGAACAAAAGCAACCGCTGTTGGAGAGGATGTGGGGAGAAAGGGACCCTTCTTCACTGCTGGTGGGAATGCCGACTGGTTCAGCCCTTCTGGAAAACAATTTGGATGATTCTCAAAAAATTAGATATTGAATTCCCATTTGACCCAGCAATACCACTGCTGGGAATATATCCCAGAGAGGCAAAAAAGTACAATCGAAACAACATCTGCACATGTATTTTCATCGCAGCACTGTTTACAATAGCCAGAATCTGGAAAAAACCCGAATGCCCCAAAACAGATGACTGGTTGAGGAAACTTTGGTACATCTATACAATGGAATACTATGCAGCTGTTAGAAAAAAGGAAGTCAAGAATTTTGTAGTTAAGTGGATGGGCATGAAAAGTTTCATGCTGAGTGAAATGAGTCAGAAAGAGAGAGACAGACATAGAAAGACTGCACTCATCTATGGTATATAGAATATCAGAGTGGGAGACTAATACCCAAGAACTGTAGAAATAAGTACCAGGAGGTTGACCCCATGGCTTCGAGGCTGGCCTCACGTTCCGGGGAAAGGGCAACTCAGAGAAGCGATCACCAACTACATTGTAGTCGAAGGCCATGTGGGGGAAGGGAGTTGCGGGCTGAATGAGGGCTAGAGACTGAGCACAGCGGCCACTCAACACCTCTATTGCAAACCACAACAGCTAATTAGAGAGAGAGAACAGAAGGGAATGCCCTGCCACAGTGGCAGGGTGGGTTGGGGGGGAGATGGGATTGGGGAGGGTGGGAGGGACGCTGGGTTTACGGGTGGTGGAGAATGGGCACTGGTGAAGGGATGGGTTCCCGAACTTTGTATGAGGGAAGTATAAGCACAAAAGTGTATAAATCTGTAACTGTACCCTCACGGTGATTCTCTAATTAAAAATAAATAAATTATTTAAAAAAAAAGTAGAAAATGGAATATTTAAAAAAGTTAATAAATAACATTTCTCCTTGATCATAAAAGAATTTTAAAATATATCACACATAAAAATAAAAAGATAGATTTTACCTTCGATCACAGATACCTCATGGAAACTTTATTTTTAAAATTTTACCAATACATTATTTATGGCATGGTGATAGGTTTTAGTTTCAGTGATCACATTTTGAAGTGACAAGATAGTAATTATTATTATTTAATTATATTTAATTTAATTGTATATAATATTTAATTTATTTAATAAATAATAACTACTAATATTTTATTATATTTCTTTGCTAGAATGATTGGCAATTATCAAATGTAGTTACATATAACATTTTAAATAAAAGTTCACTGTACCTTTTACTTTTAACAAATTAATTTTTCTTTGTGGGGATTATCATGGTGATGTAATCAATATTGTGATCACGATTTCTTCCTTTTTCATTTATAATAATTTGTTTGTGATAGCACAGTGCGTAGGGCGTTTGCCTTGCACACTGGCTGACCCGGGTTCGATTCCTCTGTCCCTCTCAGAAAGCCTGGCAAGCTACCGAGTGTATTGATACGCCAAAAACAGTAACAACAAATCTCACAATGGAGACATTACTGGTGCCCGCTTGAGCAAATCTATGAGCAATGGGATGACAGTGACAGTGGCTATCTTACTGGGTTAATTTGTTTATTTGGGGGCCATACCAGTGGTACTTGAGAGCTACTCTTGGTCCAGTGCTTAGGGTCACTCAAGACAGTGCTCAGGACACCCTATGGTGCAAGAGATAGAATCTGGACATCTTCCATGCGAGAAATGCACTCAACCTCCTGAACTGTGACTTTGTCCTAGGATTGTTTTTTTTCCCCCGTGTGTGCGGTTGATGGCAGGATTAACCTAGGTCCTCTACATGTAGGCATGTGCTTTATTACTGAACTATCCCCTTAACAGTCCTTTTCTCACTGAACATAATTGCTTTTTCTAAGGGCTTAGATGACATAAGTATAAAGGCAAAATGCAATATTGATTCATTAGATTGACCAAAAAAATTCTCAGAACTTATCTTAATAGGCTTTCCACATTTTTGTGGAAAATGTCAACATTAATTGACATTAGCCTTTGTTTTCTTTACTTTTTGGGTCACACCTGGCGATGCTCAGGAATTACTCCTGGCTCTGCACTTAGGAATTACTCCTGGTGGTACTCTGGGGATGGTTTGGGATGCTGGGAATCGAACCCGGCTTGGCTGCGTGTAAGGCAAATGCCCTACTTGCTGTGCTATTACTCCAGCCCCAGCCTTTGTTTTCTTTGGAACGAAGTGTTTAGACGACATTTATAAAAGTTTTGTCCAGTTTGTAATTGATTATATACTATAATTTTCAGCTTCTAATTGTTATTTGCTTCTATGGTCCATGAGGGCAATAACTGCCAACTCCTTCCAGTATATTTTCTGTTGCAAGGTTAGAATAGCCAAGACAAAAAGCTTGAGTATTGCAGTCAGACTGGTTCCTTTGATACAAACACGTTTGCTTTGCAATTTTTGTAGTTAGGCATCTAAATAAATGTATATATTTCCCTTCTAAACAACACACAGTTTCATTTTCTACTTGTTTATAGGAAGGGTCATAGAACATTTCATTCCTCTGATACTTTATTACTAACAAAAAAAAAAACCCCTAAAACTAAACATAAGGAAAAGATAGTGTGGCAGTGTGGAGAGTACCTCCCAAGAACAGAACATGTTATTGCCAAATTTCAAGTCAAGAAAAGTAGATCTATTTAGAAGTTCTTATGAATTTTAAATGTTTATGAGTATATAAATATAATTCATATATAAAACATTTAAAATTCATATATATGTATATATGTGATTTTTAAAAAATGAAATCACAGTGAGATACAGTTTTAAGATTGTTCATGATTGGGTTTCAGCTATTTACTATTCCAACACCCATCCCTTACGAGTGTACATTTACTGTAAAAAACTAAGGCTCGCCGAGGGGCACGCGCACTTGCGGGCTCTCTGGGTGGCTCTGTCTCACCGCCCACGTTCGGTGCCCCGGAACCGCTGTGTGTGCTGTCGGTCAAGGGCAGGCGACGGAAGGAAGGCCAGACTGGTTGCTCGATCAGTTTATTTCATTCTCTCTCCCTGCTTCTCTCCCGATCTCGATCTCTCTCTGGATCTGTGGATCTGGCCCCCCAACCTACTCTTACAGCCTAGTTAAATTTCCACAGCATGAGGGGGTTGGGGTGTACACATAGGTGTGGTCACCATCAATAGGGTAAGGTTCCTTTCCCTTTGGGATGCTTCTCCTAGGACTTAATTCTCTTTCAGCAGGAGGATCCACCCAAGGGCTGAGTCCCATGAATGTGTTTCTCTTCTCCTCAGCCAGCAAACATATAAGAATTCATAATATTAATCATTTTGTATGGACACAACAAGAGATGCATTAAAGCTTATAGAATTGCTCTCCTGGGGCCATCTCAATCTCAGACTACAGTGCTCAGGCGAGGTCAGTGTTTCCTATCCCTAGCAGGGTCCTGGTCTCATCATTACTTTTGGATCATGACAGCATTTGTCTATGATCAAGCTCTTAATTTACAGTTAAGAATTAGGCACTTTGGCCAGGCCCTTCTGGATGCCAGGGTAGCACATAACTCACCGCTTGCCATGGATCCTTCCTGTCCCTCGTTGGGACCCTGCCTTTGGGGTGCTAGGAACTGAGGGCAACTGAGGCTTAAGTGGAGAAAGCAGATGCCCGGGAGGGAATAATATTCGAGGCCAATTAATTCCCAAGTTATAAAAACATAATATTGTCTTCTTGTGTCTATACAAAAAGGACATTGCTTTAAAGCAAATTATTCAAAAGGCACAAGAAGAGGAGAAAGGCAATATTAACTTGTATAATATAAATTCGGTATCCTAGGAAGGTCTGACCTTACAAATTAGCAGAATCAGATTAAGGGAAAGCCACGGATTAACTGTTTTGGGGAAGAGAGCATGGAGAGGTGATTGTAGCTAAACAAAGGGATGGGAGAGATTCAGGAACACCTTGATGGGTGTGACTGGGGTAAGCCTAAATAAACTCCGGGGAAAACCGGGACAAACTACTTGTGGCAATCGGGGAGAGGGCAAAGTAATGTCATCCTACAATTTACCACCACCAATATTCCTAATTTCTTTCCTTACTACCCCCTGCCCTACACTGCCTGTCTCTGTGTTAGACCTTTTCCTCCTCCTCCTCCTCCTCCTCCTCCTCCTCCTCCTCCTCCTCCTCCTCCTCCTCCTTATCCTCCTCCTCCTTCTTCGTCTTCTCTTTATTCTTCTTCTTCCTCCTCCTCCTCCTCCTCTTCCTCCTCCTCCTCCTCTTTTTCTTCTTGTCAAACATGTATTGTCTGTATAAAATAAGTCTGAGGGCATACCATTTCTAGTCTATGGCATATAAGAAATAGAACGTGCTCAGTAATTCCAGTTTAAAGAAACCAGTCTGACTGCAATACTCAAATGATGTTGAACATTTTTTAAGTGTCACTTGCAAATTTTTTATCTTTTTTACCTATATTATATACATATTCAAATCTTTTGCTTTATATTTGCTTAGTTTAATCTCTTAATGGGCTGGAGTGATAGCACAGAGGTAGGGCATTTACCTTTCATGCAGCCGACCCGGGTTCAATTCCTCTGCCCCTCTCGGAGATCCCAGCAAGCTACCGAGAGTATTGCGCCCGCACGGCAGGGCCTGTCAAGCTACCCGTGGCGTATTTGATATGCCAAAAACAGTAACAATAAGTCTCACAATGAGAGATGTTACTGGTGCTCGCTGGAACAAATCAATGAACAATGGGATGACAGTAACAGTGACATATATTTGCAAAGGTAAATTTTCTCTTAGTTGGAGATACTTATCTTGCAGCTATAAAGGAGCAGGTGAAGCAGGTTTAATTCAATAGAGTATTAGTATCTGTGCAGTGGGACTTTGCAATGGTCCTGGGGTTGGTTTTAATTAGAAACAGTTGATGCTAATTTGTTTACTTTTCTTCTTTTTTTAAAGTTTGTTTTGTTTTTGATATATACCTGGCTGTACTCAGGGTTTATTTCTGTCTCTGTGCTCAGGGATTACTCCTGATGTTGCTGGGTGACCAAATGCGGTGCTGAAAATTGAATTTAGATTGGCTTTATATAAGGCAAGTGCCCTTTCTACCTACTCTACTATCTTTTTGGTCTCCATATTTGCTTTTAATGTAAGCTTCCTGAAAACAAATGATGTCGAACAGTTTTTAAGGGCCACTTGCAAATTTTCTATCTTTTCTACCTATATTTATTATATACACATTCAAATCTTTGCTTTATATTTGTTTTGTTTACTCTCTTAATATTTTGCTCTTTATGTATTCTAGTATAGGTCTTAAAAATGTTGTGTCAAAGAGAGTCTTTCCTAGTCTATATTTTGCTTTGCAATTTTCCTGATGGTGTATATAGAAGTAACAAAGCTTTAAATTATGTTGGATCTCAAATTATTAGATATTTCAATCCCTGGGCATGGTAAATCTCTTAATTATTTAGAAATTTTATATTTATTTTAGTTTTCCTAACTTATATCTAAAATTTGGTGATTTAATTCATGTAGAGCTGTGAATTCTGGTGGAGTAGGTGTTAGGGAAAATTCAGGCTAAATATATACATTACCAGATGTGATGTATATAAAATTTAAACCCAATATCTGATAATGAAGTTTGTGGATGTATGCAAAAATTTATTCTTAAAATAATTATAAAGGAAAATGGGCCATTTCTTATTGGAGCTTGGTAGCTGAGTGTAGAAACTGAATAGTAAGCATTTTCCATGGGTAAACCTTTGTTGCTATTGTATTCTGAAAATATTTTTGACAAAGAATGTGCCACCACTAAACGGCATTGAACTGTCACCGACCATATGAGGCCAAAGAAAGTGCTGAACTATTGATGAGAGTGATACCATCTTTAATAAACTTAGACAAGCAAGATAGACAAGATAATCACCTTCCCCCTTTAAATTTGACCCAATTAAGAGAGTTGAAATCTGTTGCCATTTATTTTCTGTATCATAAGGAGTTACTGACATTCACGTTGACCCAATGTATGTCTGGTTTCTTGATCTAATATTTCAGGTTGTAAAATTATTGGAAGACATCTCAAGCATATTGCAAGTGGAATGTGTGACAGTTCCAGATTGTAAGAGGATACAATGTTTACAACATTTTAATTGTTTTTATAGAGTGATTATTTAAAACCATGCACTCCTTTGAGATCCCTTTTATACATACATTCTTATCCATTGAAGTTAAACAGGTACACCTCTTCCTTTTACTCCATTTCATTATGCTTAATTTTTTTCTTACCAGTTTCAGTTAGCCACATAAAATCAGAAACAGCTTTACTGCTGAATGACAAAGATAAAGGAGCAGTTTATTTTTTTTTATTTTAAACAATAGTATATTTATATATTTTATTTTATTTTTTTATTTTTTTAAATTAATTTATTTATTTTTAATTCGTGAATCACCATGAGGGCACATTTACAGATTTATACACTTTTGTGCTTATGCTTCCCTCATACAAAGTTCGGGAACCCATCCCTTCACCAGTGCCCATTCTCCACCACCAGTAAACCCAGCATCCCTCCCACCCTCCCCGATCCCATCTCCCCCCACCCCGCCCTGCCACTGTGGCAGGGCATTCCCTTCTGTTCTCTCTCTCTAATTAGCTGTTGTGGTTTGCAATAAAGGTGTTGAGTGGCCACTGTGCTCAGTCTCTAGCCCTCATTCAGCCCGCAACTCCCTTCCCCCACATGGCCTTCAACTACATTATAGTTGGTGATCCCTTCTCTGAGTTGCCCTTTCCCCAGAATGTGAGGCCAGCCTCCAAGCCATGGAGTCAACCTCCTGGTACTTATTTCTACAATTCTTGGGTGTTAGTCTCCCACTCTGTTATTCTATATACCCTAGATGAGTGTAGTCTTTCTATGTCTGTCTCTCTCTTTCTGACTCATTTCACTCAGCATGAAACTTTTCATGCCCATCCACTTAAATACAAAATTCATGACCTCCTTTTTTCTAACAGCTGCATAGTATTCCATTGTATAGATGTACCAAAGTTTCCTCAACCAGTCATCCGTTCTAGGGCATTCGGGTTTTTTCCAGATTCTGGCTATTGTAAATAGTGCTGCGATGAACATACATGTGCAGATGTTGTTTCAATTATACTTTTTTGCCTCTTTGGGATATATTCCCAGCAGTGGTATTGCTGGGTCAAATGGGAGCTCAACCTCTAATTTTTTGAGAGTCGTCCATATTGTTTTCCAGAAGGGCTGAACCAGTCGGCATTCCCACCAGCAGTATAGAAGGGTCCCTTTCTCCCCACATCCTCTCCAACAGCGGTTGCTTTTGTTCTTTTGGATGTGTGCTAGTCTCTGTGGTGTGAGGTGGTATCTCGTGGTTGTTTTGATCTGCATCTCTCTGATGATTAGTGATGTAGAGCACTTTTTCATGTGCCTTTTGGCCATTCGTATTTCTTCCTTGGTAAAGTTTCTGTTCATTTCTTTGCCCCATTTTTTGATGGGGTTGGATGTTTTCTTCTTGTAGAGTTCAACCAATGCTTTATATACCATTGATATCAACCCCTTATCTCATGGGTATTGTGTAAATATCCTTTCCCATTCTGTGGATAGTCTTTGGATTCTGGTCACTGTATCTATTGCGATGCAGAAGCTTTTTAGTTTAATGTAGTCCCATTTGTTGATCTCTGTTTTTACTAGATTGCTTAGTTCTGTGTCACCTTTGAAGATACCTTTATCTTCAATATCGTGGAGGGTTTTGCAGACCTTGTCTTCAATGAACCTTATGGTTTGTGGTCGAATGTTGAGGTCTTTAATCCATTTTGATCTGACTTTTGTGCATGGTGTCAGGTCAAGGTCTAAGCCCATTTTTTTGCATGTGGTTGTCCAGTTGTTCCAGCACCATTTATTGAAAAGACTTTCCTTGTTCCTCTTCACATCTCTTGCTCCCTTATCAAAGATTAGATGATCATACATTTGAGGTTGTGTGTAGGGATATTCCACCCTGTTCCATTGGTCTACAGCTCTGCCTTTGTTCCAGTACCATGCTGTTTTAATTGTTACTGCTGTGTAGTAGAGTTTGAGGTTGGGGAGGGTGATGCCTCCCATCATCTTTTTCCCAAGAATTGTTTTAGCTATCCGTGGGCGTTTGTTGTTCCATATGAATTTTAGGATTGCTTGATCCATTTCTTTGAAGAATGTCATGGGTATACTTATAGGGATCGCGTTGAATCTGTATAATGCTTTGGGGAGTATTGTCATTTTGACAATATTGATTCTCCCTATCCATGAGCAAGGTATATGTTTCCATTTTCTCATGTCTTCTTTTATTTCATGGAGTAGCGTTTTATAGTTTTCTTTGTAGAGGTCTTTTACATCCTTGGTTAAGCTGATTCCGAGGTACTTGATTTTCTGGGGCACGATTGTGAATGGGATTGCTTTTTTCGTGTCCCTTTCCTCTGCCTCATTGTATGTATATTGGAAAGCCATGGATTTTTGCGTATTGATTTTGTAGCCTGCAACTTTACTGTATAAGTCTATTGTTTCTAAGAGTTTCTTAGTAGAGGCTTTGGGCTCCTCTAGATATAGTATCATATCATCTGCAAATAGTGAGAGTTTGATTTCTTCCTTTCCTATCTGGATACCCCTGATCTCTTTTTCTTGTCTAACAGCTATCGCAAGTACTTCCAGTACTATATTGAAGAGAAGTGGTGAGAGTGGGCATCCTTGTCTTGTGCCTGATCTTAGAGGAAAGGCCCTTAGTTTTTCTCCATTGTGAATAATGCTTGCCGTAGGCTTGTGGTAGATGGCTTCGACTATCTTGAGGAAAGTTCCTCCAAAACCCATTTTGGTGAGAGTTTTCATCATGAACGGATGTTGAATCTTGTCGAATGCTTTCTCTGCATCTATTGATAGGATCATATGGTTTTTATCTTTACTTTTGTTGATATGATGGATTATGTTGATTGATTTCCGGATGTTAAACCATCCCTGCATCCCCAGGATGAATCCCACTTGGTCATGGTGTATGATCTTCTTGATGAGTTGTTGGATCCTATTTGCTAGTATTTTGTTGAGGATCTTCGCATCGGTGTTCATCAGGGATATTGGTCTATAATTTTCTTTCTTAGTGGTGTCTTTGTTTGCTTTTGGTATTAGGGCGATGTGTGCTGCATAGAAACTGTTTGGGAGAGTTCCTGTTTTTTCAATTTCCTGGAAAAGCTTGAGGAAAATTGGCAACAGGTCTTCTTGGAATGTTTGAAAGAATTCACCAGTGAATCCATCTGGGCCTGGGCTTTTGCTTTTGGGCAGATTTTTTTTACAGTTTCAATTTCCTTAAGATTAATGGGTCTATTCAAGTATTCCAAGTCTTCTTTGTTCAGACTTGGGAGATTGTAGGAGTCAAGGAATTCATCCATTTCTTTTAGGTTCTCTTGTTTTGTGGCGTATAGACCTTCGAAGTAGACTCTAATGATCTTTTGAATCTCACTGGTTTCTGTTATGATGTCCCCCTTTTCATTTCTGATTCGATTTATTAGGGTTCTCTCTCTCTCTCTTTCTTTGTGAGTCTTGCTAGCGGTTTATCAATCTTATTTATTTTCTCGAAAAACCAGCTCTTTGTTTCATTGATCTTTCGGATTGTCTTTTTGGTTTCGATGTCATTAATTTCGGCTCTAATTTTTATTATTTCTTTCCTTCGGTCTGGTTTGGGTTCCTTTTTCTGGTCCTTTTCTAAGGTCTTGAGCTGTGAAGTCAAATTCTCTATGTGGGCCCTTTCTTCCCTCCTGAGGAATGCTTGGAGAGCTATAAATTTTCCCCTTAACACGGCTTTAGCTGCGTCCCATAGGTTTTGATAACTCGTGTCCTCATTTTCATTTGTTTCTAAGTATTTCTTGATTTCTTCTTTGATTTCCTTTCTGACCCACTCATTGTTCAGCATTGAGTTGTTTAGTTTCCAGGTGTTTGATTTGCTTCTCCGTGTCGGTGTGTGGTTGGCTTCTATCTTCAGCGCTTCGTGGTCTGAAAAGATGGTTGATACAATTTTTATTTTTCTGATTCTATTGAGGTATGTTCTGGGGCCCAGTACATGGTCTATTTTGGAAAATGTTCCGTGTGCACTGGAAAAGAATGTGTATTCTTTCTTTGGGGGGTGTAAAGCCCTGTATAGGTCTATTAGGCCTCTCTCTTCCATTTCTTCTTTCAGAGTCAGTGTTTCCTTGCTGAGTTTTGTTCTTGTTGATCTATCCAGAGGTGATAGGGGGATATTGAAGTCTCCAACTACTATTGTGCTGTTAGTGATGTCCTCTTTGAGGTCTGTAAGGAGTTGTTTTAAGTATTTAGCCGGTCGTTCATTGGGTGCGTATATGTTTAAGAGTGTGATTTTCTCCTGTTGTACATATCCCTTGATGAATAGAAAGTGGCCTTCGCTGTCCCTTCTAATCTTTTTCAACCTGAAATCTATATTGTCGGATACTAGGATGGCCACTCCAGCTTTTTTAAGGGAGTTGTTTGCTTGCAGGATTGTTTTCCATCCTTTGACTTTGAGTCTGTGTTTACTCTGTTTGTTCAGGTGTGTTTCTTGTAAACAGCAGAATGTTGGGTTTAATTTCCGGATCCATTTTGCCACTCTGTGTCTCTTGATAGGTGCATTTAGGCCATTGACATTGAGAGAGATTATTGTGATGGGGTTTTGTGTCATCTTTCTGTGGGGTTAGTTGTTCTTATGGGGTTCCTCCTTAGCTTACAGTAGCCCCTTTAGACCTTCTTTTAAGTTTGGTTTTGAGTCTATGAAGTTCCTGAGCTGTTGTTTATCTGAGAAATAGTGTATGGTTCCTTCGAGTTTGAGTGAGAGTTTAGCCGGATAAAGTATTCTTGGTGAGGCATTCATTTCATTGAGTTTTTTCACTATGTCCCACCATTGTCTTCGGGCTCGGAGAGTTTCCTCTGACAGGTCTGCTGTAAATCTGAGGGGTGCTCCTTTGTATGTGATTTCCCTCTTTGACCTTGTTGCTTGTAGAATTGTGTCTCTATCTACAGCATCCGCCATTCTGACTATGATATGCCTTGGAGTCTTTTTATTTGGGTCTCTTTTTGCTGGCACTCTTCGGACTTCTTGTATCTGGACGCCTGCCTTCTCCAGCTCTGGGAATTTCTTAGTAATGATGTCTTTGACTATGTTTTTTTCATTGGGGTTACTTCCCTGTGGTTCTGGTACTCCAATGATTCTTATGTTGTTCCTCTTGAAGTCATCCCCAAGGGCTCTGATTCGCTCTATAGCCATTTTGAGGTCTTTCGCCATTATTTGTTGTTGTCTGTAAGCTTTCTGCAGCTCATCCTCAAGCTCGCTGATTCTGTCTTCGGCTGTAGTCATTCTACTGTTGAGGACATTACTGTGATTTTTAATTCATCTACCATTTCCTTTATTTGTGTGACTTCCGTTCGTAGGTTTGAAGTTTCTGCTCTCATTTCTTCCTGCATTTTTTTGGTAGATCGTTCCAGTGATTCATTCATCTCCTCCCTTAATTTATTGGACGTCTGTTCCATGGTTGCTTGGAGTAGGTCGACTCTCCTCCAGATTTCCTCTCTGAATTGTTTATCTGAGAGGTCATAGATGTTGGGAGCCTCTTTTGAGGTTTCTAGTATCTTTTCTTCTCCCTCTCTTCCTGGAGGGGATTTTCGCTGCTTCTTCATATTGTTATGGAAGTATAGGATTGGAACTTTGTAGGTGTTTATTCCTACTCCCTCTTGCTGGGAAAAGGCCGGGTTGGAGGGAGCCGGACGGACGGGAAAGCTGGGGTGGTGGGACGCGGGAAGTGGCGGCGGCAAGGGTCCGAAG
The DNA here is from genome assembly GCF_027595985.1 of Sorex araneus. NCBI lineage: Eukaryota > Metazoa > Chordata > Mammalia > Eulipotyphla > Soricidae > Sorex > Sorex araneus. Next base: position 58,568,284 of record NC_073312.1, on the reverse strand, counting down.
TCCCGGCGGCCGCGTGGGAACCAGGGGCGCACCCGGGAGGCGTGGCTGGGAGTCTCCTGATTACCTGGGAAAAGGCCGGGTTGGAGGGAGCCGGACGGACGGGAAAGCTGGGGCGGTGGGACGCGGGAAGTGGCGGCGGCAAGGGTCAAGGAGCAGTTTATTTTTAAAAATAAATTCCCATTACAAATGGGAAACATAATTTAAGAGAAATTTAACTAAACTGTAGTTTCAAAACACACTAGTGATTTTAAAATATGAAGCTTCAAATACCATCATAAGTCAAAACCATAGTAAGACTGAGAACATATTAAACTAAAAATACAAGTGACATGTTATAGGGAGACATAATTCCAATTTAAATTGGTTATATAAACCCTGTCGTACGTGGCTATTTTTTTAAAGGGATAAATCCTACCTTAGAAAATAGTTAAAGAGTGGAAAGCTTCACAAACACTATGCACGTGGATATGTATGCAACCTATCTGGGTTCAGTGGGGTTGGTTTTTTTTTTATTATATCTGTTATATCGAACCATTTTATGATTTCTTATCTAGTTACATGTCTAGTTAATTTAAAAGTTATTAATACACAGTATGCTGACCCAAAGATAAGTAAATTTATTAGTTCTTAAAGAGAAATGGGAAAAGATAGTGCAGCAGTAATCACAGAGAGCCTCATGTGTGCTGGAACTATCCAGGATGTCAGTGATAATCTTGAGTGGAATTGGGCACTTAGTTTGCTTACAGAAGGTAACTTTCTAGAGGGGTTAAATGACTTTTTATTCAGAGAAAGGGAAGGAGACCAGAGAATTTGGGAAACTCTGATCCCTGGTAGTCAAGTTTTTAGGAATAGATATATTTCTTAGGATGTTATTAATTTACAATGGAAAGAAGTTACTTCTTGACTTCTGGGACACTTTTATTACATTGATTTTCAGAGATGTTAAGGTAAAGCTGGTTCTCAAATAATCTTCTGAAAAACAAGCTGTTCCTGAAGATATTCCAAGGCATGAAACCCAACTTCTGCCCTCTAAGACAGAATCCACACTTTTCCTGCAGTCTTTCTGAAGGAACTTTGTAACTGCTCTTTGGGGAATGAGCTTATTTCAGTAGTGCTTTTATCTCTAAGATTAGTCAAAGTGATTCATAAACTTACAAATAAAATAGGTTTTCAAACTGAGTTTCACACTTTTTTGTTTTTCTTGGTTTTCTTGCCACACATCATTGTTAAAATCCAAGATAATCACTTTCTAAATTTAAAACATAGCAATAGTAAAAATGTTTTAATTGAATCACAGTGAGACATAAAAAGTTAATCATGATTGAGTTTCAGTCATACAATGTTCCAACACCCACCCCTCCACTAGTGTCACAATATTTTTGAGTGTTTTTGTCCCAGGAACAAACCCTTCTTCATTGTTCTACTATAAAAGTTTGCAAGGCAGGATATAGGATAACATTGGTTTGCCCTTCCTTCCTGACCACTGGGAGCTTGGGTTTGTTGATTGCTCCTCCAACCTGTCAATTACCTTTGTCTCCTGATCAGGGTCTGCTGACTTATAAATATTGTTTTTCTCTTTTCCTTAATGTTCTTTGCGTGGTTAGTTACTTCAGAGCAATTACTTTTTGTATGGACACAGGAAGACAGTTAAAAAGATAAGCTTGTAACTTGGGAGTTAATTGACTCCAAATAATATTACCTCCTGGAGATCTGCTCTCTCTACTTAAGCCTCAGTTGCCCTTACTTCCTAGATCCCCAAAAAGCAGTGTCCTGATGAGGGACTGGGTAGACCCAGGGCAAACTGTGAGCTACCCTGGCATGGAAATGGGCCAGGCCAAAGTGCCATAATACCTAACTATAAATTGAGAACATGGTCATGGACAAATTCTGTCACGATCCAAAAGTAATAACTAGATTTGGACGCTGCTAGGATTAGGAATGATTAATCTGAGTCTGTGGCGAGATGTCCACAGAAGAGTCGCTCTACAAGTCTAAATGTGTCTATTATTGTGTCCGTACAGAATGGCAAATATTAGGAAGTAGGATTAAGATATTAATTAAGTTACTGGTCTAAGGAGAGGAAAAACACACCTGAAGTGATGTTTTGCCCTCGCGGGCTGCAGGTTGTCAGGAAGGCTCGATAAACAGCTTGGGGGTTGTGCTTGGGGGTTGGGGGAGGCATGGTTATAGAAGAGGTGGTAAAAGAAGAGGCTGTGGAGACATTGGAGGTAGAGAGTTTGAGAGACGCAGAGTGGGAGCTGAGGGCAGAGCGGGAGACAGATTTAGCGAGTGAGAGTGGGAGAGAGCATTGTGGAGCGAGTTAGAGAGGGTTGGAGAGAGTTGGAGAGAGTTGAAGAGAGTTGGGAACGAGTTGTGAGAGTTGTGGAGGGAGTTTGGGAGATGAGAGATGGAATAAACAGCAACTGATCACCAAGTAGTGTGGCCCACGTTCCTTCTTTGTCGGCCCAAGGCAACGGCCATCTGGATGGGGAAGCGGTTTGAGAGCACTGAACGTGGGCAGCGACAGAGCCTCTCAGAGAGCCTGCGAACATTCGTTAATGTGTAATCACTCCTAGAGTTACCCGAACGAAAAGAAGTTTAAACAGCAGGAGATATAGTAGAGCTACAGATTGCATGCTCCTTTTGATACAAGATCTTTTGCTTGAAACCTGGCACCTTAACCTTCAATTCTAAGACCATATGTGAGTGCCAGTTTTATTTGTGAACAACTCCCCGATTTTAGAGTTTTAAGAAGTATGTTAGGAGAAAGCATAAATATGAAGATGATAACTGCATGGTGTTAAACATCCTAGGTCTGGATTAGAATTATAAAGTGTTATTACATAAAAGAGTCTCAAAAATCTGAGAGGCAGGCTGTAAAGTATCTTTCCAAAGTTTGCCTACCCTAAATATTTGTGCTGGTGGAATGGTGCTGTTGCATATATAATAGATTTGATGTTAAGATTCATATATATAGAGTGTTTATCTCAGTGTCTGGTAGATATTCTGCATAAAAATCCTATTATAGGTCATTATATTATTTTAAAAATGAGTCTGCATATAAATTTATTTTGATTTAATGGGTTTGGTATTCTTTGTTAAAATTGCCATTTTTGTACTCTTAGTTTATAATTTCCAAGTGTTAATAGTAAATTTACCAGATTTAAGTTAGGATCCTAGATCAATGAAGGCTAACTGTTATTACAAATACTTTTAAATTTCAGTGGCTTTGATAAATACAATTTTACTTCTCACCCACTAGATCATTCAGTGAAGGTCAGCAGTGAGTTTCACTCCACAGTGTAGCTTAGAGACTTGGCTTCTTAAATACAGTATCTCCACCGTCTTCCTGGGCCTTAAGTCCTATAACCAATTCTTGGTATATGCCTTGGTATATAAATCATGCAGGAGGTTTCAGAGGTCTGGACTTGAAGTACCAAACATCACATGTGCTGACGTTTGTTAAAGAAAGGAAGGTCCAATTTGCTTTCACAGAGTAGTCCTTAGAAATTTCTAATTTTATTAATTTACAAGTATCACTGATTTAGTGTCACTTAAAACATTCATGTTTAGGGCTGGATTAATAGCACAGTGGGTAGGGCGTTTGCCTTGCACGTGGCCAACCCTGGTTTGATTCCCAGCATCCCATATGGTTCTCTGAGCACCGCCAGGGGAAATTCCTGAGTGCAGAGCCAAGAGTAACCTCTGTGCATCACTGGGTATGATCTAAAAACCAAAAAAAAAAAAACCCATCTGTGTTTATAGGTACTATATTTGCATACTTGTGTATTTTATTATTTCTTAATAAAAAGCTTGAAAAATAAAGGAGTCGTATAATGTATTTCAAAGAAATCTATTAACAAAGGTGGGGAATTAAGTCTAACTGTAGACCCAGGAGGAGAAGTAAATGGAATTTGATGATCACATGAAACTAACTCTACTCCAGTCTGGAATAAAAATCACTGACTGACTTTGGAGAAAGAAAGTAATCACATGCTTAAGTATTACATCCTTCAGCCTCACAAATTTGGTGACTTTGGTACATATTTTCAGATGAAGGAACTAGACCTAAGTTATTTTGTAGAGATCGTATAATTTCCATCTCAGTGGTTTATACATTAAGTATATATTTTTTCAGATTTTTAGATTTTTTTCAGTATTTACAAAACTAAAATTGCTTTATTTTAAAACATCTTTAAAATTTTTTCGGTGGACTCCACCTCGGCCTCTCTCGTGGCCGGCGGTGTTGGCGGGGAGGGGGAACAGTAGTTGTAGACGCCCACCCCTGCCTCAGAGAAGAAAACAAACCTTGCCACCGCCCAGATGTGATCCCGGGGGCCGCACGCATGTGTGGCCTCTCCACAGCTGCACAAGCGTGAATCCAGACCCAGCAAAACCTCTTTCGGCATAAGCGACTCCTCGCAGAATGTCTCCAGCCTGAGAACTAAGCCATGGCCCCGTGCCCGCCCAGGAGGGGAAAGGTATTTCTCTCTCTCGCCTCTTTCTCTTCGGGGATGAAGGGCGCGGTGTCCGCCATATTAAGACAACCACAGATTGGGTTTTCAAGCCTGCAATGATCCAATATCTGAAAGAAATCTCCCTGGACTTAGTTGTTAAAGTACAGAAATTCAAAACCGCGCGGCCGCGCGACCTTATTTGTCTTCACAGTAGGTCTGAATCTAGTGGGGTACTCCTAACAACAATAGTGAGGTTTGTGTTGAAATATTGAATGTAACCAAAGTAAACAGAATGTAAAATGAAACTTATCAGTTACAAGGTAGGGGGCGGGGGGGGCGGGATGGGAGGTGTACTGTGTGGGGTTTTTTTGGTGGTGGTATATGGGCACTGGTGAAGGGATGGTTGTTTCAGCATTGTATAACTGAGACCTAAGCCTGAAAGCATTGTAATCTTCCACACGGTGTTTTAATAAAATAACATTTTTATTTTAAAAAAAATTTTTCGGTGGAGCAAGGTAAGTTTAACTGAAACTTATTTAGAAAGACGTGAGAGGGGGTAAAGGGAGAAGTACATTTTGAGAGGGAACACAGCCTTCTCCAGAGTGGAAAATTAGCAAGAAAGGAAAAAGAGACAAGCAAGCAAGATACGTGTTCAAGAGAGAACACAGGCTGGGAGAGCCTAGAGATTACTTTAACCATTTCATAAACCTAGTAATTTGCAGAGTATATCTAATTGCATGTTTTGGATGTTACTCTCTGAATAAAATTTCAGTTTATCTGGTATAATGCTACATTTATCAAAACCTTATTAGCTAAATGAATGCTTTAAATTGCTTAATACTTAAAAAAATTCTGCCTTAATTATTAATCCTCAAAGTCTTTCTGGAGGAAAGTTCCCCAAATGGCAATATTGTTTTAAGTTTTTCTAGTTGATGGACTTTAGGCACACTCATTGTATAATTTTTTAATCTCCTAGATTTAATTAAATAAAATTAGACTATGAATAACATTCAAATTTGGTGCTCATAAACATGTATTTTCTAAATGGCAGTTTTGAATACATTAGTATGGATTATCTCAGTGATTCTTTTAATTAATAAAGTTGGAAACTCCTGAAGAGAAAATACTGAGTAGAAATCAATTTAAACTTTAATTTAGCTCTTATTATTTTATTGTTCCAAGAAATTTGATTCTATCATATATTTACTATCTGGATTTTATAAAATTCAGAGGTGAACTAAAAATACAGACTTATGGTAAATTAAAGTTAACTCCAAATTAAAATTTTAAGTGCATTTTTCCTTGATGGCTTTAGACATTTTAATTTTTATTGGTAATAGTATACATTTTAAAAGCTAATTGCCATTTTAGGTTGACATTTAAGAGAAATTTAGCTTTTTTTAATTAAACTCTTGCTTATTTCTACAGTCACGTCTTCTATGAATATTGTCCCGAGTCAATAATCTACAATATAGGAAAAAACTTTATAGAAATATGTCTTAAAATTTGAGAATATTTTCCCATGTTACTTTAAGGGTTTTATATTTCTCTATAGGATTGTTAAGAGGGAATTCTGAAAATAAGGATATAGAAATAATTTTAATTCTGCTGACAGTTCAAAAATTTAGTTCTATCGGTCTTAAATATTGGACTTAAAGGATCACTATTTAATTGCAAATCTTATTTATGTTACAGTGCAACTCTCTATATCGTATGCCTTTGGCCATTTGTTTCTTTCTCTGTATCTTTATATCCCATATATAACAAAGATCACTCTGTATCACTTTTCTTCTGACTGATTTCACTCAGAGTAATATTTTACTTTTTATAAAGCCTTGATGTTTATGAAAGTAGATACTCTCCTCTGTCTTCACAAAGTTGAGGAGATAACCTTGAATCCAGGTCAGTCTGCTAAAATATTTGCTTCTGCAGGCAAATCTGAGAGTTCTGCTTATCCATTTGTCTTGATAGAGAATAGAACTTTCTCTCAGTTGAAATATATCATATTTTGCTGACTACAATTGAAATGAGTAAATAAAAAATAAATCCAGATATAAAGAATATGCTCTGCGTATATTTGGAAATCAATATCTTTTGTAGTTTACTGTGTAATGTCTATTGTAGTTGTAAATCAAGAGGAGCTAGTTTTATCCGTTGTGACACAGTTATATGGAATGAATATACTTTTACAAGACTTAGTTGTTTTGGCAGTTCAGGAGATTCTTACATGTCAATACTGGGCTAATTGTTTTTCTAGAATATCAGTTACAGAGAAAACATTTTCAAGGTCTCTGGTGGAGATTGGAATTCACAATTATAGAAAGAAGAAAAAGTTTCCAACTTTATATAATTGAGCTTTTCACTGAAAACTCAATTGTATAAAGTTAATGTGCCTTCAGTGTTTACAGAATGTATATGGAGAAAATTTATATGAAAGTATATGGAGAAAATTTCATATGTAGGTTTTAACTATTCCATGTAAATCCCAAAATATATTAATATAGAATTGCTTTAAAAGTTTTACTAATGACAGGTGAGATGTGATTATTACCATAATAAAATCCAAGTATAAAATAAAATTTAATGTAATATACTTTAGATTCCAGAGTAGAAAACTTATATACATATATGAGATCGGCATTTTATTATGTTGTATTAAATCATTTTTAATTTTCTTTCTTTTTATTTTACTTTCTTTTTTTTTAATTGAATCACATGTGGAAAGTTACAAAGCTTTCAGGCTTAAGTCTCAGTTACATAATGCTTGAACACCCATCCCTTCACCAGTGCACATATTCCACCACCAAGAACCACAGTAACCCCCCACCCCCCTTTAATTTTCTTTCTTACATAGGTCAAAATCATATAGTAATCAAAAATTTGTTCTTACTGGTTTAGTTTCTGATTATTCTATTTGTCATTTCTTAAAGCTTTGGGGGAATGAGCAATATAAAGTAATTTGCACTTTTTTTTGTATTCCGGAAGAGAGTGATGCAGAATCTCCTGCCCTCATGCCAGGCTGCTTCACTGGGGCTCCCTTGGAGAGGGGTGAGTTGAGTTTTCCTCCCTGCCTCAAGCAGAGCCCCAGCAGCCCAAAACCTCCAGAACCCAGCCACAGCCGTGCTCAAGTCCACTCTCTACATGTTTGGATGAGCCTCACCCATGAAAGAACCAACGGAGGAACCCAGGTATGTTGGACCCGTGCCTGAGATCTCCAAGCCTCCTTGGATCGGGACTCAGCCTCCTGCACCCAGATCCCCAGTTTTCCAGTAGTCTGGCAGTCACACCCTCAAACTCCCTCGGGCACCATGTGGTCTCATCCATGGCCAAGATCCAGAGACTATAAAACAAAGGTCCCGGAAGAGAACAAGATAATTTTTCCTGGAGTGTGCAGCCACTTTTGCGGCTGGGTGACCTCTTCATTTTTATTTTCATTTGTATTTATTTTTATTATTATTATTTTTTTCCCCACATGGTAGAGCCTGGCAAGCTACCCGTAACATGTTGGTATGCCAAAAACAGTAACAACAATGTGCTCTTTGTGTTCCTGGAGTGAGCAGATGCCATTAGGCTACACTAGCACGTGAAATGGAGAAATAAAGATATTACTGGAGCCCACTCAATCAAATTGATGAAAAACGGGATGACAGTGACAATTACAGTGCCTAAAGGGGCAGGATGGGGTTGGGAGGGAAATGGGATATTGGTGGAGGAAAGGTCACACTGGTGGTGTTGAAACACTAAATGCTTGAAACAATGGACAGCTTTGTAAATCACGGTATTTTTAATAAAAATTAATTTAAAAAGTCATGTGCCTCAAACCTGCATATATTATGTGCTATTTATAAGAATAAAATGAACATACTTGGTTTAGTTTTAATAAAATTCTTTTCTACTCAGTCAAAAAGTCATTAAAGTATAGAAAATTGTATTGATGATTTAAATTTTTAAAATAAGCCTTCAAAAACTACTATTCCTAATTTATACCATAAAATATTTAATCCAGAAATAGATTAACTCTTTGAAAGAGTTATTAGATGCATTTAAAATCAATTGTTTTCATTTTAGAAGAGGGTATTATATTTTATTTGAGTTTTTACTACCAATGATGATTCACATATTAAGTTTTCCAATATATGTCATTGTCTGATGGTGAAATGAAAACTCCAAATTGATTGCTTTGAAATGGATTTGGCCTAAGAATTAGCAATCTAGTTTTCATATTTGTTTTTAACCTCCTTAGGAAATAAAGTCTTATCTTCTTTATCAGTAGCTTTGAGTTAACTATGCTATTGATTTTCTTATTCTTTTCTATATCACTTTTAGTGAGACTTAATATTTATAAACTAAAGTCATTGCCAAATACTATGAATGAGGCATCCCACACTTGCTTTTTTGTTTTCCTCATTTTTTTCACTATTCTCTTAGTTTTTCTTTATATTATGAAATAAAGGCAGGATTTGAAAAATTGTTTTAAAGCTTTTAATATTTTCTACTGATTGTTAATTATTTTGTATACTTCTTTAGATTTTGCTAAAATATAATTTTAAAATTCCATAGAAATGTACCTTTGAATCTAAGCTTGATTAAAGCACAGCATATTGTTAAAATGTTATTCTGCAACTCTACCACAATACTGTTTGGGGAATAAAACTTAAAGATTCACATCAAATAGATTTTGGCATTTCTCAGCTGTTGTTTCTTGTAAAAAATTGCTGACAATTTAAGACACTAAATGTTCACTGCATCAAATGATGATAAATGGTCTGGATGCTACACATTTTTCCTTTAGATTTTTCCCCTAAAGATTAGATGCTACATCTTCCTTTTGCTATTCTGAGTGTTCTGAACAGGTTGCTTTTAGCTGCAAGGAAGAGCACAAGGCCAAACATGTAATGGACATAGAATTAAAAACCAAAAACCAAAACCCCAAGTTTTAAATTGTGCTGTTGAAGAAGGATTCTCCTTGTTCTCTTTTAAGAGTTTGTCATGAAATACATGGTTGTGGAATCAATTATTACCAACTGTTGTTTAATTGAGAGTGATACTTGTTTTTAGAATGTAAAATATAAAATGGGTGACATGAAAGTAATTTCTAAGTGAATAGGACTGTCCATTATATACAGAAAATTTAAAGGGGAAATGGGACCAAAGGAACTATGAGAGTTTTCATAAATGAAGGACTCCTGTATAATTTTGTTATTTTTTTCTTTATAGTGCATATTTAGCCATTTTAGCAAGTCTTGATCCACTGAAGTCATTATGGAAATGTTGAAATAGTGAGTGAAATTTTGGAAATAAACTCTCTTTGAGTGAATGCAAATAGACATTGAATCAGATAGGAATATTTCAGAGCAGCACTGCTAATTTAAGTTGAGGTATTAAAGGAACAAATTACTTGACTTGTCAATCAGTATAAATGTCAAATTACAATGAACCCATGCAAAATCTATTATTATTTCTTATGTAAAAGTTTTTTTAAAAATAATTTAATGAGTACTTAAATTGCACATGATTAAATATTATTAGCCATTGTATATTATTAATATTACACAGTTGAATTAGCTATAAATCAACTTTGGCCAGGGTATTAATTTTAAGGCACAAAACTAAATATGTTACCATACCCAGTGAAATAAAACACAATGTCCTCTTTTTTAAAATTTATTTTATTCTTTAATAGTGAATCACCATGAGGGTACAGATACAGATTCACATATTTTAGAACTTGTTTTTCTAAGTCACAATGTCCTCTTCACAATGTCCTCTTAAGCTGGAGGTCAATTCAAGTCAAGGGAACATTCAATGCAATTTTATTTCTATTCATTTAAATGTCGTTACAGTTTCTGATTTAATGGCATTTCAACTTGAAAATGTGCATAAAGAGTATGAATAATATATAGAGCAAGAAATGACCATGACCATTATGAATAAAATAGTTAAAATTTGCTTGCAATTACTGCCTTTCTTTGTCCTACATAATAAAACATAAATTCCTAAAGACAAAGTTTTTCTTGTTGAACACCAAATCTGTATAGTCCAGAACAATAGCTGACACATAGAGATGCCTAAAGAATAATAAATACATATTTATAAAACTAAGATTTAGTTCTTCTATCCCAAAGTTATTGAAATAGAATATGCACTGGACTCCTAAATAATTATAACCATTGGTACATTCTAAAACTAGATGTTTATATCTTCTATAGATTAGTTACACATGGAAGACATAATTCTTTAGTTAAAATTATAACTATACCAAATTAAAATTTGGACTTAGTTTCAGCTACTACAATATTGAAGACAGTATAAAAACCATTTTGTGTCTAATGTAAATTAATCATCAGCAATTTGGCACATTTGTTTCATTTCTCATTTACCCACACCAGATTAACACTATTGATCTTAATTGGGATTTTAATTAAATATTAATGACTTTACAAATGATTCTATTAGACTTACAACTAATATATCCACAAACATTTTTTTTGAATCATTGTGACATACACATTTATAAAGTTGTTCATGATTAGGTTTCAGTCATGCAATGTTTAAAAATTGACACATTTCTTAATGTTTACTTTTAATGGGAAGTAGTGAATGGAATTATTTAATACATGTTCATAATTTAAAATCTATTGGTAAATATTCTGTGCCTGTTCCTGAATAAATGGCTAAAGATAAGCCAGACAATGAAATATATGGTAATAGGTGAGTAAATTTAATTAAGGGGGCTAAATGAATATTAAAGAATAGAACTTAGTTTGTGATGTATAATTGTCACTGTCACTGTCATACTGCTCATCGATTTTTTTCGAGCGGGCACCAGTAACGTCTCTCATTGTGAGACTTATTGTTACTATTTTTGGCATATCCAATATGCCACAGGTAGCTTGCCAGGCTCTGCCGCTCAGGCTAGATACTCTCGGAAGCTTGCCAGGTTCTCCGAGAGGGGAAGAGGAATCGAACATAAGTCGGCCTCGTGAAAGGCGAATGCCCTACTGCTGTGCTATTGCTCCAGCTCGATGTATAATTAGTGTGCTTTATATGATGATAATAACACCTGAAACTTATGAATACTGTTATAATGCAATGTTGCTTTAGTGAAAGTGTTTAAAAACTGAATTTTCAAAATTTTCAAAAATTTAAAATCAAAACTCATAGAATTCAAGATGTGTTTGATATTGACAGCACATTTATTAAAATCCCCTGGCGACTAGAAGGAAACTGTTATCCAATGTCATAATCAAAGATGTTATATAGAAACAATTGACCAAATAATAGAGAATTTTGAGATATAATGAAAGAAAATACCTGATTTAGTTTGCAAAACTAGATGACAATTTCTGAAGGAATAAGGAAAATGACAATGAAACCTTGTCACTGTCATCCTTAACATTCACTGTTCACCAGATGCATTTTATATTTCTCTGAATTAATACTATTTGGACTGGAGCGATAGCAGGACTGGAGCGATAGCACAGTGGGTAGGGCATTTGCCTTGCTCCAGGCCGACCTGGGTTTGATTCCTCTGTTCCTCTCAGAGAACCTGGCAAGCTACTGAGAGTATTCCGCCTGTATGGCAGAGCCTGGCAAGCTACCAGTGGCCTATTTGATATGCCAAAAAACAGTAACAAGTCTCACAATGGAGACGTTACTGGTGCCTTCTCGAGCAAATCTATGGACAATGGGATGACAGTGACAGTGATTTGGGATTATTAAAGTGTCAAACATCATGTCCTTTGCTCATCAATCCTGTTTGGAACCAGAATTACCATATTACTTCTTGTGAACAAGGATGTGAACATATTTGCTAGAATAATGTACACAGAATCGTAAGAGTATATATTGCAGGTGATAGAATTATGACAGGACAGACGAGTACTTCCACACATAAAAGAAAAAACCAGTAAAATCTCCTTAGGAATTTTTCCATGTTCAGAGGATTAACTAAGACAACAGCAAACACATACACTGCACCGAGAGGATTGATGCAGTGAGCAGATGCTTACAATTCGAAGACAACTGCCATCAGCTGTGGCTCTGGGAATAGGTATGGGCCAAGAAAGAAAAAAATACTGTTGTACAAGTAGGGAGGAAATGCTGTCTTTCTTACTAATAGTCCTGGGAGGAATATATATTATTTATACTTCTGTTTTCATATATTTGGAATCAGTTTATTGGTTCACATCTTTATTGGTGGACACATTTTGGCAGTTATAATGGCAGTGGTGGGAGGTGAGAAGATTCCACATTTCCTGTGAAGGTGATTTGCATGTATTATATTTTCTAATTCTCAGAAATATTTTTAAAGAAAGGTGTTACTTTTAAATTTGTAAGCAGTGGATAAGGAAGATTAGAGAAAAGACACACATTCTGGAAGCCCAAAGAGGGCTTCACTAGTGAAGTGTCCTAAGCCAGAAAGTTGCTACTGGTTTCAAATATTGCTGAATTAACCTGTCTCGCTTGAGTCTGGAATCTGAACACTGAACTCCTGTGATCTCGACAAGATTATGATTTCTCGAAACATCACTTCAACTGTGGAAAGGGAATAACAAAATTATTTCCCTTAAAATCACTAAAGTATTGATAAAATGCAATCAGACATATATGGTACATGTAACATGGGGAGAATTATTAAAGTGACAAAATTAGGAATCAAAACTATGTATGTGTTTAACAATGTCACTCTGCTTTGTATTAGGGTTTGAGGTAGTAAACCAATTTTATGTACTTAGGAGAATGAATGAGGTTTTAGTTTGTAGTATAGTGAGGATCAAACATGATTATTATTAAGTGTTGATATTCAAGATATATAGAGTGAGACTAAGTGGCACTTTTGGCAATTTCAATCTACAACTGTCTGAAACAACCCTGAAATATATTAGAAATCTGAACCATTAACCTTTGTATCATTTTCTACGTGATTTGTGATGCGTGATTTTGTCCTTCTTCTATGCTATGGGATTAAACCAACTCTTGGGTTCTGTAAAAACTGTAAGTAAATTTTCTTCTTGCAATTACCTAACTTTTTACTACTGAAGAGAATAAATGTGTGTGTACGTGTGTGTGTATGTGTGTGTGTGTGAGAGAGAGAGAGAGAAAGAGAGAGAGAGAGAATACCACAGTGCCAACACTGTACAGTACATGTTTCTTTTATTCTTATTTGTTTCTCACAACACACAATGAACTATATACTACAAGTGTTTCCATTTTTCTCTAGGAAAATTGAAGATTAAAGATGCTAAATATTTTTTCTTATTCAGCCAAGAAGTATCAAAAATAAATATTATTTAAGTTAAGGAATAACTAATTGATCTACTAAACTATATGTTCTGATGGTATGATTTCCTACTTCCTTTTTTAAAAATTCTATCTTATTTTTACAAAGTTGTTCACAATAATTTATTGCATTGAATATTCAAACACTAATCCCACCACCATTACACCTTCCCAACCACCATTATTTTGAATTTTTCTGCCACCACCAAAGACTACCCCTAAATCAGGTCTTAAATAATTTATTTGTATTGTATGTTCTGACTAATCCTCTAAAAATGATCCCAAAAAGTTTCCTTAGAGGAAAGTATGTGAAGATTGTTGCATCTCACCTTGGAGCCAGTAAGCCCTTATATAAGAGATTATTAACATGTTGTTATAGGTTGAGCATTGTGTGCTAATGTGTATATATATTATTATTGAGATTGGTTGCTTTATACTTTCATCCCATCAAATGTGGTGTGCTACTCTTGGCACCTCAGTGGCTTAGAGTATGAGATGTTGCTCTAGGAATTCTAAAATTTCAAGTAGGGCGATATAGCTGGAGTTAATTTTTAACTGGTTAGTGACTTTGGAGTCCGGAGTCATTTATGCAGCTGATTGTTCTCTTTCAAGATTTATTCATGAGTCTCTGGATCATGGCCATTAATGAGCTTATATGGCACAAGAGGCAGTTTTTGGGCATAATTGCCAGACTCCTGGAAGAACAGGGAGATGTGGGGAGGTCACAAAACATGTATACCTGAGTTTTTCAGCAGATTCATTCTCATGGTTGAGGCTCATCCTGGACCTATGGAGATCAGCTACAAGTATGGCAGTGATTGGCTTCTGGAGGTTTTCAGCTATTCTTCAAATACATATTTTCACACTATGCCTGCCAAAATGTCAATTGTCTTTGATTTATTGTACACTGTTTGTTTTCACACTATTCTTGCCATTGTCTTGATTCATTTTGTTTTGTCTATCTCTTGTGTTCTTTTTTTTTACATTTCACTTACTTAGGGACATCATCTAGTATTTGTCATATTCTTATGATTTAGTTTATACTCAGTCATCACTCCTGGCTGATGTGGGGACCATACGTGGTGCTAGAGATAGAAACTGTGTTGGCCACTTGCAAGACAAGTGCCCTACATGATGTATGTAGTCCAACCTCTTCTGATTTATTTTGCTTAGTGTGACCCCTTTTAGTTAATGGACATAAATGTCCAAAAGGCAATATTTCATATTTTCATATAACTGAGTAGTATCCCATACCATATCCTAATTAACTCATCTGTCATTGGGTACCTGCATTGTTTCCAAATCTTGGTAAATAGTGCTAAACTGAACATGAGTATCATATATTTTTCAAACCAGTGTTTTTGTGTTCTTAGGACATATTCCTAAGAATGAAGTTTTTGTATCATATGGCATCTATTTTTACCGAGGTCACTCCTGGTGATGCTCAACCCTTCAGTATAGACCTATTGTTAGGTGCTCTAGCTTTGTGATTTAGGAATAGAAACTAGGACTTCACACATGCTTGTGCTCTACCCTTGAGCAATCTCCCCAGTCTCAGCTATTTATAATACTTTGAGAAATATCTTCCCTGTTTTTCATAGATACCAAGTCAGTTTATATCCCTATCAGCAGTGTACAAGGGCTCTTTTTCCTTTCCATTCCTGTAAACATTAAATTTTTTATATAGAATATTCTTAGAGGTGTGATGTGGTATTTGATAGTGCTTTGATTATACTTCATATAATAAGTGATAATAGAAAACAATAAACATTTTTCATACACCTGTTGATAATCTGTATATACAAAGACCAAATTGCAACCAGCGACTCTGTTTAAAATTTCTTATTATTGTTACTATGCCATGTTATTTACCACTCTAAGCTGTAAGACTCTCCCCCTCCAAATTCTTCAGTTCAAACTTTTGCAAATTAGAGTATGGGAATCACACGGGAAACCTTTTTGCAAATTTTGTTTTTAATTGGCTACAATTCAGCTCAGACTTGCTTTAAAAATATTTACTACCTTCTTATTTTATTTTATTTTGGTTTTGGGACATACCCAGGACTTTAGGGCTTGCTCCTCGCTCTATGTTCAGAAATCTCTCCTGGAGGTACTCAGGGTCCATCCATATGGGGGATTGAGCCATGATCTTCTACTGTTTGCAGGTCATTCACTTTAAGATTATTTTTTATTTAATTTTATTTCAAAAGTTGATAAAATTGTAGGCTCACATAGGATTGTGAGATATGGGCTGTTTGATGCCCATAGCCCAATTCTATCAATGAAAACATTTTTCAAATTACAGTACAATATCTCAGTTTACATTGACTCAGTTTTCTTATTCTGATTTCCTTCCTTTTTACTTGTACATTTTTTTATGTGTTGCTATTGCTCTTTTGTGGTCTTGGGAATCTAATTCAGAGGCCTCATATGTGCAAGTCAGGAGCCCTATTACTGATCCACGTTTACTTTGACATACTTGCGTGTGAATTGTATGTATGCGTTTAATATTGTCACAAGTAGTTTTAGCACTTGTGTAGGTTAGAGTATCTATCATAATTATGAAGGCAAAGAACCAAAGAAAAGTTTACCACATGTTCCCTTATATTAAACGGAATTCTGTGCAATTTAATATCTTGGGATAGGACTTTTTACTCAATGCAATTAAAGTGAAGTACATGTTGCACTGTTGTCCCGTTGTTCATCAATTTGCTCGAATGGGCACCAGCAATGTCTTCGTTGTGAGACTTGTTACTGATTTTGGCATATTGAACATGCCACAGGTAGCTTGCCAGGTTCTGCCATGCGGGCCGGATATTCTCCGTAGCTTGCCGGGCTCTCCGAGAGGGACGGAGGAATCAAAAAACCCAGGTCAGCTGAGAGCAAGGCAAACACCCTGTCTCCTGTGCTATTTCTCCAGTCCAGTAAAGTACATATTGAATTTTATAACAAACTTTGATATGTAAAAATCTTTTTTTTTTTCATTGTATTCTGTAACTTCCTGAACTCACTAATTAGTCCCTGAGCTTTCTTTAGATTCTTTGGAATTTTCTGCATTGATTCTCATGGCATCCACAAACAAGAATATTTTTGTTACTTGCTCCCTTTTATTACTGTTTCTTTTCTTACCAGAGTGACAAAATTTCTAGTACTATTGTGAAAATAGTTATGATGTATGTATCTATCATTATGGA
Source organism: Sorex araneus (assembly GCF_027595985.1). NCBI lineage: Eukaryota > Metazoa > Chordata > Mammalia > Eulipotyphla > Soricidae > Sorex > Sorex araneus. The sequence goes on along the minus strand of NC_073312.1, from coordinate 58,551,351 downwards.
GTAAATCTGTTTCTCTGTGTGGGCTCTAAAAATAGTATAAGAAACTAACCTAGAGTTGTTAATTATTTTAGTCTATGAATGATTGCCTAGTTAACCAGAAACATTTAAAAGAAGGTAGTTTGCATCGTTTTCATCATTAGCATATGATGATGATTAGAGTATTTTTCCTTATTGTCATAAAGAATACTCTTGAATAATTTCAAATGTGGATTCTTTCAAAGTGTTATTTCAGGTTTTGGAGAGTTCTAAATCCATGTTTATTTTGTATTCTGACTTCAACATACAGTAGAGTGTTCATTTTGTGTTTTAAGAATTTCATATCATAAGTACATTTTAAGTACAGAGTGCTGTGAGTACATTTTAAGTATGCAAGCTATTCTCTCTTAAAGAAGACAAATATAACACATTTGAGGGAATCATTTTTCTGCAATATTTTAAATTTCCTTTGTCAGATGCCTGCACCTTAGATGCACTGCTTGCTTTCTTTCAATTTTCAAACTAATTTTGATTCATTAACTCTATGCATAGTAAATACCGACTCCAAGCTGGAGGAGGAATTGGTCTTTTCTTCATACATTGGATTGACATAACCCATTTTAATTCAGGTTTCCTCAGGAGTTCCCAAAGTAAGAATTCAAATGCACATAGTTTATTTGGGACCTAGTTGAAGTCAATACCCATAAAGGAATGAATGTAGTGAGACAAAGGGAAGAAAATCAGCAAAGCTTGCCTGGAAATCATCAATGGCATTGCAGTTTTATTTGCAGTTTTTTCGTGGCTATTTTTGGCAGATAATAGTGTGGTTACCATTTTGGACAACAGAAACATAATCTCATGGGGACTAATGTAGAATCCTCCCCAGAGTTAATGCAGAAACATAGGAGAATGTGAGATATTTATACAGCTGCTCCACACCCATATACATTTTTTATTTTAACATTTATTTAAAAAAATTCTTTGCATATATTTAATTTTTTTAAATTAGTGAATCACTGTGAGGATACAGTTACAGATCTACATATTTTAGTGCTTGTGTTTCAGTCATACAATGCTCGAGTACCCATCCCTCCACTAGTGCCCATTCTCCACCACCAATGATCCCAGTATCCCTCCCAGCCCCCATACCATCCCCTCGCATCCCGCCTCTGTGGCAGTGCATTCCCCTTTGTTCTCTGTCTCCTTTTGGGTGTTCTGGTTTGCAATAGAGGTATTGAGTGGTCATCCTGTTCAATCTATAGTCTACTTTCAGCATGCATCTCCCATCCGGAGTGGGTCCTCCAACCACACTTTACTTGGTGTTCCCTTTTCTATCTGAGCTGCCTTTCACCCCAGCATGTGAGGCTGGCTTTCAAGCAGTGGAGCAAACCTCCTGGTACTTACCTCTACTATTCTTGGGTATTTGTCTCCCATTTTGTTATTTTATGCAATCTTTCTATGTCTGTCTCTATCTTTCTGACTTAGCACAATACTTTCCATGTTGATCCACTTATATGCAAAGTTCATGACTTCATCTTTTCTAAGAGCTGCATAGCATTTCATTGTGTAGATGTACCAAACTTTCTTTAACCAGTCATCTGTTCTTGGGCACTTAGATTTTTCCCAGATTCTGGCTATTGTAAACAGTGCTGCAATGAACATACAAGTGCAGATGTCATTTCGACTATACTTTTTTGCCTCTCTTGGATATATTCCCAGGAGTGGTATTGCTGGGTCAAATGGGAGCTCAATTTCTAATTTTTTTTTCAATTTCTAATTTTCTGAGAAGCATCCATATTGTTTTCCAAAAGGACTGAACCAGTTGGCATTTCCACCAGCAGTGTAGGAGGGTCTCTTTCTCCCCACATCTATGCCAACACTGGCTGCTTTTGTTCTTTTGGATGTGTGCCAGTCTCTGTGGTGTGAGGTGGTATCTCCTAGTTGTTTTGATCTTCATCTTCCTGATGATTAGTGATGAAGAGCATTTTATCATGTGCCTTTTGGCCATTTGTATCTCTTCCTTGAGAAAGTTTCTGTTCATTTCTTTAGTCCATTTTCTGATGGGGTTGGATGTTTTTTTTCTTGTAGAGGTCAACCAGTGCCTTATATATCCTTGATATCAACCCCTTATCAGATGGGTATTGGGTGAATATCCTTTCCCATTCTGTAAATTGTCTTTGTATTCTGGTCACTGTATCTTTTGCGATGCACCTATATTTCTTTAGAGGTGTTTGTGAAGGACATTCTCTGCAACACTTCTAGCTTGCCCTGTGTATGCCAAAAACTGAAAATAAAGACCAGTTTCCTTGAAAATCGCAATTTACTTGACTTTGTTATTTGCAATCAGAATTTTAGAGACAAGAGCAAAGCACAGAAGGCATCTGTCAGGATATCATTTTTATGTCCTTGGGCCAGTGAGTGAATATAATTTTTCACTGGATATGAAGCCCTTCCAGGACCCTGCTCTCCAGAGAATTCTGAGCAATGGTCCCTTACCTGATTGTAGGCCTGAGATCTGCTCTCTAGCTGTGAGCATAGTAAATATTTTTTTGGATGGCCAGATATTTTTTTTTGGATGGCCAAATATTTTCACTGATGGCTAGATCCAATAATTCATCAGGCTATTTGGGCATCTTCAGAGACACCCATTGCTCTATTTTTCAACTTCCTCCTACTTTTTTTTGACACCAGAGATTTCTTTTCCTTTTGTTTTCTTGTTTATGAGTTCACTAATTTGCCCTAATTTGAGGACAAGCTGACTCTTTTAAATAACTATATAGTATATTGTGATCACTTGTATCACTTGTTGTCCCATTGATCTTCAATTTGCTCGAGCAGGCTCCAGTAACGTCTCCATTTGTTCCTGTCACGTGCTAGTGCAGCCCAATGATATTTGCTTGCTCCAGGAACAGGAAAAGCCTCAAATCATTTATTCAGGGATTCGACCAAGATATCTGACCATCTAGTTGATGGGCGGCCATGCGGTCTTCTGACATCCCGTGGAATCCAGTCAGTAACAGCTCTAGTCCAGCGGTCGTCTCTGAATCACATTACATGACCGGCCCATCTGATTTTTGATGCCTTGGCAAACGAGACAGTGTCCCTGATTCTTGACTGTGGATGGAGGTCAGAACTCCGGATTCCTTCTCTCACTTGAGTGAGACGTGATACTCCTAGCATAGCTCTTTCAATCCCTCTTTGGGATATCCTAATAGCGTTCTCATCCTGTTTGCGTAGAGCCCAGGTCTCTGAGGCGTATGTTAGTGCAGGAAGAACGGTGGAATTGAAAAGATGTGCCTGGAGTTGGAGGTTCTTCGTCCTCTTAACCACTTCTTTGACTCTCTTGAAGGCATTCCATGCTGCTCTCTTCCTCTTGCGCAGTACCTTCAAGTATTGCGATCAAGAATCACATTTTCTCCAAGCCATTTATTTAGCAACAAATTTTGGGGATGTATATTTTTGTTTGCTTTTACATGATAAATATGATTGATTCCCATTACATTTTTTTGTAGTAGTGCCCTTACTTGTGGGATAAGACACTAGAAATGATATAATGCTCCACAAGTTTTAATTGATTGTTTACTATGTTCCCAAAAAGGTAGTAGCAATTTTTATTTCCACTTGTAGTGCATCTGGTAGAGTTTTCAGTTGTATTAATATCTGTTCAAAGTTAAAATGTTTTATTCAGCATTGATACTTTTAATTCCCTAGCTACTTGGCAAAGAAAATATTTTTTTCTACTTATTTAAATGGAAGATAAATTATCCAATGATAATAAAACCAAAGTTTAAGAACAGAACAATAAATTTTCAAAATGTGCATATGGTACACCAGGAAAGTTATGGTTGAATGCACTATCACTAAAATCTGGAACACAATGGGGGAAAAAAATCTCAACTTCCATCTAAAATTCCATCCAAAGAAAGTTATTACTTTTTGACTCCTTGGCTAATGAAAGGTTACTTCATTGTTTGGTGTGAGTGTTTAGGGAGCACAACCTGGATCACCTATGTTAATTGAAACTTGCTTATGAAACCAGATGAAGTAGCTGCTTTTGGGGGGAATTGGCATGTGCTGCCACTTAAAATGTATAGTGTCAAACTTGGGGATGCTTGATTCACAGGATTTGATACTGTTTATCAATAGGCTTCTCTAAAACCAGCCTGGTTCATCTTTGTTAAAATTTCTATATCCAACACATTCACTGATGAAGACCTTCTAAATTCTATGTAGTCATTGGTTCTATATTTGCAGTGTTTCTATGCAAACAGAGAAACTTTAAAAAGTGATAATTCTTATGAGTTCCATTAAAATGAATTTCTAATAAAGATACTCTTCATTTAAAGTAAGTAAAACAATGACTTAATGAAGTTTAACTGATTATAATACCTCTATTTAGACAGTGAATTCATGGGTCAGAGAGATAGTACAGAAGTAAAGGTGCTTGTCTTGTACATGATAGATCCTTGTTCTATGCCCAGAAATGCATATAATTCCTCATGCAACACTAGGAGAGATCCCTGAGCACACAGTCAGGAATGGGTCTTGAGCATCACTAGGTGTCGCCACAAAATGAAAATATACATAATTTAGAATTTTGGGGACCACATTCAGTTGTCTCTAGGAAATCAACCAGGAAACCAACACTGCAATGTGAAAGGCAAATGTCATCATCTCTGTTTTATCTCTTTGGACCAAAATTTGTAACAGTAAAGAAATATAGTTAAATAGAATTTAGTGTTATTTTTAGATAGAAGACTGATTAAATTATCAATAGTAGTGACTATTAAGAAAATATTCAGATTGAACAGAATGGTGTGCAGACAAGATAGCATTTAATAACACATCCCAACAAAACATTCAATAAAATATTCAAAACTATATTAAATAATACTTATTATCCTTTTTCCAGTTATTGTTAGTTCATTTAATTTTTGAGAAAAAACTGTTTTCTTTTAAAAATAAAAATTCTGGGCCAAGTGATAGTATATCAGGTAGGGTCTTTGCCTTGCATGTGGTTGACCTGGCTTCAATCTCCCACACCACATATGGTCCCCTGAGCACTGCCAGGAAATCCCTGAGCATAAAACCAGGAGTAAGGCCTGAGCACTGCCAGGTGTGTCCCCCAAACTAAAAAAATAGAAAAAATTTAAAATGTGGGTCTGATGAGATAATACGGTAAAGTAAATATGGTAATATGGTAAAGTAAAAGTAAGGCATTTTTCTTTACCATACCACATAGGCTTGGTCCCCTGAGAACAACCAGGAGTGATCCCTGAGCACAGAGACAGGAGTAAGCCCTGAATGCCACCAGATGTAAACCAAGAACTAATATAAATAAAAATTCAATTTTATTGGTTAAGATACCTTGTTATTTACAATACTAATGAATGTACACAGATTTTACTTCTATATATTATTTGTGTGTGTTCAAAATTATTAGAAATGAGTTTTGACTAAGGAATATTTTATGTATGTCCAGTTAGAGTTCTCCAAACTAAGTCTATTATTATTTTGCATGTGTGGAGAAAGGGAGGTTTGTCAAGAGTAAGAATTTATCCTATCTCCTAATAGTCTAACCTCTGTTGAAAATCATGTGCAGATTTACCTGTTTTTGTTTATTTTGTGAAAGAGTGAGTAAATGTCAGTAATTTGTAGCTATTAAAAGTTAAAATTCAAGATTGTCTTAACCCTCACAGTAAAATTTAGCCTTCACCAGGGTTATGAAATGTTTTTCACTGCACTAGCAATCTTTTTCAGTAAACCTTCATAGAAATTATTTTGTATATTCCTAAGCATGCATCATATAGTTAATCAGACTGTAATTATAACTCTTTATAAAGTTTTTCATAATGATTCATTTTCAGTAAATATTTTTGTACTCACCTATATTAAAAAATGACAGATGTAATTAGCATGCAATCTTACATGTGGCAAAAATAAATAAATAAATGAATAAATGCTAGTTGAAATTACCCAGGTGATATTCTCAGGGGTAGGTGACCTGAGGCCATGCTAATGAGAAGAAATAATTGGCAGAAACAGCAGGCAGATCCATGTCATACTAGTTATAAATTTCACATTTCACAGTAATAAGTTGCATAATTAAGAAAGTAACATTTAAACAAATATCTGCATGAGGTAAATGGATAGTCAGTAATATCTATTCCTTACACTTCTGGTAAACTGAAGTAATATCACGCTAGCTGTGCTAATACATGTTGGGGATAAAATAGAATGTATATTCTACCCTATTTTCTTCAAACTAGTGGAGGAATTAAAAATCAAAAACATGAACACAAATGAATAAAAGATTAAAACAAACAAATGCTCACATGCAGTTTCAATGATGTCTTAAAAAGGTCTGAGAAAATTGGATTGAATTTCAAAGTGAGGGCTAACTTGTTTCTTTGAAGGAAGTGTTTGAGCCAAGATCTGAAGCAGGAACATAAGTGGGCCTGAGACAAGGTTACAGAGAGGGTGGGATCTGTGGATTGGCTAGGAAGGTGAAGGGTGTGCTAGTTACCAAAAGTCTAAAAATCCTGATAACTGAGTTCTGAAAGTATTACATTTGCTCACAGAGTATATTCTTTTTTCCCTTGATCATTGCTATGCTGATTGATTTTGCAGCTAAGGCAGCAGATTTTGGCACAGTTTTGAGATGTCAGAGGATTTAAATCCATATCATTTTTGTCTGGTGCTTGTGGCTTAACATTAAATCCTAAATAGAGGAAATGATACCTCTTGGCATATTGATATATTAAAAAATGAAATACTTCTTAAAATCAGAGGATTTATTATTTATTATTTCAGTGTAATGCTATATTATACCACTCTTAACAATCATAGTCACCTATGAATCAGGCACTTTGGTTCTCTATATATTCTCAGAGTAATTCTTTTTATATTGACCTATGCAAGTATGTTAATGGTATCTCCAGTGTATAGCAAAAATTATAAAAATTCTAAATTCAGTTGAGAACTGACAGAAATATTTGGAGATATTTTACGTTAGGATACAACAAAACCAAATTTTGATAATTCAAAAACATTTTTCTTTTCTCAGATAAAGAAAATCCTAGGAGTGACAAGTTGTGGCTCAGTGGTAGAGCCTTGTATGTGTGAGTGCCTGTGTTCAAGACCCCGACCCAGTAAAACTAAATTACTGAAACAACTCTGAAAAAAATAGTGCCACTTTGAGGTGGGGGAGTGGTTTGGGCCACACCCAACAGTGCTCAGGACTTATCCCTGGTTCTGTGCTCAGGGATCATTTCTGCTGATGCCTTGAGGACCACATATTGTGCCAGGGAATCAAACTATGAATAGGTAGTATGCAGTCGATCAACTTATTTCAGGCCTGATAAATTTTATCATTTTATACTAGCTTGCCATTTTCTACTTCACATGAATATTATCTTTTTTTTTTTTATTTGATAAACCTTGCCCAATGATGGGAAGGTGGGAAATGCTCAGACTTTTGGTGAGGTGCTACTCAGGCCTGATGGTGTTGGGCACCTAAGAGAGTCACATTCTGTTGTCACATCAGTCACATCAGGGTGCCTGATGGAGATAAAACTCAGGAGCTCACATATCAGGCATACACTCTACCACTTGAGCTCTTCTCCTAGTTCATCTAGGAGATTTTTTTTTTCCGCTCTCTTCTGGGAGCTTGCTTTTAAGTCTCTAGGAGATTATTTTTTTTAAAATTTATTTATTTTTAATTAGTGAATCACCGTGAGGGTACAGTTACAGATTTATACACTTTTGTGCTCATGCTTCCCTCATACAAACTTCGGGAACCCATCCCTTCACCAGTGCCCATTCTCCACCACCCGTAAACCCAGCGTCCCTCCCACCCTCCCCAATCCCATCTCCCCCCATCCCACCCTGCCACTGTGGCAGGGCATTCCCTTCTGTTCTCTCTCTCGAATTAGCTGTTGTGGTTTGCAATAAAGGTGTTGAGTGGCCGCTGTGCTCAGTCTCTAGCCCTCATTCAGCCCACAACACCCTTCCCCCGCATGGCCTTCGACTACATTATAGTTGGTGATCCCTTCTCTGAGTTGCTCTTTCCCCAGAATGTGAGGCCAGCCTTTAGGAGATTATTTTTAAAGGAGTTTCTTACTTCCTTAACACCAACTAGCAATTCTGTATAACATTATTCAAAAGTTATGCCCATTCATATAACACAAGTACAAATTTACATCTATTAAACTTACATCCTATTTTAAAAGTGCTCAGAATAAAAGGCATAATTCTATCATTATCATATATGTGGGTTTACTATATTATTAAAATTTCAATCAGAGTTCTCAGGGTTTACAATGAAGTTGATTAAAATTCTTTTTTTTCCTTTTGACCCTTGCTTTGTTTCATAATGATTTCATTATCTTACCAGTTTTTTTTCTCAGGGGGTATTTCATAAAATTCTATATTCTCTTTTACATTTGAATTATGCGTTCATGCTCCTGTATCATTTTTTCATCTTACTCCAGCTAATACACAGCCCTTCCCCTGCTCCTTCACAAATGAAACTTGCAAGTAGTCTATTCACTTGTTCCTGACTGGAAGATCTGTCATAATCTATTAGTTACAATGACATGGGTAACTAACATGAAGCCGAAAGATGCAAAATGTGGAAAGGGAAAGAGTGGATGAAGGAAAGTCCCCAAAAGGAAAAAAATATGAAAGCAAAGCGGCAAGTCCCTGTTATATTAAAAAAAAAATCTTTTGTTCTCTAAGCTGGCTGGCAAGGATAGTGCATTTAATTTTTTTTTTTTAGTGTTAGCAGAGGAATTTTGGTTTTATGAAATAATCAAAACTTAAAATAGTTGAAAAGAAAGCTGTACTGAATAGTCTTTTCATAGAAAGTAAAACAACAATAAGAACACTATCAATAGGAAAAAAGAGGATGAGGGAAAAAAATATTCCCACTTTACGTGTTATTTGAAGACTATAGAGGTATTACAGGGGTTAAGTCGTGTGCTTTGTATTGTTTTGCATCACCACTCAAAGCAGCACTATATCCTCAAACCTTAGCACTGAACCACTGGTTGGTAGGCCAAGAATTACAAGAATGGTCCACTGGGCCTTTTGAGGAACACTTGGGAGACACCGTCCCCAAATTTAGAACAATATTTATTAGATGACCTTTACTCTTCTCAGGGTCCTATGGCATTGAATAGTAATGTAGTAATGTGAAAAGTTGCATTAATTTTTTTTAATAATGTAGAAGCCTGGCAAGCTCCCCGTGGCACATTCAATATGCCAAAAACAGTAACAAGTCTCACAATGGAGACATTACTGGTGCCCGCTTGAGCAAATCGATGAACAACGGGAAGACAGTGCAGACAGTAACAGTGCAATAATGTAGGAGTATTGCTATTTGTTCAGCTATTGATTAAGCTGATTGAATTGGACATGAACTTCACATTACTTTTTTTTTTAAATTGTATCACTGTGAAATAGAGCTACAAAGCTTTCATGCTTGAGATTCAGCCATACAATGATGGAACACCCATCCCTCCACCAGTGCATATTTTCTACCACCCATACCCCGTTCTTACCCTGCCTCTATGGCAGACAATTTCCCCAATATTCTCCCTTTAATTTTAAATTTCCCACCACTATTCAAGCCTACCTAACAGGGGCAGATGCTAGATAATTTATTTTCCATTGCTCATTTTGAGTATCATGAGAGCTCGCACAGCTGTGATTGTAAATGGTTAAGTTCTAGAGACATCTCTGTATGGCAGTAACCAATTTTGAAATTCAACTGGGAGTCTCTGGGTCAGAGCTATTGGTGTGCTAGGATGGCATCAGGAAGCAAACTGTGGACATTACAGCCAGTCTACTGGTTGGGTAGGAACCTGGGGAGGGGCAGCTCAGGTCCTCTGCTGCCATGCAGCCTGGACATTCAGTTCTGGAACCAGCATACCTGGGCCTTGCTTGTGGAAGCTCTTGGTCACTGAGATTTCATCTGGAATAGGCGGGGAGACTGCACCTGCTCCATCTGGGGTATCCCAGTGAAATTGGCTCTGTATGGGCCCAGAGAGATCTCTGGTGCTTTGGTGTCTTCAGGGACATGTTGCTGTGCCTCTGGGCTAGGGCTATTGGTGCACTAAGATCCACATTACAAAATTTTCAGCATATTATGTCTTAGTGAGGTCCATCCTGAGACGGTGGAGTCAGGCTTGGGGTATGGCAGTGAATTTGGATTGTGGAAGCAAGTGGATGCTAGGGGCTCTGCCTGGGCAGGCACAGGCCAACCCAGCCCATTCAATTTACCCCGGTCTGTTCAGCCATGCATGGGTCCAAGCTTTTCTGTGGCTTTTAATCTCTTTTGAGATTTATTTAGGGGTCTCTAAAGCAAGGCTGGCAGTAGACCTTATAGGGTGGTGCTGGAGTTGGTTCATGGGGGCGACTTCCAGTGCTTTCATGTGTATTGGGAAGTGGAGAAAGGTAGCCCACCTCAACTCTGAGAAAGCCTGGAGATTTCAGTCACAAACTCCACATACCTGAATTTTCAGCAGATCATGTCTTGGTGAGGTCCATCCTGAGACGATGTCTGGCTGGGGACATGGCGGTGATTTTGGATTTTGGAAGCCAGCGGCTGCTGGGGGCTCTGCTTGGCTGACCCACCAATCCTACCCACCTCCCCCTGATTTACCCCAGTCTGTTCAGCCATGTGCAGGCCCGAGATTAATTGTGGCTTTTGATCTCTTTCAAGATTTATCTAATGGGTCTCTGAAATAAGGCCAATAAATAAGCTGGTATAGCTGAGCCAGAGGTGGTTTGTGGGTGTGGCTCCCACATACCAAACTTTTGGCCATTTAATTTCTTGGTAAACTTGGTCCCAAGTTGCTGGGGTCTGCCCATAGGCACAGTGGCAATTTTGGGGTATCAGGAAGCCTGAAGGCACCACCAGGCTGCTGATGCTCTCACCCCGCAGGTACAGGTTGATCTGCTAAGATATTATAGAATCAAACATTTCTATGTAATGTTCACAGTATTACCTAGCTATGAGAAATACTTCAACAATTACAGTGACATTATTATAGGGTCCTGGTAGAAATGAGATGGCTTTTTTTTCATTCCAGATTATAGAATTCTAATATTATCCAGAGTATCTGTCTAGGTATGGAATCACATTACAGTCCATAGTAGTTATACAACATAAATACAATAATTTCCTTTCGGGTTGCTATTCAATATTTTATTTTGGGTAAGGGTTGGGTCACACCCACCAATGCTCAGGGTTTGATCCTGGCCCTGTTACTCCAGGGTCACTCCTCATGGTGCTTGAGGGATCAGATGCAGTGCCAGGGATAGAACCAGGGTTAGCCTTGTTCAACACAAGCATCCTACCTCCTGTACTATTTTTCTGGCTCTAATATTCTTATTTTCTGATAAAAAAACAAGTACACCAAAAAAGCACTATTAAAGTTTTATGGAAGACTTAATCTTGTATTACGACACTGTAGTTTAAAAATGTTGTCTTTCAGGAAATCCGAATTCATTTTGAATATGCAAGGTTTGGGACTGGAGCATTCAGTGGGTAGGGCAATTGCCTTGCATGTGGTGAACTGAGGTTGTATTCCTGGCACCATATATGGTACCTGAGCATGGACAGAAGTAATCCCTGAGCACAGAGACAGTGGTTAGCCCTGAGAACTGCTAAATGTGGCTGCCAAACAAAACAAAACAAAATAAAATGATTATGCTATACTTATGTTGTAAAGCAGTGCAGAAGAAGATTTCTATGCTCCCATAGTTAATGATGCTACGGAGAAAGTAAACGGGAGTCATTGAAAACTACAAAACAGTAGCAATGGGAACTTTTCAGTCTTCAAAAAAAATCCTATTGTTAAGCACTCTCCAGATATTTATTGTCATTCCCCATATTAGGATACAGTGTTAGAGATGGGGTTAGAAATCATCTTTGTTGATGACTTCAAGGAAGGGTAGTGTTGCAGCTCAATTTCTGGAAGTGGTGCTTGACACAAGATGTCTGTGCTATTTATTTAAAATCATGCTTTCAAGAGAAATCTGAGAAGGATGGAGGAAGGATGAAAGAAGCTAGTCAAAGAGACATTTTAAGATAAATCTAAACATTGCCTGATGCTTTAGCACGTTCCGAATTATAAAGAAAATTGAGCTCTTGTACTCCTCACAGCCAGGTCACTGACTATCAGATTTAATGGAGGGTGACCATAGACATCATGGTTTCTGGAAATTCAGTTCTATCTCTCAAGGGCACTCCATCAGAGAAGGTAGCAGGACAGAGCTGTTTGTGGCAACAGACATAATAACAGGTAAAAAGGATTCTAAGAAACTGGGCTTTGTACTTAAGTAGCTCACATTGTAATCAACAAAAGATGGGAAGGAGGTTGTGAAAGCATGTTAGAATACCTCTCATCATTTTAAAGATAGGGGTAGGGAAATATACTCTATCTAGTTAGTGGATTGCAGGTATAAGAGGTGAGGAATTGAATCGAACAGTACATTTCCCACAATGGCCTTTATCAAGATGTGTCTAAGCACAGTGTAAGTGGTCACTCTTCTGACTCATTTGCCTGCTAGGTGGCTGAACCAGCCATTCTCTAAATTTGTAATCTTTGAATTTTATGATCTAGGAGTTTATGATATTGCCAATACATGGTCCCATGTGTTGTTTACATTTCAGCAAAAGTGCCATGATTTCTGAACCGTAGCCCAGAATCACTCTGCTACTTTAAATTTTAGAAAAAAAAAGATTTTCTATGGCTGTTAACCATTCTAATAATTTTCCTAAAATCTTTGTTTCCTGAGTTGTACAATAAATTTTATCGTCTCCCAATGGGAGGTTATTACATTTAGTAGTAAGCTGAGAACTATATAAATAGTGGGAATAAGTATATTACATGCATTAAATATAGAATTAGTTTTTCAAGGGGATTTAGATTCCTTTTGCCATGATCGGGTAATATCAAGAGCATAAGTATAACACCTTATACTTAAGTATCTGCTTAAGTGTCTTCATCTTATGCAAAAATTTTTTAGAGAGGACTTTGGATTAGTCCTAGCACATTGTTTTACTGTTTAAATGGTGGTTGCATAAGCAGAGGTGATTGTTATGGAATTAGCAGCTATGTTTGCAGCTTTTTGACTTGTAGAGGTTATGATTATGAGGAAGAATAACAGCCCTTTTGGTCAAGTCTGGTGATGTGACTTTTCTAAGTTTGTCTATGTCTGTAAGTAGAGCACTAGCTTTTCCATTTATATCAACTAGCATGAATTGTGTTTTCAGTGATTGACCCTGACTAATACATTTTTAAATGGAAATTCAATGTTTACTAGTTATAAGAAATAGAGGTGCTGAGTTTCTTTAGTCAGAGTTGAGAAACATTTTCTGGTTGTATTTTTAAATTTTTTCATTTCCTGTTTTTGAAAACTATACATTGATAAAGTGATATTAAACCTAAGGCCAAAATGTTTTATTAAAAATACCCACTGACTGAAATATGATTAGAAGATTTACCCACATTATGCAAAAGGGGATATATCTTTGAAAAGATATGCTTTACTTTAAAATGTTGTTATTTTTATCTGATAGTAAAACTAGCATTCACACTAGAAAATCTTTGAAAATTCAGTTGCACTTTAAGTCTACTTTTGGTGCTCCAGTTAAGTCTTATCTTGTTCTTACAAATATTTCCACTTTGCAAAGACAAATGATATATTAGCCTGCTCATATGATATAAGGATCTCAACTAGTGGCTTTTCCCATAAGTATAAAATTATCTGTTAGTAGCTATTTTATCAGTGACTTGCTAACTGTAAATTCAGTACATATTCAATTATTTATATTTCTCTTTCTTCATGAAAATTGAGTTATATACCAAAATTTTTCCCCTCTCCATAATAGTATATACAATCTCAGGCTTGACAATTATGTTCAGAAAGTGACATTGTAACTTGCTGGTGAATTATTTATTTCCACTGAGTCACCCTTAATATTGTATTTCAGTAATATGATGAAAATAATTCTAGTGAGAACACTTTTGCTATGGTATAAGTTTCAATGTTATTTAACAATGGAAATTTGCTTTTCAAACAAAGCAAAGCTTAAGCAAAGGTTTTATCTTTTTAATAAAATAGGACAGTGTGTAGGGGGAACATCTTTTAACTTTCTTGATTAGAGGTTAAGGAATTATTTGCAATCTTGAAGCATGACATACACTGCATATCCTTAGAGAACTGTCACAGAAAATTATAATAACAATGTATCATTATACTTGGTGGCAGTGACTCCATGCCTCTTGGGGTGATGACATGACATGTTTATATACAGATGCTTATAACTTGACTCCATGCTTCTCAAGAGTTGTCACAGTCACTCATTCAACAAAGAAACCACAGAATTGCCCTCATTCTCAGAAAAAGAATGACAAAGAGCCCAAGGGCAAAAGGATTGTTATGTAATTAATAGCATCTGAAAACAGGCAATTTGAACTTGAAACATTGGATCCTAGGCTTTAAGGATGACTGATATAATGACTAATGTACATATCACTGTCACTGTCATCCCGTTGCTCGTGGACCCAAGTAACATCTCCATTGTGAGACTTATTGTTACTGTTTTTGGCGTATCGAATACGCCACGGGTGGCTTGCCAGGCTCTGCTGTGCAGGCGAGATACTCTCGGTAGCTTGCCAGGCTCTCCTAGAGGGGCAGAGGAATCGAACCTGGGTCGGCCACATGCAAGGTGAATGCCCTAACTGCTGTGCTATAGCTCCAGCCCATGTATGTATCACAACAGATTTACTTGCAATGTTTGAAGATCAGAAAATATTTTAGTTTTGATTTATTTTGTATCAAAACTAAAGTAATTTGTAGATGCTTTTTAGAATCATATTATCTGTTTAATTATTTGCATGCCTATTTAATGTTTGCTAATAAAAACTACAGAAAACAGGCTGTTATTGCTCCTTGATCCACTTAATATAATTCACTTTTGTGTGACTTAGTGAAACAGTGAACCTTAAAATTTAAATATCTTTCTGTATAGTAATTATGATATTCATTACACTAAAGTAAATTCAATTTGATAAGGTTCAATATTTATACCTCTCCAACTACACTTGTGTGTTACTTTCTAATTTGGCTCCTGTAATAGCTCTGTAAAGGAGGTCATGCCATTGTCTATTACAGAGATGAAAAATGTAAAGTATATCTAGATATTGCAAAGCCCTACAAGAAGAAAATGGTAAGGAGAACTAACACAAGCGTATGGACTTTTGAAGACCACATCTCTAAATTACATTCACTGATATTTAAAAAATGAGCTTGACTTTAATTTCAAATTTTCTGTTGGCATAATGTATAATATCTGCTGGAGTGATAGCACAGCTGGTAGGGCATTTGCCTTGCATGCAGCTGACCCTGGTTCGATTCTTCCATCCCTCTCCTAGAGCGCAGCAAGCTACAGAGAGTATCCCGCCCACCCAGCAGAGCCTGGCAAGCTACCAGTGGCATATTGGATACATCAAAAACAGTAACAAGTCTCACAATGGAGACTACTGGTGCCCACTTGAGCAAATCGATGAACAAGGGGAAGACAGTGCTATGACAATGCTGCATAATATCTGCTAATGAGAAGGGGCAGATACATTAATGGCAAAAAGGAACAATTAATTCAAAGCAGCTATTGACATTGTAACATTGGGGTTGGCCATTATAACACAATAGGAATATTTGTACATCAAATTTTAAAATGGTAAGTTCTTGGGGCTGGAGCAATGGTACAGCAGGTAGGGTGCTTTACTTGAACATAGGTAACCCGCGTTCAATCCCAGGCATTCCATATGGTCTCTTAAGGCCAGGAGTCAGTCCTGAACCCTACTGGGTGTGCCCCACTCCCAATGGTAACTTCTTAGGGGAAGTTACTATTTCAACATGTTCTCAAGCTTTTTATAGTCCATAGGAAGAGAATAGAGACCTGAGCTTCAAGCTGTATGTTGTAAAGTCATTACTGTCCTAGGAGGATTCTTTAGCAAAGGAAAGAATGTGCAAAATTTATTTTAAAGGTTTTGTTCTCTTAGGGCTGGAGCAATAGCACAGAGGGTAGGGCATTTGCTTTGCACGCAGCCAACCCATGTTTGATTCCCAGCATCATCCCATATGGTCCCCTGAGCTCTGCCAGGGATAATTCCTGAGCGCAGAGCCAGGAGTAATCCCTGTGCATCGCAAGATGTGACCCAAAAAGGAAAAAAAAAAGGTTTTGCTCTCAACTTAGAACTAGAAATCCACACAGCCTTTAATGTATTGCATGCACATATCACATATCACAATGTTAATTCTACTGGCATGTCAATCTTGTAAAACATCTGCGCTTTTCAATTTTGTTCCCGATATTCAAACTGTTCTAAAGAATACAAACATGGAATTTCATTTAATCCCAGACAACTTAGGTTTTTGCTGCAATTCTTTTAATTTGAGTCTTGTATATGAGGAAATTAAATGTATAGGATACCTTAGTATATTTCTAAGAATTATACAGTTTATAGATGAAAAGTTTTTGAATTTTTGTCCAGAGAGGATAGACCCATTAATCAGGCTTTTCACCAAAGTATTGCATGTCTTCTCATACTGCTAAAATGTTAATAGGCATTTACTATTAACCTGAAAAAAGAGGTTTGTTGAGATATGTGTTGACTTCATTATGAAGATCTCAATAATGGTAGGCTAGGTAGAAAGTCTCCAGAAGCTGAGATCATGTAAACACTTGAAAGAAAGTCTCTTACTAATTTTTAAAACAAATGGTTTTTGTATGATCAGATATTCTTGTAAAAATATTTCATATGTAGGCCAAAATGTTGTTCTTCCTGTAGAAAAGTATAATCTAACCATCTTTTAAATGCTAATGTTTGAGCAAGACTATGTAGAAATCAGGTTAGAATTGCATATGTTCTACAAAAAATTCGCTAATTCTCAGCATAATTTCATGGAGGGCATTTTAGCTCACAAGGAACAATGTAAAGTATTGGTTTCCATGAAGCTTATTGCTTTTTCTCAGTTTGAATCAATCTTTTACATAATCTGGTGGTACTGGGGATGAATATGTCTATGCAGCAAAGAACTAGCATAGCCCTACTTTCATGGAGTTATAAAATAAGCAAATAAACAAAAGAGATAGTTTCATATGTTGGTTATGTAGGATAACATAGCCTCAGGTAGTTTAGGTTTATTGGGTTACTCCCATTACAGTGCTCCCATTCCTCTGTGTTTATTTGTAGCTTCTTTCTTAGTGTTCTGTTGACTTGTAAATATTGTTTTTCTCTTCTCCTTGAGTCCTTTGCATAGTTTATTCAGAGCCATGTCCTTTTTGTATGGGCACAGGAAGACTTAACAAATGCTATGCTTTTGTAACCTGGGAGTCATTTGACTCTACATGATATTTTCCTCCTGGGCATCTGTTCTCTCCACCTAAGCCTCAGCTGCCCTTACTTCCTAGCACCCTGAAAACCAGGGTCCCAACGAGGGACGAGATGGACCCAGGGCAAGCGGTGAGTTGTGTGCTACCCTGGCATCGAGATGGGCCTGGCCAAAGTGCCTGATGCTTAACTCTAAGTTAAGAGCTTGGTCATGGACAAATGTTGTCATGATCCAAACAATGATAACTAGATTTGGACCCTGCTAGGGTGAGGAATGATTAATCTGGCCTGAGTGCTGTAGTCTGAGTCTGTGGCAAAATGTTGCCAGGAGAGCTGCCTTGCAAGCCTCAGTGATCTCTTGCTATGTCCATACAAAAATAACTAGTATTAAGATGTTAATGAGCGTTTGGAATAAGGAGAGGAGAAAAAACCCTTAAGAGGTATTTTGTCTACTGGCAGTCAGGAAGGGCTATGGAATGCCCCTAGGTTGTGTTCCCTTTGAACCTGACAGCCCTCAGGAAGGACTTTTTTATGTTGATTTTGCTACCTGGCAGTGTGTAAGTTAGGGGCAAGGGAGAGAGAGGAAAAAGGGAGAGAGATGAGAATCCAGAGCTGCAGTATATCCAGAGAGAGGACAGAGCTGGGAGTGCGGGAGAGGAGAAAGATGGAAGATTGAATAAACGGTAACTAATTAGCAACCAGCTTGGTCCTCATTCTTCCTTCGCCTGTCCTTGGCCAACGGCCATCCCGATCCAGCCCATACATAGCAGTTCCAAGCACCGAATTCGGGTGGTGAGACAGAGCCGCCCAGAGAGCCCGCGAGTGCACACACCCATCAGTGCTTTAGTTTTCACAGGTAATAAAGATGGAAGAGAAAGATTGGAAAGTGACTTCAATGAAGATATATAATCACACTCTAAGTAGTCTAAAAAAGGTATTTTGAGGTGCCAAAGATGAGCTGTGAGGTATAGAATATTCATTAAAATAATTACAAATTAGGATTTCCAAGTAGAGAGAATAGCAAATGCACATGTCCAGAAATGAGTTTGAGGGTTTAAAAACTTCAGTGGGAAAGAATACAGTGAACTGCATTGTAGTAAAAGCAAGCAAAAACATATGTCTTCTGGGGTGGGCAAAATAAAGGCCTATATGAGAATTAGAACCTAGTTAAATCCAATTTTTATACAATTTTTAAGATCAAATTTTTATAAGAGCAAAGTATCCTAATGAGGCCAATTCATGGGGCTGCTGAAACAATCCAGGTAAGCAGTGGTTGCATTGTATATGGTTACCATAAGCTTACATTATAAGCAATGGTATGCTTACTATTCTTTCTCGTTTTTTTTTTTTTTTTGCTTGTTTGTTTGGGTGCCACATCTGGCAGTGTGAATGGCAGGTTTACTCCTGCTCTGTGTTCAGGAATCACTCCTGGCAGGCTGGGGGAAGGGGGGACTGTATGGGGTTCAGAGGATCAAGCTGTGTGCAAGGCAAAGGTCCTATCTACTGTACTATTGCTCTGGCCCTACTTTTTTTTCTCTTAAAGAAGGTAGATTTTCAGGGGTCACTGTGTAGTGTGTGTGTGCGTGTGTGTGTTTGTGTGTGTGTGTGTGTGTGTGTGTGTGTGTGTGTGTGCGCGCAGAGGGGACTGGGAGACTAAATAAGTTTGAGAACTCCTGGCAGGAGTAGAACAAAATAATTTTAAAGAACTTGATTTGGTTTAAGCAAAGTAATGTAGCACAGTGTCATTTTTTAATTTCTGAACCAACATAAGGGAGAATCCTTCACATTGGATAAAAGTTACAGCCTAAAGCTGAATTTGATTACATGTTAATAGCAGTTTATACAAGTTGGATGGTTAAAGTGTTATATTTGTCATGCCAGAATGAACAGACAGAATAATGCTTGTAAAACTTAATTGTTCACTAGGAAAAATTCCTTGATGGTACAATTGATATTTAATTTCAGAAGTTAATTGAGGGATAACTCAGGCTTGCATTTTAGAAAATCAATTTACCATCTAATTTGTTAGGGCAACAGAAATGAAAGGCAGTATCTGATTACAAGGTAAGAAAAATATGAACAAATTAGATTATAAAACTGCCTTGTTTTCAGGTATTTGGCAAAGAAAATGCAGAGAAAAGATTTTCATGTTTGGAGCTCTTAAAATTAAAATTGTCAAAAGGGTGTAGTTAAAATTTATCACATTTTATATGAATGATTGATTCAATTTATGAAATAATATTAAATCTTCAAGTTCTTCCATGTTTTGGAAATGAAGTGGGATGTATCCATGTAAAATGAGCCTCAGTTAAAATGACTATCCCACTAGGAAATCTTTCAGTTGAATTTTATATAATTTTCTTCAAAGGCTCCATAACTTCAGTTTCCTACAAACCAAATGTAATACAGATACTGTATCTTTTTACTTTTTAAAATATAACTTTTACTACATAACTTTATTTAGAAACTCTTGACTAGATTATAAGAGTTAATTAAATTACCTCTTGAAGGTAAAGAACACATCGCCTACTTATTTTTGATAATGTTCTAAGGAGGCTAGACAAGATATTATATAAATTAGATAAATTGAAGTGAGTTATACAGGATTTTATGTGGGTGTTGGTTGGACACTGGAAATAATAGGGATTGAAAACTAAGTCCTTGAAACCGAAATGGCAATTAACCCATTTAAAAAATAAATTTATCATTGAAAAACAGCTATACTTACTTGCTTAATATTTTTATAGGTTTTTTGTGACTGCAATAGGAGAGTTGAGCAAATGCAGCAAAAAATACAAATTCAAAAATATCCATATTCAAAATCTAAAGTATGTGACTTTTTACAGAAAAGATTTGTTGATATCTGAAATAAACTTTTATGAGTCTTGTGACAAAAATATGCATTTATGATTCTAAATATGTTTAAGTTTCATGCATATGTATTCACTTTAGTATACAATGAAATGCAAAAATACTAGGCAGCTGTTAGGAAAGATGAAGTTATTAAATTTGCTTATAAGTGGATGGTCATCGAGAGTATCATGCTAAGTGAAATGAGTCAGAAAGAGAGGGACAGACATAAAATGACTGCACTCATTTGTGGAATATAAAGTAACAGGAGACTAACACCCAAGATAGTAGAAATAAGAGTCAGGAGAATTGCTCCACAGTTTGGATACTGGCCTCATGTGCTATGGGAAAAAGGCAGCTGAGATAGAGAAGGTACCACCTCGTAATGATACTTGAAGGGCTCAGTCAGGGTGGGAGATACGTGCTGAAAGTAGACTATGGACCGAACATGATGACCACTTACTACCTATACTGCAAACTGTAGCACACAAAAGGAGAGAGAGTAAAGAGAGCACAGAGGCGGGGCGGGGGATGGAGTAGGGGTGTCGGGAGGGAAACTGAGATCATTGATGGTGGAGAATGGGCACTGGTGAAGAGATGGATACCCAATCATCATATGACTGAAATGTAATCACGAAAGTTTGTAAGTCTGTAACTGTATCTCACGGTGATGCATTAAAAAATTGGAAAAAAAGAAAAGAAGGGCTTAATGGCCCTTGGGTGAATTACCAAAAAAAAAAAAAAACCAAACCCAAACCTGACCCAAAACCACACACACACACACACACACACACACACACACACACGTATTCACTTAGTATACAATGCAATGCAAAAATTTTACTACGCTAGTTTCTTACATAAGGATTGCCTCTGTAATACTTACTGGATAATCCATCTATTCATAATAATGTGAAATATCATGGTATATCCACAGACTCAAAGTATTAATGACATTCGTGTTGAGTTCTTTGTTAAGAATTTTATAGTATGATTTATTTATTAACACAGCTTAGTAATTAAAAGATATTTGCACATTCATCTGACAAATATTTGATACCCAATGTAGCACTGTAGCACTGTCATGCCGTTGTTAATCGATTTACTTGAGTGGGCACCAGTAATGTCTCCACTGTGAGACTTGTTATTATTGTTTTTGGCATATGGAATATGCCACAGGTAGCTTGCCAGGCTCTGCCATGCGGGAGGGATACTCTCGTTAGCTTGCTGGGCTCTCCAAGAGGGAAGGAGGAATCGAACCCGGGTTGGCCGCGTGCAAGGCAAACCCCCTACTCGCTGTGCTATTGCTCCAGCCCTAGAGAAATCTAGAGAAAATAAAATATTTGCCAGGTGTGTGTGTGTGTGTGTGTGTGTGTGTGTGTGTGTTTATGTTCAGTTTGGGCCACATGCAAGGAAAGAACTGTGCCATTTCTCTGGCCATTTCTCTGGCCACTAATGAGCCACACCTGGTGGTGCTCAGCAGTAACTCCTGGCTCTGAACTCAAGAGTCACTCCTGGCAGAACTCAGGGCACTATATTGGCTGCCGGGGATCAAACCCAGGTCAGTGGCATGCAAGGCCAGCACCCTACAGTTATACTATCGCTCCAGCCCCACTAACCATTATCTTACTGGAGCTCACCTCATTGACCTTGAACAGACACTTTTAGGACAATGCAGTGGCTAGGGTGCTTGCTTGCATGCCTCCAATCCTGGTCTGAATCCCATATACTTCACGAGGTCCCCTAAGCATTGCTGGTCACTCCTGAGCTCAGAATCAGGAGTAAGCACTGAGCACTGCTGGATGGAGCACCCCTCACCCCCCTGCAAAACTATCCCAAACCAAAAAAAAAACCCTCAAAAACCAAAAGCGAACAAAATTAATTTTAAACAAGTCGTAAGTACAGAGGATTTTAAGAATCCTCTGAGTCACCTTAACTTTTAAAAATGCCTAAAATATTTCCTAAGTAATATTAATATCCACCTTTTCCTCTTTATTTAAGTTGCTGGTGTCAAATCCAATGAAATGGAGTTTTAAAATGTATCAGAAAAATCACCCATTGATTCTGTAGAAGCTGGATTAATTTGATCCACAAAGTTGTACCCCCGCCCCGGCCTCTTCCCCACCCCCCTGTCAGATTTTTATAGCAAAGCATACCATAGTGGTGCCTTGAATTCAGAGCTACTTCCTATGAGCCATCTGAATGATGTATATTTATGTTCTTTTCTAATTGATTATACTTTAACAGTGAATTTGAATTTTTCTTGTATGAAATGGATATCCACTATGCCCAAATCATACCCATGATGGGTTATAGTTCATGTCAAGGACAAATATTGAAGAAAATATCACCTATCATGTGCAACTAAAGAAGCATATTATATTTTTGGCTAACCCATTCATTCAATTTGATATCATTCATGACTCTTGATTTACTGAGAGCCAAAAATCTAAATCACTTCTAAATGTTTGGCCTCACTTAAAATTGAGTTTGAGGAAAGTTACTTACTGGGCAACCAGAAAAAAAACAGATTGAAAACATTTCCATTGGTTAACACTGTGCTGATAGTTGTTGGAATGAACAGCTTCTGGATGGACAAAGCCAGTATTCTGATCAGATGTCAGATCTTGAATTTCTGAAGTACTGAACCTTTCTTTGTTCCTGGAAAATGAGAATACTATTTTAATTTTTAAAAAAATTATCAAATGCTAAATCTCTAATAATCAAATGAACAATGAATTAAGTGTACACATTTGCTGTAACTAGATACAATCATAATCACATTTTTATGCCTACTTATCACCAATAATGGGAAATGAATAGATCAAAATGGTGTTGTTTTTTTTCTTAAGCAAAAGAGACTTCAACACTACAATTAGGCTATTTTCTGTTTTTCTAGCAATAATTATAGCTGGAGCGATAGCACAGCGGTTGGGCGTTCGCCTTTCATGTGGCCGATCCGAGTTTGATTCCTCTGCCCCTCTCCGAGAGCCCAGCAAGCTACCGAGAGTGTCGAGCCCAAGAGGCAGAGCCTGGCAAGCTACCCGTGCATATTGGATATGCCAAAAACAGTAACAATAAGTCTCTCAATGAGAGACGTTACTGGTGCCCGCTCGAACAAATCAATGAGCAACGGGATGACAGTGACAGTGACTGTAAGATGATGAAATTACATTTTGATTTGACAGGTGGTGAAAATTTAAATCACTATGTAGTAATTGTAGAATTTGTGCAAGTGTCACTGTATCACTGTCATCCCGTTGTTCATCGATTTACTTGAGCAGGCTCCAGTAATGTCTTCATCCATCCCAGCCCTGAGATTTTAGCAGCCTCTCCTTACTCGTCTTTCCCAATGATTGGAGGCTCTTTCAGGGTCAGGGGAATAAGACCTGTTATTGTTACTGTTTTTGGCATATCGAATACATCACAGGGAGCTTGACAAGCTCTGCCGTGTGGGCTGGATACTCTTGATAGCTTGCAGGGCTCTCGAGAGGCATATATATGTATATGTGCATATACATATATATATTTCCCTCTATGATTTTATGGAAAATGGGTAGGGAGTGTCTTATGATGTGTCTTGGTCCAGGAATAGGTTCACTCATGCATGAGACACGGCCTGAGTGTGTGGAAAGTGGCCTGGAGCGTGGTGACAGTTGGGTAGTGGAGATTGGCTGCTGGGGCTGGGTCCCTTGGGGTAGGGAGGGCTCTCACCTGTCCCCCTTTGGAGCGCCCTGAGTGGAAACAGCCTGGCTGGGAGTCCCTTGGGCAAGAAAATCTAAAAGTCATGGGAGAAAAAGAGAAATAAGAGAAATAGAGACAACAATAAATGAATTGTTTCTTCTAAAATTCTGAAAATAGCTGTAAATACAAAATGTCAGTCCTGCTTATCTTTTAAAGGACAATTCCCTTAATTGATAAATAAAATATAATATTACTTGTTTTGTACTCTTTAGTGAAACATTTTATCATGCACCTTTTTGCCTCTCCGGGATATATTCCCAGGAGTGGTATTGCTGGGTCAAATGGGAGCTCAATTTCTAACTTTTTGAGAATCGTCCATATTGTTTTCCAAAAGGGCTGAACCAGTCGGCATTCCCACCAGCAGTGAAGGAGAGTCCCTTTCTCCCCACATCCACGCCAACACCGGTTGCTTTTGTTTTTGGGGATGTGGGCCAGTCTCTGTGGTGTGAGATGATATCTCATTGTTGTTTTGATCTGCATCTCCCTGATGATTAGTGATGTTGAACATTTTCTCATGTGCCTCTTAGCCATTCGGATTTCTTCTTTGGAAAAGTTTCTGTTCATTTCATCAGCCCATTTTTTGATCGGTTTGGCAGTTTTCTTCTTGTGGAGTTCAACCAGTGCATTGTATATCCTTGTTATCAACCCTTTATCGGATGGGTACTGCATAAATATCCTTTCCCATTCTGTAGATTGTCTTTGTATTTTGGTCACTGTTTCTTTTGAGTTGCAGAAGCTTCTTAGTTTGAGATAGTCCCATTTATTTATCTTTGTTTTCACTAGCTTAGCCAGTGGCGTGTCAGCTTTGAAGATACCTTTGGCTTCAATGTCGTGGAGGGTTTTGCCGACCTTGTCTTCAATGTACCTTAGGGATTCTGTTCTGATGTTGAGGTCCTTAATCCATTTTGATCTGACTTTTGTACATGGTGATAGATGGAGGTCTAAGCCCATTTTTTTGCATGTAGCCGTCCAGTTTTGCCAGCACAATTTGTTAAACATGCTTTCCTTGCTCCACTTCACATTTCTTGCTCCCTTATCAAAGATTAGATGATCATATATTTGGGGGTGTATGTCAGAGTATTCAACCCTGTTCCATTGGTCTGCCGCTCTGCCTTTGTTCCAGTACCATGCTGTTTTAATGACTACCGCTTTGTAGTAGAGTTGGAAGCTGGGGAGGTTGATTCCTCCCATTTTCTTTTTCCCAAGGATTGCTTTAGCTATTTGTGGGGACTTATTGTTCCATATGAATTTCAGGAGCGATTGCTCCATTTCTTTGAAGAATGACAAGGGTATCCCTATAGGGATCGCATTGAATTTGTACAATGCTTTGGGGAGAATTGCCATTTTGACAATATTAATTCTTCCAATCCATGAGCAGGGGATGTCTTTCCATTTCCTCTTGTCCTCTTTTATTTCCTGAAGTAGTGTTTTATAGTTTTCATTATACAAGTCCTTTACCTCCTTTGTTAAGCTGATTCCGAGGTATTTGATTTTTTGAGGCGCAATTGTGAACGGGATTGCTTTTCTCAGGTCACTTTCTTCTCTCTCATTATTTGCATATAGGAAAGCCATGGACTTTTGGGTATTGATTCTATAGCCAGCAACTTTACTATACGAGTCTATTGTTTCTAGGAGTTTCTTGGTAGAGGTTTTAGGGTTCTCTAAGTATAGTATCATATCATCTGCAAATAGTGAGAGCTTGATTTCTTCCTTTCCTACCTGAATGCCCTTAATGTCTTTTTCTTGCCTAATCGCTATTGCAAGTACTTCCAGTACTATATTGAACAGAATTGGAGAGAGTGGGCATCCTTGTCTCGTCCCTGTTCTCAGAGGGAAGGCTCTTAGTTTTTCCCCATTGAGGACAATGCTTGCCATAGGCTTGTGATAAATGGCTTTGACTATATTGAGGAAGGTCCCTTCTATACCCATTTTGGCAAGTGTTTTCATCATAAACGGATGCTGGATCTTGTCAAATGCTTTCTCTGCATCTATTGATATGATTATATGATTTTTATCTTTTCTTTTGTTGATATGATGGATTATGTTGATTGATTTCCAGATGTTAAACCATCCTTGCATCCCCGGGAAGAATCCCACTTGGTCGTGGTGTATGATCTTTTTGATGAGTTGTTGAATTCTATTTGCTAATATATTGTTGAGAAACTTTGCATCTGTGTTCATCACGGATATTGGCCTGTAGTTTTCTTTTTTTGTGGTGTCTTTGTTTGCTTTTGGTATTAGGGAGATATGAGCCTCATAGAAACTGTTAGGGAGGGTTTCTGTTTCTTCAATTTCCTGGAAGAGCTTGAGAAGGACTGGCAAAAGGTCCTCTTTAAATGTTTGGAAGAACTCACTAGTGAATCCGTCTGGACCTGGGCTTTTGTTTTGGGGAAGACTTTTGATTACCATTTCAATTTCCTTGATGTTAATTGGACTATTCAGGTACTCCAGGTCTTCTTGATTCAGCCTTGGGAGATTATAGGAGTCGAGGAATTTATCCATTTCTTCTAGGTTCTCTTGTTTCGTGGAATAGAGATTTTCAAAGTAGTCTCTGATGATCTTTTGAATTTCATTGGTTTCTGTTGTGATGTCCCCCTTTTCATTTCTGATTCGGCTTATAAGGGTTCTCTCTCTCTCTTTCTTTGTGAGTCTTGCTAGTGGTTTATCAATCTTGTTTATTTTCTCGAAGAACCAGCTCTTGGTTTCATTGATCTTCCGGATTGTCTTTTGGGTTTCCATGTCATTAATTTCTGCTCTAAATTTTATTATCTCTTTCCTTCTGCCTGGTTTTTGGCTCCTTTTGTTGGTCCTTTTCTAAGGTCTTGAGCTGTGAAGTCAAGTTATTTATGTGGG
Organism: Sorex araneus; assembly: GCF_027595985.1. Classification (NCBI taxonomy): domain Eukaryota; kingdom Metazoa; phylum Chordata; class Mammalia; order Eulipotyphla; family Soricidae; genus Sorex; species Sorex araneus. The sequence goes on along the minus strand of NC_073312.1, from coordinate 58,524,517 downwards.
CCCTTTCTTCCTTCCTGAGATATGCTTGCAGAGCTATAAAATTTCCCCTTAAAACGGCTTTAGCTGCGTCCCACAGGTTCTGGTAGCTCGTGTCTTCATTCTCATTTGTTTCTAGGTACCTTTTGATTTCTTCCTTGATTTCCTTCCTGACCCACTCATTGTTCAATATCGAGCTATTTAATTTCCAGGTGTTTGATTTGGTTTTCTGCATCTGTCCACGATTAAGTTTTATCTTCAGTGCATCATGGTTTGAAAAGATAACTGGTACAATGTCTATCTTGTTGATTCTGTTGAGGTATGTTGTGTGGCACAGCGCATGGTCTATTCTGGAAAATGTTCCATGTGCACTGGAAAAGAATGTGTATTCCTTTTTGGGGGGATATAAAGCCCTGTATAGATCTATTAGCCCTCTCTCTTCTATTTCTTCCTTCAAAGCCAGTATTTCATTGGTGAGTTTTAATCTTCTAGATCTGTCCAGAGGAGACAGTGCGGTGTTGAAGTCTCCAACCACTATTGTGTTTCTCGAGATGTCCTTCTTAAGGTCTCTTAGCAGCTGTTGTAGGTATTTAGCTGGTCCCTCATTGGGTGCGTAGACATTTAGGAGTGTGATTTCTTCCTGATGTACACATCCCGTGATTAATAAAAAGTGGCCTTCACTATCCCTTCTAATCTTTTTCAACCTGAAGTCTATGTTGTCCGATACTAGTAAAGCCACCCCGGCTTTCTTGAGGGAGTTGTTTGCTTGCAGGTTTGTTTTCCATCCTTTGACTTTGAGTCTGTGTTTGTTCTGGCTACTCAGTTGTGTTTCTTGAAGGCAGCAGAATGTTGGGTTGAGTCTCTGAATCCATTTTGCCAGTCTGTGTCTCTTAATTGGTGAATTCAGACCATTGACATTAAGGGAGATTATTGTTATGGGATTTTGTGCCGTCTTTGTACAAGGGTTTGTTGTGCTTGTAGGGATTATTCTTGTCTTACAATAGCCCCTTTAGTGCTTCTTTTAGGTTTGGTTTTGAGTTTATGAAGTTCCTGAGCTGTTGTTTATCCCCAAAGTAGTGTATGATTCCTTCTAGTTTGAATGAGATTTTAGCCGGATAAAGTATTCTTGATGAGGCGTTGATTTCATTGAGTTTTTTCACTATATCCCACCATTGCCTTCGAGCTTGGAGGGTTTCCTCTGATAGAGCTGCTGTGAGCCTAAGGGGTGCTCCTTTGTATGCGATTTCCTTCTTGGACCTTGCTGCTTGGAGTATTGTGTCTCTCTGGAAGATGTCCATCATTGTAACTATGATATGTCTTGGGGTTTTTCTGTTAGGATCTCTTTTAGCTGGCACTCTTCGGGCCCCTTGAATTTGGATGCCCGCATTGTCCAGCTGTGGGAAGGTTTCCGCAATGATTTGTTTGACTGTGTCTTTTTCGTTGGGGTTGGTTCCCTGTGGTTCTGGTAGTCCGATGATTCTAATGTTGTTCCTCTTGAATTCATCCCCTAGGACTCTGATTCTGGCTAGAGCTATTTGAGGTCTCTTGCCATGGTTTGTTGTTGCCTGTAGGCCTCTTGCAGCTCATCTTCAAGCATACTGATTCTGTCTTCGGCTGCAGTCATCCTATTGTTGAGGGCAGCCAGAGAGTTTTTGATTTCATGTATGGAATCCTTCATTTCTTTTTGAAGGTTTTTTATTTCTGCTCTCATTTCTTCCCGTATTTTGTCGGCTGTCTGTTGTATTGTTTCCGCCAGATCTTCCTTGAAGTTGCCCATCTCTGCATTGAGTTCATTGAACATGTTGAGGATTTCAACTCTGAATTCTTTCTCAGAGAGGTCAAGTTTGTAGGAAGCGCCCATTGAGGTTTCCGGACTCCTTTGATTGTCCTCTGGTTGCAATGGGGATTTTCGCTGTTTCTTCATGTTGTTTGTGGTGGTATGAAAGAGGGCCCTTGAAGATGAGTATCCCTGTCACCTTTTGTTGTGAAAAAGGATTGTGGATAGGCTCAGTTAATAGTGGTTACCTTTTAACTTGCCGTTTGTAGAACCTGATCTACTGAGATGTTTCCTTCAATCCTTATGTGAAGTCTTGTGCATTATTGTCCTACTGCTTGCGAATAGCTAGGATGTTAGTCTTGGATAGGATGTCGAGGAAACTACCTGCCGCCGCGTTAGTGGCCGGCTAGCAATGAGGCTCCGCCCACTTTTCTTAGGCCACGCCCCTGGCGGTTAGGCCACACCCCTTTCCCACAACCCGACAGCGGTCAACGGGCTGGGGGTGGAGTGGCCGGCAGTCCGGAGGGGAGGGAAGCCCTGGGTGCTCAGGGCCGGGGAGCAGGCTGGGTCCGGAAGGGCGGGTCGAGGGAGCGTCACAGACCTTTGCCAGAAGACAGGATGGCGGCGGCGCTTGGGGTCGGCGTGCCGGCCACTCCAAATCAATAATAGTGAATTTTTTTATTGAAATTTTGAATGTAATCAAAGTAAAGTGAAATTTACCAGTTACACATGCGGGGTGGGGGGCTGGGGAGGTGGGGGGAAGGGGGAGGTATATTATGATTCTTGGTGGTGGAATATGTGCACTGGTGAAGGGACGGGTGTTTGAGCATTGTATAACTGAGACTTAAACCTGAAAGCTTTGTAACTTTCCACATGGTGAACTAATAAAAGAAAGAAATCAAAAACAGTAACAACATGTCTCACAATGGAGACGTTACTGGTGTCTGCTCGAGCAGACATATAAACTATAATTTATGAAAAACCTGGACACTGGAAAAAAAAACTAGCTGCGTGAAACCCTACATTAAACTGGGGTGCCTAAATTTTTTTAATAAATAAATAAATCTCCTGGAAGTAAAAAAAAATAAATAAAACTTTGCTTTGTCACTAAAAAAATAAGAAATAAAAAGCTCATATTGTAGAGAAAGGAAAATGAGACAGTGGTTAGGAGTGTTTTTTTATACTGCAAACATATAACTGTTATAAACGGTAATATCTCAATAAAATGATGGGGGGTATATTTCTTCTGCTAGAATTTACATTCTAAAGTTAATAAAACAAGTTCATTTTTTGTTACTAATATAGATGTTTCATAAGCATGCACCATAGCACTGTAGCACTGTTGTCCCATTGTTCATTGATTTGTTCGAGCAGGCACTAGTTATCCACTCCATTGTGAGACTTGTTGTTACTGTTTCTGGCATATTGAATATGTCATGGGTAGCTTGCCAGGCTTTGCTGTGTGAGCAGAATACTCTTGGTAGCTTGCCAGGCTCTCTGAAAGGGACCGAGGAATCGAACCCGGGTTAGCTGTGTGCAAGGCAAACGCCCTACCCACTGTGCTATCGCTCCTGTCCGTTTCATAAGCATATATACATAAAATGTATAATGTTTTAATGAAATGTTATTTAAATAGAATATCAAACACCTGATTTAATATCACAATGGAATGTTAGTAAAGTACAAAAGTTGATGAAACTTTTAATAGTAATCAACTATTGATAGAAATTCCAGGAGAATTTCTAGGAGACCAAATGTTCATAAGCTCATAAGGGCATGATGGTAGATGAAACAGACATGTAGAAGTGTGTCTCAAAAATTCAATCTTTCCTGAAAAATGCTGGTAAATTTCGGTCTCACTGACCTGTGACTGTGCTTATCTTTTTCATCCATGACTCTGAAGATTGTAAGGAGCTCTGGATGGGTGTTCGATCATTGTATGACTGAAACTCAGACGTGAAAGCTTTGTAACTGTATCTCACAGTGATTCAATGAAAAAGAAAAAAAGATCTAGGTTGTAGATAATCTGCTCCAAAAGATGAAAAAAGAATGGGGTTAAAGAAAGAAAATGGAGGTCATTAAAAATCTAAACTAGTAGTGCCAATGCTCACACTTCTTTAATGCAATTTTTGCATGGCATTTGTTTCAAAGTAAAACTTCAGTTGGTTCTTCTCTAAAGGTCAAAACTTGCTTGTTTTATTATCCCCTACATGTTTGTTCAAAGACAGATTATGGAATCTCACTCCCAGATTTCCTGATTTAGTAATTCAAATAAGCAAAAATTTGTAACTCCTGTAAGTTTGAGATACTCTGTTCTGAGGAAATTAAAGGTGAACACTGGGGTGGGTCTTCACATTGCAAAGACAAATCTAACTTATTTTGATACCCCAGGTCATAATCTATCAATTAGAACTGCTTCTATTCCTGGAAGTTAATCTTCTAGGCAAGAAATTTCTTCCATTAGAGAAAACTCTTTTAATTTTGCCATTTAGTGAAGAGACCTTTTGAGTCAAGAGTAAGCCAGCTATTCCACAACTTCTTAGAATAATCAAAAATAGAGATCTCTTGATAAAATCTGTTAATGTGCATTCCACTAATCATTAGTCAAACACACATATACCTATACCTATACTTACAAAATAAAACATGCATACTATTGATGCTAACAATGTACAAAAAGCAGCATAAATTGGGATATCAAACTTGGGGAAGTGAAATTGAAGAACAACTACATAATTACATATATGTAATACTTTATATATTGAGCATCTAAAAACGGTAGAAGCATATATAGAACTTTGGGTATATGACTCAAAATTTACAACTTTACAAAGAAAAACACTAAAAAATAGAAATTTTTATGCATTTCAAATATTGCAAATAGAAGTAAGATAATGAAGCAGAGCCTTATTTTTATAGGACAATGAGGCAGTGGTAGAAGTAGATTATACTGCAAACATGAAACTGTAATATGTCAATAACATTGAGATCATTTTATTATCTCAATAAATTATTGAGGGGGATAATTCTTCTGCCAGAATTTACATTCTAAAGTTAATAAAACCAGTTTATTTTTGTTACTAATATAGATGTTTCATAAGCATATGTACAAAAATGCATAATGTTTTAATGAAGGTATAGATAGAAGTTGGTGATATTAAATATATAGACAAGTTTCTTCAATAACAGAGCAACATTTAGATCCAATGATAGAAATGGTTAGAAAGTAATGGTGTCTGAGGGGTAAAAGTCTTGGCATGAAATTAAGGAAAACACTTCTACTTCTTATTATAAAACCTGTGTAGTATTATAATTCAAGTTGGCATGTGAATATATTTTTAAATGCCATTTACATTAAGATTCACAACTTCTTGTCATCATGAACAGTCTTGAGCATCTATAATTTATTACTTAGTTTGTAAGGGAATAATGGCTATGATTTTAAATATTGGACTTCTGGCAGAAAGCATGCTATCCACTAAATAAAACCAACCTTGATCTGCTCAGAGAATGCTCACATAAACTGAAATTATTACCAACTCACTAATAATTGAATGAGCAACTTTACTTATCTAGCTCTTTGGGTATCTTTGGAGACTGACACTAATAAGACAAATAGATCAAGTTGATAGTGGTTGCTTCAGGTCAGTAGCTTCTAATAGATTTAAAACCAGATTGTAAATGGTCAGAATACTTAGGTGAACATTAAAGTTGTTTACAAGTAGATCGCCACACGTTGTCACCTTTGAGACTGTCAATAATTTGAATAAGTGAAATTTGGCTTGAAGATAATATTTTTCATCTGAAATCACTAGTTGTAAAGAGACTAATTCAGTCAATGGTATCAAAGTGTATATAGGTCTCAGGCTTTATATATGTGTTACATTTGAGCAGACTATATATATATATATATTTTGGTTTTTGGGTCACACCCGGCAATGCACAGGGGTTACTCCTGGCTTTTCACTCAGGAATTACCCCTGGCGGTGCTCAGGGGACCATATGGGATGCTGGGATTAGAACCTGGGTCAGCCGTGTGCAAGGCAAACGCCCTACCCGCGAGCAGACTATATTTTTATAAATTAGAATTTAAGGGTAAAATAAGCTATGAGCATAAATCCCACATAAATTGCATCAAATTACCTTTCAGTTGGCTGAATATGATGTACTTTTTATTGATTTTTTACTTTTATGACTATAAATAGTTAATGATAAACCATATAACTATTATTTCTAGGTATACAATTCTGATTTTGGAGGGAGGGGGCGCACACATGGGGTAGCACTCAGGACTTACTCCTGGCAGGGCTCCAGGTACCATATGGGTATCAGGAATTGAATCTGGTTCAGCTCTGTGTAAGGCAGACATACTGCCCACTATGCTGTCTCTCTGGCCCCCTCTTATGTTTCTAGTAGATGAGAAATATATTCTTATATGTATCACTTGTATCACTTGTCATCCTGTTGATCTTCAATTTGCTCGAGCTGGCACCAGTAACGTCTCATTTGTCCCTGTTGAGTGTTAGTGTAGCCCAATGGTATCTGCTCACTCCAGGAACGTGAAGAGCCTCAAAACGTTCTTTCAGGGTTTTGACAAAGAAGTCTGCGCATCTCGTAGGTGCGCAGCCACGCAGTCTTTTGACATTCCATCGAATCCAGTTGGTAACAGCTCTAGTCCAGCGGTCATCTCTAAAGCGCATTACATGTCCAGCCCATCTGATTTTTGATGCCTTGGCAACCGAAACAGCATACCTGATTCTTGATAGTCGACAGAGGTCGGAACTCCAGATTCCTTCTCTCACTTGAGTGAAATGTGATATTCCAAGCAGAGCTCTTTCGATTCCTCTTTGGAATACTCGAATAGCATTCTCCTCCTGTTTTTGTAGGGCCCAGGGCTCTGAGGCATATGTTAGTGCAGGTATAATGGAGGAGTCGAAAAGATGTGCCCAGAGCCAGAGGTTCTTCGTCCTCTTAACCACTTCTTCGATGCTCTTGAAGGCGTTCCATGCTGCTCTCCTCCTCCTGTGCAGTTCTGGCGCCAAGTCATTCCTCATATTGACTTCTTGACCCAGGTACACATAGCTCCTGCATTCGGAGATGTTCATTCCATTGAAAGCAAATGGGACGTCAGGGACTAGTTCGTTTTTCATGAACATTTTTTTTTGGTGAGATTCAGCTGCATTCCAACCTTTCCACACTTACAGTTGAAGTCAACCAGCATTTGTGCCACTTGGCTAATGTTTGGCGTTATGAGAACGATGTCATCAGCGAAGCGGAGGTGGTGTAGTTGCCAACTGTCTATCTTCACTCCTATTCCTTCCCATTCCAGTCGTCGCATTATGTTCTCGAGGGTGGCACTGAAGAGTTTCGGTGAAATGGTATCACCCTGCCGAACCCCTATCTTTAAGTCAATGATCACTTACTTCATTGTAGAATGGTGAGATTCTGGTGGTGAATCCATAATACAGCTCTTGGAGGATCTTGATGTACTGAGTTAGAACGCCCTGTTTGGCTAGGGCTTCTTCGACGACCACTTCAGTCTCAACAGAATCGAAGGCCGTTAAATCCATGAACGTTAGACAGAGCAGCATTTTGAACTCTTGTGAAACCTCAATGAGCTTGGTCACTGTGTGGATATGATTGATTGTGCTGAATCCTTTTCAGAACCCAGCTTGCTCACATGGTTGTCCTTTGTCTAGTGTTCTGCCTGTTCTATTCAGGATGACTTGAGTGAACAACTTGTAGACGACGGACAACAGGCAGATTGGGCGATAGTTGCCGATGTCACAGATGTCTCCCTTTGTGTACAACAGAACAGTCCTGCTGGTTTTCCATTGGGACAGAACCTTGCATTTGGACAGGTATCATGTGGAGAGCCGAGCCAGTGTATTGACAAGTACTGGTGGCTGATTCTTCAAGTGTTCGGGTTTGACCTTGTCTGGACTGGGTGCTGTACGTGTCTTTACTGATGAAATGGCGTGTCAGATTTCAAAAGGGAGGACGTTGGGAACGACATATTCTTATATTCTTAATATATAAGACCATTTACAATAAAGATAATGAAGAAACAATTTTTACCTGAGACAGTATGTTAGAATAAGTGCTGGATGTGGGTACTTTATTATTCTCTTTTATTTAAAATAGAACATAAAGATATAAACAGAAACCTGAAATGCATTATTGCTAAATATTCCTGAAGCTACAATAATACATTTTTGTAAAGCATATGCTAATACAATCTAGAAATTCTACACATTTTGTTATTTCATCAAGGCAAGAAACTGGAAATAAAACAAAATATTAGACAAAATATTTTTGTCTAAATTATTGGATAGAACTTGATGAAACTACATTGACTTTCAGCTATTAAGAATGAAACATTTCTTAGATCATTAGTACTTTTTTGACTGGTTCTTCAACAAGTTTGTTCTAATGTGTGCAATAAAATTTAAAAACTGGATAAAAAATGAAAATAATTTTGTCTATAAATTTGAAGGTTTCTTATCATAATTAAAGATAATTACTTCCATATTTACTTTGGAGAATTTACAATTTTTGGTGGAATTGAATGTTAATATACAAATCTCATTGATTCCTTTATACTTACTTTATTGAAACAGTGTTTTATATTAGTTCTTAGGAAATAGTTCCAGTTTCATAATTCTTATTGAATGAAAAGTAACATTTTTATCTCTTATTCTAAAAATAATATCTCCAAACAGATATGGCAAAGATCAAAGTGCTTTTTGTGTAGAGTTGCTTGATAAAAAAGCAATAGAAAATTAGATTAAATACTTTTTATAAGTTATAGAGGTGTCCATATACAAGTCACTTCATTTATCTCTTAGCAACTTTTAGACTTATAAACTTTTAATTAAATTATTTCTAAGGAATCTTGATTCTAAGAATTAGGGCTTGTCAAGAAATTGGATAGTTGTGTTTGGAAGGATATTTTTGAAACACAGATTCTGGTTTACAGTAGAAGTTATCAGAATGAACTTAATTCACACTCTTTGTAGTTTGTCAGATCACAGAGGTTAATGTGGTTACTTTTATTTGTGAGTAGCTCTTTCTGGCATTTATTTTAGGGTTTTGCACAGTCAGTCCATCTCTGGACCACTGCTGTTGCAGTTTAATTATCACACATTTATATTGTTGGTGGAGTGAGGGCTAAAGTAATCTATGGGATTCTTATGTGACGTTTTTCTTCTAGCACTAAAGGATCTACAAGGAAGAAAAAAAACATTACCTAGAATATTCTGTTTTCAAGTCTTTGATAATTAAGATAAGGGCTGATAGAGTTGCAGGATAAAATAGTTGTGTGAAGTGGTGACCTGTGTAAATAAAGGATGATGTACTGACAAATAACAGTAATGTGAGTGCTTTGAAAAGACCATGGACATCAAAATATGCAAATGAGACTTTTCTTTGTCTATGCCTTTCTGATCATTTGATCTTTACTCCATTCTTGTTAGCTCCGAAGCAAAAACCCTCCTCCCCCCCCATTCCCTCCCCTCCCAATACACAACCTCTTCGTAACTTGCAATCCACTTGGCTCATCTCCTCAGAAATAACTGGTAGTACCTATCCTTCAAAATAGGGCATCCGAATCCAATCATTTTGTTCACTTTATATTTGTTTAAAAAATAATTGGAGATGGATGCAACAACCTGTAGTGATTTTCTTTTAGAAAACATCATATACTGATTATGAGAGGGAAAATTCACAGTAGCTGACATAACTTATGAATCAATAAAGCAGAAAACTTCCATTGAGAGTAGACCTGAAATTAGATTTGCTCTGTTACAGAGAGAATGCCATCAAAATGTGCAGTGGCATTTGTACATGTCATAAAGATAATTATTCTGCATCTAAACTTCTGGCAAGGTGAGACCTTAGATGCTGTCTTTAAGATGATAAAATCAGCATGGACAGCAGATAGAATGGGTTTAAAGAAACTCAAATGGGTAAGAATTGAGGTGATTGAGTTTTGAGAGAAGATTTCAGCCACTAGAAATACAATTATGATGCAGAGACTCATTGTGAATGAATAGGAACAAACATGTTATGTTATCGTACTTCAATATGTGGAGCAATGATATGGGCCATAACACTTAAACCATAAACAGTTAAGCAACTGAAGAAATTGGCTATGTTTTAAAAAGTAAATTTAAAAGAATAATTATGCCGAACAAAAAGAGGGCATTCCATTTATATGTGTATTATATTAACCAATTTAATCCTGTAAAGGCATTAAAGGCTAATTCCTATAATCGTAATGTAATATAAAATACAGGTAAAATGAAGTCTGTACTAAAAACCATTTTGTGGAAACAAAATGTTCTTAAGAGAGAACAAGTTAGAGACTGTACAATACCTGATTTCAAGAGTTATAAAGTTGCAGTAATCAAGACACTGTTGTATTGACATGTGAGTAGATGTATAGATCAGTGAGCCAGAATAGAGTAATAGATTCATGGGTATTTGTCTACTGGTTTTCATCATAGGTTGAAAGGTAATTAAATAGGGATAGATTCTTCTTGTAAAATATGGTATTAAAATAATTGAATATCCAAGTGAAAAAATGAATATTAGACTTGCTTTAGGTTGTACACAAACAATAAAACAAAGTATATTATAAACATAAATTTACATGCAATGAAAAATTAAATTTTTAAAAGAAAAATGCACAGGCTAAAATCTCTCTGTACTATGGTAGTTATAAATATCATAAAACCGAAGACTCAAAAAAACCCTCAGAAAAGCAAACTGAAAACAGGATTGTATCTAAGTTTTAAAAAATAAACACCAAGCAACTTTGTTCTTCTAATAATACCTTCATGCAAAAGGCAAGGGCCTGGGAGATAGCTCAAATGGATGAACACAGGCTTTGCATGTGGGAGGCCTAGGTTTTGTACCCTGGCACCACAAGCAGTAAACCCTGGGCATGAATTAGAATAATCCTGAACACTGAAGGGTTTGATCCAATCCCCCACCCCCCAAATTAAATAGGTAAATAATAAATTTTAAAGAAGAGAAAAAAAAAACAAGTCCTGCCACAGGGTAGGAAAATGAGCAAATTGATGAACAATGGGATGACAGTGCTATAGTGCAGTGCTTTAATTACTCCTGGCAGTGCTGGGGGAACCATATGGGATGCTAGCGATTGAACCTCACTCAGGTAGGCTGCATGCAAGACAAACATCCTCTACCTGCTTTACTATCTTTCTGGGCCCCAGAAACAACATGTTTTCAGATGCTATTCTGTAATTCTTATGAGAAGTTAGGTCTGGGAAAGACTTACTAGATAATAATAGAAATAGGAGTAGTTTCTGCTCTAAGCTACAGTTGATGAGAAAAATATAAGATGATCATATAGGATCATTCTATCCAGAGCCTCATGTCAGACTCTTGATCTACACTTTGATAAGTAAGGTCTACCACATGCAATACAGAGAAACAAATTATCTCTGGTTGTATTGTATTGTCTTCTTGTTTGGCTTAATTTGGAGGTGAAGGGTTTGGGAGACTGCTGTTTAAGACAGTATTCATTCTCTGAGATGCAATTAAAAATAAAATAAAACATATAGATTTGAGAAAAAAATCAATTCCAAGATTGTCATGATGAATTGAATTTTATTAAAACACAAAAAACCTTGGGGGCCAGAGAGATAGTACAGCGGGTAGAGTGATTACCTTGCACACGGCCAACCCAGGTTTGATACTGGCATCTCATATGGCCCCTGAGCATTGCCAAGTGTGGCCCAAATAAAACAAAACAAACAAGAAGAAGAACAACAACAAAACCCCACAAAACACCCCCTGGCCTTAAGCTTCTCCAGGAATGATGCCTGAGTTCACAGTTGAGTAAGCCCTGAGCACAGCCAGGTGAGGCCCCTCCTTAACCCAAAATATCCAGCCCTAGGAGAAGACCTATTGACAAAAATTAATTTTTAGCATAATTTAACATTTGTAGTTTCCCACATATTTGAGTATCTCTCTATAGATAGAAATTGTATCTTTCTGTAATTAAAATTAAAACAATAGCATATAATTAATTATATTGCTAAACTGAATATAACTTTGACCATTTATTACATTTGGGTTGAAGGTGATAAGATCTATGCCCCTTTTGCTCCCAATATCCATGGAAAACTATGTAGCTATTCCAGGAGGCATATAGAAATAGTTTCCTTATTAAAGAATATAGCCATGTTATAAAGCCAATTATGTTAAGATATTAAAAATTTTTAAGTATAATTGAATTTATATATTTGTAGAGTAAAGGCTTAAGTATCTTTAGCATTAGAAACAGAAGTTTTTGAATGGTAAACTATTTTAGCTATAATTCAGGAGTATTCTCTTTTTGTACTTCAAACTTTAATTCTCAGCCTCTAAAGTCTGAACAATTCTTGAGATGATAAAATTTGGTCCATAAACATATTTCTGCAAACTCATTGAGGCCTGGGAACTATTTGCTGAAAGCTTAGTTTGGAATTAATTTGGACTTGTTTAGACAAGTCAATGGTCAATATCTATGAAGCATACAATGTTCTAGCATTTCAGCGTACTGAAAAAACAAAAAAAAATCTCAATAAAATAGATATATTATCTTTTTATATATTCCAAATTCCTCTTTTTAAATGTCTCTGTTATTGATAATCTTGAATCTCTAACACTTTGATGCCTCTTTTTTTTTTTTTTGGTGGGTATTTGGGGGGTGGCGGTGTTGTTGTGCCACATGCAGTTCTGCTCCGAGTTTACTCCTGACTCTGCTCTCTGGTATTCCTGGAGGGTTCAGGGATCCATATATAGTGCCGGGGGTTGAACAAAATCAGCCGTGTGCAAAGTAAGTGCCTTAACTTCTGTGCTATCTCTCTGCCCTCTTCTGTGTTTTTATAGGAAACCTCCTACCCTACAACACTTCTTGCCTTATTGCTAGAAAAACATTTTCTTTTTCAGTTTGCTTTTTGGGCCATACCCAATAATACTAGATTCAGTCTTGGCTTTGTACTCAGGGATCACTCCTGGCTGGCTCAGGGGACAAGTGTGCAGGGGATAGAAACCATGTCAGTTTCACACAAAGCAAATTACGGCTGCAATATCATCTCTCTGGCTCCATTACTAGAGAATTTTTAATGGAATAAAAGATTCACTTGATATAGACCATAAAAGATTCTACAGAGTCAAACTATATTGACTCTGGTTTTAAGAAATTGTACCAGAATTTTACCTATTGGTCTTTAAACACTATTAATAAATAACCTAAAAAAGAAGAAAAATCAAAACCAATATTTTTTCTCAGGAGTTCTTTATCCTCTTGTTTGAAAATCCTGTTCTTGTTCCTTAATGGGTACATTTCTTCTTTCCTATAGTATTAAGGACCCGGATGTTTTAGTTCTAGTTTCTATTCTTCAGTTTCAACAAGTCAGTCTCTGACTTCTTTTCTATCTTCAGACTTCTCTTGCTTGATGCAATATACCCTTTCAAAGTGACATATTTGGAAACATACTTTCCTCTTTGCTTAAAGAACTCTTACAGAGTGAACTCCTTAAAGAACTCAGAAACATGTTTTTTGGACTCTCTCTTGTGACACCAGCTCTGAGAGTTTCTTTTGGTGTCCCCTTTCAAGCTCACCCCCTACATTCCTCCTGGGGAAGAAAGATCATCTTTCTTTATGGTCTGAGAATATCCCTGCCCAAAGTATAGTCATTAATCTCACTTCTAGAGATTGTTATCTTTTTTTTTTCTTTTTGGGTCACACCCGGCGATGCACAGGGATCACTCCTGGCTCATGCACTCAGGAATCACTACTGGCAGTGCTCAGGGGACCATATGAAATGCTGGGAATCGAACTCGGGTTGGCCGTATGCAAGACAAATGCCCTCCCCGCTGTACTATTTCTCCAGCCCCGATTGTTACCTTTTTAAACACAGCAACTATTCCTTCCTTATTGTGCTGTCTGTTATTGAGCTGCACTCAATTATCAACAACTATTTTGTGAATGCATGTTCTCCAATTTTTATAAATATTAGAACAGACTCAGCAAGTTCCCTGGCAACTAATTACAATGTCATATCTATATATCTTTACACACATGTGTATACATACACACATATAAATACATACACACATATGCATGTATATACACATATAAATATGTACACATGTGTGTACAAACACACATATAGATATATATATACATATATTCATAAATATATAATTGAGAGCATATAATGTCTTTTCAAGTGTCAGCTTCATTTCTTTGTCTTCCCAAAGCCACAAATGCCAGAGCAAAGCAATTTAGATTTCAATCTTGGACCTCTGTCGATCTGCTTCTAAACTTTTCTGATGCTAGATGCTGAAATTTCTTTTCTTATAACTGACCTGGTGAGTTCTGTCCTTGGATGATGTCAATATTCAGCATGACATCTTTCTTCTCAAACTATATTGCTATTACAGCATGGCTGTCAGTGTTGGGAACAAAACTGGCAATACATACAATAAGTTTGAGTAATGAGCTGAAACTAGCAACCAAAGGGAAAAATGGCTCTGGAGATAAAATTTGTCTGAAGAGTAAGGGTGACTCTACCAGGGAAAAGGAGGTATGCAGGTCAAAGCAAAGATACAGACATATAAAAGCTCTGATTAGAATCAGAGATTTTAGAAAAAAAAAGCCCCCGGTTAAGAAGCTGCTATTAGAACCAGTAGAGCAAAAATGCAAAAGATTTACCAAACCGTTGCTCAAAGTCTAAGCATATAACAAGAACTGACTAGATTCCAGATAGTCTGTGCCACATGTGAAATATTCAGGATGAGCAAGGAAGACACTGCTCCTTCTCTCAGCTTACAGTCAAATTGGGGGACACTTACAAGAAAAACAGCTGTTATTCTTTTGAAAAGGTTATGACACTGGAAGGATAGCATACCATATATGCACTAGGCAGGGGCACCAGACTATTGCTCCACCTGTCATTTTGAGGGTGCTTCTTTTATTTTTTTTGAATTGTTTTTGAATTTTAAAAATTTTGTTGAATCACCATGAGATAGTTACAAGCTTTCATGTTTGGGTTACAATCTCACAATGATCAAACACTCATCCCTCCACCAGTGCATATTCCCCACTACCAATATCCCAGGTATTCCCCCCCTTTCCTACCCTCCTCCTGCCTCCATGGCAGACAATATTCCCCATACTCTCTCTCTACTTTTGGGCGTTATAGCTTGCAACACAGACACTGAGAGGTCATCGTGTTTGGTCCATTATCTACTTTTGGCATGCATCTCCCATCCCAACTGGTTCCTCCAGCCATCATTTTCTTAGTGATCCCTTCTCTATTCCAGCTGCCTTCTCCCCTCTGCTCATGAAGCAGGCTTCCAGCTATGGGGCAATCTACCTGGCCCTTGTATCTACTGAACTTGGGTGTCAGCCTCATATGATGTTATTTTATACTTCACAAATGAGTGCAGTCTTTATATGTCTGTCCCTCTCTTCTGACTCATTTCACTTAGCATGATACTCTCCATGTTTATACATTTATAAGCAAATTTCACGACTTCATCTCTCCTAACAGCTGCATAGTATTCCATTGTGTAGATGTACCAAAGTTTCTTTTACCAGTAATCTGTTTTAGGGCACTCGGTTTGTTTCCAGATTTTGGCTATTGTGAACAGTGCTGCAATGAATATATAGGTACAGATGTTATTTCTACTTTTTTGCATCCTCGGGATATATTCCCATTAGTGGCATTGCAGGATCATATGGAAGCTCAATTTCTAGTTTTTTTTATTAATAGTTTAATTTTAATTAGTGAGTCAACATGAGGGTACAGTTACAGATTTATACATTTTTGTGCTCATGTTTCCCCCATACAAAGTTCGATAACCCATCCCTTCAGCAGTGCCCATTCTCCACCACCAGTAAACCCAACATCCCTCCCCCCCTCCCCAGTCCCGCCTCCCCCCACCCCACACTGCCACTATGGCAGGGTATTCCCTTTTGTTCTCTCTCTCTGATTAGGTGTTGTGGTTTGCAATAAAGGTGTTGAGTGGCCACTGTGCTCAGTGTCCAGCCCTCATTCAGCCCGCATCATCCTTCCCCCACATGACCTCCAACCACATTTTACTTGGTGTTCCCTTCTCTGAGTTGCCCAGAATGAGAGACCAGCCTCCAAGCCATGGAGACAACCTCCTGGTACTTATTTCTACTATTCTTGGGTGTTAGTCTTATAGTCTATTATTCTATATTCCACAGATGAGTGCAATCTTTCTATGTCTGTCTCTTTCTTTCTGACTCATTTCACTTAGCATGATACTTTCCATGCTGATCCACTTATATGCAAACATCATGACCTCCTTTTTTTCTAACAGCTGCATAATATTCCATTGTATAGATGTACCAGACTTTCTTCAACCAGTCATCTGTTCTTGGGCAGTCGGGTTTTTTCCAGATTCTGGCAATTGTAAACAGTGCTACGATGAACATATAAGTGCAAATGTCATTTCGACTATACTTTTTGGCTTTTCTGGGATATAATCCCAGCAGTGGTATTGCTGGGTTAAATGGGAGCTCAACCTCTAGTTTTTTGAGAATCGTCCATATTGTTTTCCAAAAGGGCTGAACTAGCCGGCATTCCGACCAGCAGTGTAGAAGGGTCCCTTTCTCTCCAACAGCGGTTGCTTTTGTTCTTTTGGATGTGTGCTAGTCTCTGTGGTGTGAGGTGGTATCTCGTGGTTGTTTTGATCTGCATCTCTCTGACGATTAGTGATGTAGAGCACTTTTTCATGTGCTTTTTGGCCATTCGTATCTCTTTCTTGGTAAAGTTTCTGTTCATTTCTTCGACCCATTTTTTGATGGGGTTGGATGTTTTCTTCTTGTAGAGTTCAACCAGTGCTTTATATACCATTGATATCAACCCCTTATCTGATGGGTATTGTGTAAATATCCTTTCCCATTCTGTAGATAGTCTTTGTATTCTGGTCACTGTATCT
Organism: Sorex araneus; assembly: GCF_027595985.1. Lineage (NCBI taxonomy): Eukaryota > Metazoa > Chordata > Mammalia > Eulipotyphla > Soricidae > Sorex > Sorex araneus. Next base: position 58,507,773 of record NC_073312.1, on the reverse strand, counting down.
TTTGCGGTGCAGAAGCTTTTTAGTTTAATGTAGTCCCATTTGTTAATCTCTGTTTTTACTAGATTGCTTAGTTCCGTGTCATCTTTGAAGATACCTTTATCTTCAATATCGTGGAGGGTTTTGCAGACCTTGTCTTCAATGTTCCTTATGGTTTGTGGTCTGATGTTGAGGTCTTTAATCCATTTTGATCTGACTTTTGTGCATGGTGTCAGGTCAAGTTCTAAGCCCATTTTTTTTGCATGTGGTTATCCAGTTGTGCCAGCACCATTTGTGAAAGAGGCTTTCCTTGCTCCACTTCACATCTCTTGCTCCTTTATCAAAGATTAGATGATCATACATTTGAGGTTGTGTGTGGGGATATTCCACCCTGTTCCATTGGTCTGCAGCTCTGCCTTTGTTCCAGTACCATGCTGTTTTAATTGTTACCGCTTTGTAGTACAGTTTAAGGTTGGGGAGGATGATGCCTTCCATCATCTTTTTCCCAAGAATTGTTTTAGCTATCCGTGGGCGTTTATTGTTCCATATAAATTTCAGGATTGCTTGCTCCGTTTCTTTGAAGAATGCCATGGGTATCCCTATAGGGATCGAGTTAAATCTGTATAATGCTTTGGGGAGTATTGCCATTTTGACAATGTTTATTCTCCCTATCCATGAGCAGGGGATATGTTTCCATTTCCTCATGTCCCCTTTTATTTCATGGAGTAGCGTTTTATAGTTTTCTTTGTAGAGGTCCTTTACTTCTTTAGTTAAGCTGATTCCAAGGTATTTGATTTTCTGGGGCACGATTGTGAACGGGATTGTTTTTTTCATGTCCCTTTCCTCTGTCTCATTGTTTGCATATAGGAAGGCCATGGATTTTTGGGTATTGATTTTATAGCCTGTGACTTTACTGCATAGGTCAATTGTTTCTAAGAGTTTCTTATTAGAGCTTTTAGGTTTCTCTATGTATAGTATCATATCGTCTGAGAATAGTGAGAGCTTGATTTCTTCCTTTCCAATCTGAATCCCCTTAATATCTTTTTCTTGCCTGTTGGCTATTGCTAATACTTCCAGTACTATATTAAAGAGAAGTGGTGAGAGTGGGCATCCTTGTCTTGTCCCCGATCTTAGAGGAAAAGCCCTTAGTTTTTCTCCATTGATGATAATGCTTGCCATAGGTTCATGGTAGATGGCTTTGACTATCTTGAGAAAAGTTCCTCCAAAACTCATTTTGGTGAGAGTTTTTATCATGAATGGGTGTTGAATCTTGTCAAATGCTTTCTCTGCATCTATTGATATGTTCATATGGTTTTTATCTTTACTTTTGTTGATGTGATGGATTATGTTGATTGATTTCCGAATGTTAAACCATCCTTGCATCCCCGGGATGAATCCCACTTGGTCATGGTGTATAATCTTTTTGATGAGTTGTTGTATTCTATTTTCTAGTATTTTGTTGAGGATCTTTGCATCAGTGTTCATCAAGGATATTGGTCTATAGTTTTATTTGTTATTGGTGTCTTTGTTTGCTTTTGGCATTAGGGAGATATGTGCCTCGTAGAAACTGTTCGGAAGGGTTCCTGTCTTTTCGATTTCCTGGAAAAGCTTGAGGAGAACTGGCAACAAGTCTTCTTTAAATGTTTGGAAGAATTCGCCAGTGAATCCGTCTGGACCTGGGCTTTTGTTTTTGGGGAGACTTTTGATTACAGTTTCGATTTCCTTGATATTTATGGGCCTCTTGAGGTATTTCACGTCTTCTTGGCTCAGTCTTGGGAGATTGTAGGAGTCAAGGAATTCGTCCATTTATTTTAGGTTCTCTTGTTTTGTGGCATACAGACTTTCAAAGTAGTCTCTGATGATCCTTTGAATCTCCTTGGTTTCTGTTGTGATGTCCCCCTTTTCGTTTTTGATTAGGTTTATTAGGGTTTTCTTTCTTTCTTTCTTTCTTTGTGAGTCTTGCTAGCGGTTTATCAATCTTATTTATTTTCTAGAAGAACCAGCTCTTTGTTTCATTGATTTTACGGATTGTTTTTCGGGTTTCCATATCGTTAATTTCTGCTCTAAGTTTTATTATATCTTTCCTTCGATCTGGTTTGGGTTCCTTTTGCTGGTCCTCTTCTAAGATCTTGAGCTGCAAAGTCAAGCTATCTATATAGGCCCTTTCTTCCTTACTGAGGAAGGCTTGCAGAGCTATAAATTTTCCCCTTAACACAGCTTTAGCTGCGTCCCATAGGTTCTGGTAGCTTGTGTCTTCATTCTCATTTGTTTCGAGGTATCTCTTGATTTCTTCCTTGATTTCCTCTGTGACCCATTTATTGTTCAATAGTGAGTTGTTTAATTTCCAAGTGTTTGATTTGGTTCTCTGTGTCTGTGCGTGATTAACTTCCATCTTCAGTGCATCATGGTCTGAAAAGATAGTTGATACAATTTCTATCTTCCCAATTCTATTAAGGTATAATTTGTGGCCCAGAACATGGTCTATTTTGGAAAATGTTCTGTGTGCGCTGGAAAAGAATGTGTATTCTTTCTTTTTGGGGTGTATAGCCCTGTATAGGTCTATTAGCCCTGTCTCCTCCATTTCTTCCTTCAGTGCCATCGTTTCCTTGCTGAGTGTTGTTCTTGTCGATCTATCCAGAGGTGATAAGGCAGTGTTGAAATCTCCAACTACTATCATGGTGCTAGTTATGTCCTTCTTAAATTCTGTTAGGAGTTCTTGTAAGTAATTAGCTGGTCGTTCATTAGGTGCGTATATGTTTAGGAGTGTGATTTCTTCCTGTTGTACATATCCCTTGATGAATAGAAAATGACCTTCGCTGTCCCTTCTGATCTTTTTCAGCCTGAAATCTATGCTATTGGATACTAGTATGGCAACCCCCGCTTTTTTTTAGGGGGCTGTTTGCTTGCAGGATTGTTTTCCATCCTTTGATTTTGAGTCTGTGTTTGTTCTGACTATTCAGATGTGTTTCTTGTAGGCAGCAGAAAGTTGGGTTTAGTTTCCGAATCCATTTTGCCATTCTGTGCCTCTTGATTGGTGCATTTAGCCCGTTAACATTAAGAGAAATTATTGTCATGTGATTTTGTGCCATTTTTCTGTAGGGTTTGTTGTTCTTATAGGTCTTTTTCCTTGTCTTATAGTAGCCCTTTGAGTCCTTCTTTTAAATTTGATCTTGAGTCTATGAAGTTCCTGAGCTGTTGCTTGTACGTGAAATAGTGTATGATTCCTTCAAGTTTAACTGAGAGTTTAGCCGGGTAGTGTATTCTTGGTGAGGCATTCATTTCATGAAGTTTTTTCACTATATCCCACCATTGTCTTCGGGCTTGGAGGGTTTCTTCTGATAGGTCTGCTGTGAATCTAAGGGGTGCGCCTTTGTATATGATCTCCTTCTTTGATCTTGCTGCTTGCAGTATTGTGTCTCTATCCACGGCATCCATCATTCGGACTATGATATGCCTTGGGGATTTTCTATTTGGGTCCCTTTTAGCTGGCACCATTCGGACTCCTTGGATCTGGATGTCCGCATTCTCTAGCTCTGGGAATTTTTTAGCAATGATGTCTTTAATGGTGTTTTTTTCATTGGGATTGGTTCCGTGTGGTTCCAGCACTCCCATGATTCTTATGTTGTTTCTCCTGAGGTCATCTCCTAGGACTCTAACTCACTCTAGAGCCATTTTGAGGTCTTTTGCCATTATTTGTTGTTGCCTATATGCTTTGTGCAGCTCATCTTCAAGCTCACTGATTCTGTCTTCGGCTGTAGTCATTCTACTATTGAGGGCTCCTACAAAGTTTTTTTTATTTCATCTACTGATTCTTTCAGTTGTGTGACTTCTGTTCGTAGCTTTGAAATTTCTGCTCTCATTTCTTCCTGGATTATCTTGGTGGAGCGTTCCAACGCTGCATCCATATCCTCCCTTAATTTATTGGATGTTCGTTCCATAGTTTCTTTGAGTTCGTGAACCATCCTCACAATTTCCTCTCTGAATTCTTTATCCGAGAAGAGGTTGTATTTCTGGGAGGTTGCTGCTGAGGTTAGTGAGACATTTTCTTGGCTCTCTCCTGGTGGTGGGGATTTTCTCTGTTTCTTCATGTTGTTTGGGGCTTTACTATCTGGAGCTCTCCTTAGCTTGGGAGGAAACTCAACTGAAGATTTGGGGCTATGCTCTTTTTAGAAAGGACTTTTCTGTGTACCTCGATGTGTTTACTGACAGTTTTCGTGAAGCTAGCATAGACTAGGTTAGTTGACTATTAACATATAGTGACTAAGATGATCAGGGAGTTCTTTAGAGGAATGGGTTCTATCAATTGTGGCCAAAGGACAATGCATGGAATGGTAAAAAAAAAAAAATCAACAACTGTGGCCGCTCCGGAAAGAGGCCACGCGCACTTTGAGGCCACGCCCCCTAACGAGAGGACACGCCCCTAACCTGTCGGACACGGGAGGGAGGGGTCAGGTGCGGTGGGCGAATGACTGAGACCTGCCAGGCGTGGCTAGGGTGTTCCGAGCGGGCCTGCAGCCGCGGGCACAGGACGCAGGGAACGCTTCCTTCTCCTCAGTTTCTAGTTTTTGAAGGACTGTCCATACTGTTTTCCAGAAAGGCTGGACCAGTTGGCATTCCCACCAACAGTGAAGGAGCATCCCTTTTCCCCCACATCCATGCCATCACTGGTTGTTTTTGTTCTTTTGAATGTGTGCCAGTCTCTGTGGTGTGAGATGATATCTCATTGTTTTGATTTGCATCTTTATCAGCACCCTCAAAATTTAGGCTTACTTTAACCACTCCTGAGAATTTCCATGACCACACTGAGAATTTCCCAGTCCTGAGACATAACAATCAATCTGAGATTTTGATCATGGTCCATAATTCAATCTAATTCTATATCTGGAAACAGCATTAATGCTGATTACATAGGGATTCAGTCCTTTAAAACTGCTATTCCTAACCATCTCCTAACTCAGACATCAGTTTTAAGCCCAGGTTCTGACAGACAGGTTATTGATGGGAGGTTCCTATGAACCCTCCTTCTTTGAGTTTAATTTTCTGGATAACTTATCTGGATTTCAGCTCAGATAACTCAGAAACATATTTTTCTTAATATGTTATGGTTTTATTTTAAAAGAATATTAGTGAGGAGTCGTCGGAGGAAGAAATGCTTAAGGCAGTGTGAGGAAAGGGCTTGTCACATTCATTCCTTTTCTGAGCTGAATATTCATGGGGACAAATATTCACCAAGCCAGAAGCTCTTTGAACCTTATTATTATTTTTTTTTGGAAATGGAACATTAGTTACAGAGGCATGGTGATTAAATTATTGTTTTTTACTACCAAGCCCTAATCCCTGAGGTAGAGAAGGTATTGAAAGTTCCAATTCTCTAGTCACGAGGTTAACTGTCTTGGCAACCAAACTTTATTCATTTTTTTAAATCTTCCAGTTTTTATTAAGGCACTGTGATTTAATACTGTTCATAATAGAGTTTTATGCATAGCGTGTTCTAACACCCCCACAGTGGAACACCAGCTTCATGCTACCAGTGACACAACCTCCGCCACCACTTCAGAGAACAACAAAAGATTGACTTGATCGCTTTCATCACGGAAAATTTCAGTGGTTTTAGGAGTCCTGTGTCAAAACCAAGGACAGGGGCCAAATATATGTATTTCTTCATATAAATCTCAAGATCACATTCCCTTTATCAATTCCAGTCTCGGATTGCATTGTTGGACCAAGTGAACAACGTTGCTGCTCTCTCTGATACTTAATGTTCTTTTTTTTATTTATGTCACGTTTACTCCCTAATGTATCACCTGAGTGGCTGCTCCAAGGCCTGTCCCTTCCAATCAACCTCAAATCTTTTCATCCTCAACACATGACCTTGTCTCCCATTTTTTTCTGAGCAGATTGAGGTCATTGAATGAGAACTCCCTCATTCCCCCACCCTTTGCTTCCTGTCAAAGCGCTGTCCCTGCTGTGTCTAATTATTTCTGCACTTTTGCTTATCCCTCCTTTCTTTTCTCCCGACTTAAAGAAAAAGCACTTACTTTTAAAGTGCTGACCTACTCACCTGGGCTTTGGGCCCTCCTCCCTTTCTGGAACGTTTTTGTTTCCCTCCTTCCCCTTGACAGTTTCAGTCAAGGGGAAGTTCAGTTTCTCCTTCTCTACTTGCTTTGCCAGGCATCAGAATGCAGGTGAACTTGTTAGACTTAGTAATATATATATATATATATATATATATATATATATTCAAAATCCTAGTCTTCTCCTTTAATCTAGTGCCATCATCAAACCAAATGTTGAAAGTGGAAACAGTCCATGCTTATTTGACTAAGTGCTGGCAATCTAAAAAGACGACTTTAGATATGTGAATCTATGTAGTTTGAATTTCTCTGCAGATTCATTTGTTCTTTTTTTTTACATTACACTCTTGGTTTCATAAGAGGCAGTGTTTCCTTTTATGAACCAATTGTTTCATAAAACAATTTCATAAAACAATTCCGTTGTGGCTTGTGTTCTTATAATAATTAAATATATGGGTTAAGTACATCGGCTCAAATCACCTGTATTTAAATCCTGGCCCTACTAGTATCTAAAGCACTTACTGGTGTAGAATGAAGAAGAACTCACTCAACCCTGCCCTCAGTTTCCTTGTATATAAAGTGAGTAGAACAATAACTCCTCTCCATTTAGATTTCTTTAATGATTAAATTAATAATAAATGACTCTTTAAGAGTAATAGCAGCACAAAGATACACGGCTGGCAAAAGTAACTACATGCTAACTATGAGTTATTATTATTTTTAGATGTAATTCTTGCCCAGTATCTATACATGTCATGGGTTTCTACTCAAATTCAATTGTTTTGACTGTGTTTGACACATGATGAGCTGCCAGATTTGAAGGTGATCAGCTAGAAAAATGAGCAAAGCTGAAAAGTATTTACTCACTTTTGGCAACATGAGAGCAAGAGGAAAAGGAGTCACTACTTTTTCAGTCTTTATTTTCTTCCATGACACGTCCCTTGGCAAGGCACCAAAGACTGAATAAATGACTTCTGCCTAGTTAAATTCCCTTGGCCTTGGGGATAGACTTAAGAGAATAAGCTAGGAATGTAAAAAGATCCAGTATTGGGCTCTGACAGCGTTTCACAGTTCCTTAGCCCAAAAATTCCCACACCTGCTCCCAACAGAGCTTCTGGATTTCAAATGCAGAGAGGCAGAGAAGTTTCTTGAATCCTGGGTGGGATTCAAGAAATCCTGGCTGCCTTCCTGAGTCCTTGACTGTAACCTGAAATCTCTTCCACAAAGCTATAGTCATGTTTAGAATCAGCAAAGGAATTTTTGCAAAGTTGTGTTAAAAAATAACCTAAGAAGAATTTTATTAAAAACAACAATTTTCTTAGGTGTCAAATTGGCTAAATGTCCAAGAGACATTATCTTTTCTACCCAACAGAAATTATTTGTGTATCTACTGGGCAAACATCTTAATATTAATCTTTGTGTCTCACACTTTTAAATGGCTCACACAATAAAAAAATCATTTAGCACTGTATTAAAAAAAGTGTTTTTTTCACTTGTTTTCAAGTTTTACATAATTTTTCTGACACTAGGAATAGAGTTATTCTGACCTACCTCATGGTTATTGTATTAAATAAGATACTGGAAGTTAAGTCCATACCAATTATATAGTAATCACTCAATGTCAGGTGTTGTTATTATCATTAAATTGTCATTGTTCTTCCGCCCTAACCTTTGCAATACGACTCTTCTGCACCATCAACTGAAATGTTCAATTGAAAGGGACATCCCAATAGCTAGGTTAATTGGCTATTTTTGGATGTAACTATTGCTATTTCCCCCCTGGCATTGGGACCAATTAACTAGTTCACTACCTCTTGAAACTTTCTCCTTCTTTAGTAACTTTTCCCAATTCCATTATTTTCTCAAGATTTTCTCTGACTCATCTTCCTCCTACTAACTTTTAAATGTATGGTCTCTATTGTACTTCAGCTTTCTTTGTTTCTTTCTTCATTTTGTCTCTCCATTCTTTTGCATTTTGTGGAGATAGCCCATAATTCAAATCTTCCCCTTTACATAAATTGCAGTTTTCTTTTACATTTAATAGATTGCTTCTTATATCTTTTTTTATCAGCATTTTACCCCAAACAGCCAAGACACATTAAAGCACTTCCTGGCATCAATGTTATTGTTTTAATTTCTGAGAAGCATCTGATATTCTAAGGTATTTAGTTTTGATATTGTTTTATTTAGTTTTGACTCATTTTACTTATTTATTCACTATTGGCAACCTGAAAACAAGTGTATTTAGTAACAAACTATATATGGTGACACATAACAAATATATAGCAAGTGTATATGCTGACCAAATATAGTGACCAAAAGTTACTGTATTTAATCAGATGCCAAATTTATTCTTCCCATTATCTCTTACACTGTAATTGATTAAAACACTGAGAATGTAAAAGTTAGAAAAATTAATATACTTTCCCCCTATGGCCTAAGAATCTGTAAGATAAAGCAGTTGAAATGAGTATTTATAGAGGATTAAAGTATGGCAATGGAAAGTGTTATATAAGCAGGAAGTAGAGAACCCAATTTTGGTAAGGATTCATCAGGATAGTTTGCTTCGTAGTTGGGCAACAGAGATCTGAGATTAAGTAGATATCAGCCAGAGAAAAAGAAGTGGATTTTCTTCATATGCAGGAGTCTAGAGACAAAGGTAAAAGTGTTTTGGAACAGGACTGTATTTTAGAATTGTCTTGCAAAAATATTATTTATATAGAGACATTTTTTATTTTGTTTGGGTGGTGCTTAGGGTTTACTCCTTACTCTGTGCGCAGGGATTATTCCTGGCTGGCTCAGGGGACTATAGGCATACCAAGGCAAGTACCTACTGCTGTACTGTTGTTCTGTGCCCTTCATGTAACTATATTTTAATGGGCTGGAGCAATAGCACAGCGGGTAGGGCGCTTGCTTTGCACGTGGCTGACCTGGGTTCAATTCCTCCATTGTCTCAGAGAGCCCGGTAAGCTACTGAGAGTATCTTGCCGGCACAGCAGAGCCTGACAAGCTACCCATGGCATATTCGATATGCCAAAAACAGTAACAAGTCTCACAATGGAGACATTACTGGTGCCCACTCAAGCAAATCGATGAGCAATGGGATGACAATGACAGTGTGATGCATACATTTCCATATTTATTTTGATATATTTTATTTTATCGACTTCTTTATAAATGTTCGGCTGGAGTGATAGCATAGTGGATAGGGTGTTTGCCTTGCATGTGGCTTACCCAGGTTCAATTCCTCTGTCCCTCTCGGAGAGCTCAGCAAGCTAAGCTACCGAGAGTATCCCGTCCACACGGCAGAGCCTGACAAGCTACCCATGGCGTATTCCATATGCCAAAAACAGTAATAACAAGTGTCACAATGGAGACATTACTGGTGCCCACTCGAGCAAATCGATGAACAATGGGATGAGAGTGCTACAGTACTTTATAAATGTTAAAAGAGTCTCATACATATTTCTATCTTACTTATTCAAAAGGTGATGGTTTGGGAAAAAGCTGGAGAGAATCTTTGTTGAATAAATTAATATCTGTACTTGTTCTGGTTTGTCCAGTAGAGTAGCTCAGCATTTATTCTGAAAATACTGAAAACTAGTCACAGTGCTTAGTAATCGAGATGGTGTCTCAAAAGACAAAGATCAGCATTCAGCAGTAGAGTTGACACCTTATGGATGAATACAAAGTTATGAGTGTTGTGTGCTAAAAGTTTGTACATTTGATTCTGACCACACTAAGCTACAGGAGTAAGGAAGAGGACAAGTCACTACATCTCAAAGAACATAGTTTCCAGAAGAAATAATACTTGAACAGAGCTAAAACTTGAATCTGCTCCATTAGTTTTTTCATATAATGTACTTGAATCAACCTAAAAATCCATAAAGCGTAGGCCATAGAAACATGAGATGTGTATATGAATGTATATATATCTATATATATATATGTGTGTGTGTGTCTGTGTGTGTATGTGTGTATAATATATATAAGGACCCAAAACACTAAATATGTCTGCATTATTGACTGAGAGAATTTTAAATTCTATTTGTGGATAAAATGCAAACAGTTAATAAAGCTGAGGAAAAGAACTTTACAAGGGAGAGACAACTGTTCTGAGTACTAGGTTCTTTTAAAATTAAAGAATAGTGAAATATTTTAATGGGCTATACATTTTTCATAAAATGCAGAAAAATATGAACAAGAAAATAAGACAGATATCTCAATTTGAATTTTGTTATGTTTTTGTCCAAGAGAGTGAAAATATTTAGATAGAAACAGAAAGTTTAGTGCAAAGGAGCTGATAGTAGACTCATTTATATAAGAACTTCTAGTCAATTATTTATAGTTATTAGTGCAGTATTTACAGATAACTATCATGGAATTGAATATGAAATCAAGAATTAAAGGAATCAAAACTTAAGATTATTTTATATGAAGAATACAGTGCCCTATTGTAACTCACAAATCATATAGTTCTTTTAAAATTAAAGAACTGATTTTCTTTGTACAGAATTTCCTCAGAAAAGATAGACTTTTTTTCAGTAAGAGCAGGCACATTGATCCTAACCTTGAGCTTGGAAATTTATCATTTTTCTATATTGTATGACTTGGAAGAATACGAAAATGATTTATAAAGAAAGCATGGCTAACTGCTAAGATTTCACTTTGTAAAACAACTTCTTATTTTATCTTTGGTTGCCATTATTTAGTACATTTAAAATTGCAAAGGCAGTACTTTATAAAATGCAAAGTTATGAATAAGGAGTATAGACTTTTGTGATTCCAGTTCTTTCCTTCAATGATAGAATAATTTTCAGGAAATAAATAATAAAAATTTGTTTCTTCTGAAAACACTATAGATGGACAAGAAACTGACTTGAGACTCCTGTTTTATAGTTACTACTGAAGAAGAAAGAGTGTGAGATAACATACAAAGAACATGTAGTATAATATCAGATTGATGTAGATATGATCCTTATATTTTCAAAATAATTGTGCAGTACATTTAGCAACCAACTAATCTGAAAACTATCTTATGTGAATATTGTTACTGTTACTGTCATCCCGTTGCTCATCGATTTGTTTGAACGAGCACCAGTAACGTCTCTTATTGTGAGACTTATTGTTACTGTTTTCAACATATCCAATACGCCATGGGTAGCTTGCCACGCTCTGCCATGTGGGCGAGATACTCTTGGTAGCTTACCAGGCTCTCCAAGAGGGGCAGAGGAATCGAACACGGGTGGGCCGTGTGAAAGGCGAATGCCCTACTGTTGTGCTATCACTCCAGCCCGCTTATTTAATGTTAAATAAATGTACTATAAATTAAGAATATTGTTCTCCAGAAAATAAAATTTTACCAACTTTAAGGGCTGGAGTGATGGCAGAGCGGGTAGGGCGTTTGCCTTGCACGCACCCAACCCGAATTTGATTCCTCCACCCCTCTCAGAAAGCCTGGCAAGCTACCTAGAGTATCTCGCCCGCACAGTAGAGCCTGGCAAGCTACCCATGTTGTATTTGATATGCCAAAAACAGTAACAAGTCTTACAATGGAGACGATACTGGTGCCCACTTGAGCAAATCAATAAACAACGGGATAACAGTGATGCAGTGACCAACTTTAAAATGAATATCTGGTGCTTCATGTAAATTTGTTGAATCATCAAAAAATATAAGTAGAAGAATATAAAATTTTTCTTGGCTTTTGAAAATTCTTCTTGGAGCTGAGGGACAGATGATGCACCATGTAGGAAGCTTGCCATGTATGAGGATGACCCAGTTTGATCCCTGGTACTGTATATGGTCCCCTGAGTCCTTTTAGGAGTGATCCCTGAACACCACCGGGTGTGGCCCCCAACCAAACAAGAATTCTGGAACACAAATGAGACCAAATTGGAGAAGCTTTCTTTTTTTTCCTTTTTTTAAAAAAGGGAATTATACCACACACACAAAATTTCGAAAGGCAATATTTGAGCATTTTTAGGGCACAGTACCTACCTATTAATCCTTGGATGTTAAAAAAAGAAGACAAGATAAAAAAGTTAAGGACAGCTTTTATTTAGAGAGATATATGCTTATATTATAGGGACCATAAATATATATGCCAAAGAAATGAACACATAAAGTAATAAACAAGTAAATGAAATTAGAGGAGTATATAATTCTCAATTACCAGACTAAAACTTGAACTGTGATTAAATCCAAGTCTTTTATCCTGTTATATATACAGCTGCACTATTAGAATATTGCCTGTTATAAGCACGTTTCTTTTCTCATTTAAAATTCAAGACTACTGAACTCAGGTTCACCTTCATTGCTGCTTAGAAATCCCATTTTATCTCCCGAGTTGGTTAAGCTTCTATTTTACACTTATTCTCTTCTTTCAAGCCTCCAGTCTTTCTCTCTCATAATGACACACATGAACTGTCTATGATTTTTATCTAAGATAAAATACTGCAGTTCTGCTAATATTGGTTTCTTTTCCATTGCCTACACAAGGAAGTAGCTCTGGCAATTCCCTTTTCTTGCTTTCTTGCTTTCTGGGTCACACCTGGCGATGCACAGGGGTTATTCCTGGCTCTGCACTCAGGAATTACCCCTGGCGGTGATCAGGGGACCATATGGGATGCTGGGAATCGAACCCAGGTCGGCCGTGTGCAAGGCAAACACCTACCCGCAGTGCTATTGCTCCAGCCCATCTCTCTCTCTTTCTTTCTCTCTTTCTTTCTCTCTCTCTTTCTTTCTCTCTTTCTTTCTTTCTTTCTTTCTTTCTTTCTTTCTTTCTTTCTTTCTTTCTTTCTTTCTTTCTTTCTTTCTTTCTTTCTTTCTTTCTTTCTTTCTTTCTTTTCCTTTCTTTCTTTCTTTCTTTCTTTCTTTCTTTCTTTCTTTCTTTCTTTCTTTCTTTCTTTCTTTCTTTCTTTCTTTCTTTCTTTCTTTCTTTCTTTCTTTCTTTCTTTTTCTCTTTCTTCTGTTCTTTCCTTTCTCCCTCCCTCCCTCCCTCCCTCCTCCCTTTCTCCCTCCCTCCCTCCCTCCCTCCCTCCCTCCCTCCCTCCCTCCTTCCTTCCTTCCTTCCTTCCTTCCTTCCTTCCTTCCTTCCTTCCTTCCTTCCTTCCTTCCTTCCTTCCTTCCTTCCTTCCTTCCTTCCTTCCTTCCTTCCTTCCTTCTTTCTTTCTTTCTTTCTTTCTTTCTTTCTTTCTTTCTTTCTTTCTTTCTTTCTTTCTTTCTTTCTTTCTTTCTTTCTTTCTTTCTTTCTTTCTTCTCTTTCTTCATTTTTCTCTTCTCCATGTTTATCAATGTTACCTGCTTATTGTATTTCCCTATTAGCATAATATACGACTTGGATCTCACTGTTTAAAAACCCCAATTTTTACTCTCCATCACAAGGGGGTGAGAGGATTTGAAATTACCCTTATAATAAAAAAATTTAAAAAAACCTATAACAACTACACTTAGAGAAAAATCATTTTCAGACATTAGAAAATGAGCATCATGAGACTCTGGTACTGAGCAATTTATTTTTACAGACTTCTACTAGAAGTAATTTTCTGACTCTGAAAGAAAAAGAGAGGGACTAAGCAAAAGGTATGGTGCAAAGAGTTCTTCGAGGCCAGTGCAGAATTCTGAGGATGTGAAATCTAATAAAAGAGAACTGCCGGAAATCTGCAATAAGGATTCTTTTGTGGCTCTAGTTGAATATAAATCTGAGGGTGCTTAGGATAACACTCCTTGATATGGGACAATACACAAGTTCTGTGGGAAGAATGTCAAGAAACTGAAAATAAACAATTCTCAGATTTCAAAACGGGTTGAGAATATTTCAAGTTCTATCAAACCAGAGAGATGTCAGTGATCATATGGAATATTCAGAGACTGCAAAAGAGTCCTAACATATTACCTAAAGTATCTCAAGGACCTGTATATTGAAATTAATCTAGGATAAATTAATATTAATCATATTTGTGTTATTAAACATTATGTAATACATTTATTATAATTAGATAAAATATTAATTAAACCTTCAAATGAATCTGTAACTAAATATATTTTTCTACACATGTGGAAACATAGTAATTGTCTGGTATTCTCAAAGAAACCTAAACAACAAAATTAGGGGTTGTGTGTGGATAACATTTCTTAATATACACTTTAAAATGTAATTTATTCCTCTCTCTCCCTCCCTCCTTCTGCCTTCCCTTTCCTCCCTCCCTTCCTCCCTCCCTCCCTCCCTTCCTTCCTTCCTTCCTTCCTTCCTTCCTTCCTTCCTTCCTTCCTTCCTTCCTTCCTTCCTTCCTTCCTTCCTTCCTTCCTTCCTTCCTTCCTTCCTTCCTTCCTTCCTTCCTTCCTTCCTTCCCTTTTTTTCGCAAGGCAAGTGCCTTAACTTCTAAAATTTCTCTTGACCCTATACTATAATCTTAATATAAATGTATTAAATCTTAATACAACATTGTACAAGTGCAGTGCAGGTGGCTAGTTTTAAGGGAATCTTTGAGGAAAAGTGGAAACTATGTTTTATGGATACATTTGCAAATCCTTTACATTTTCTGAATAGCCTCTGTTAAGAGTCAGAGGCATATGTAGCAAAGATTTCTCCAAAAAATACATATAAACATTCAACAAGCATATAAAAATGCTTATTATTGCTGATTATGTGGTAAATACAAACAAAAACAACTATTAGATTACCACCTTAAAACTGTGAGAACGGTTCATACAAAAAGGGACCATAAATGTTTATGGAGGGCTGGAGAAAAACAAACTCTTGTGTAGATTTTGTGTATTTAAATTGGTTTAACTGTTTTGGAAAATATCATGGAACTTTCTTGAGAAGTTAAAAAACAGAGCTAGTTACCTTCTGATCTGGAAGTCCTGCTTCAGCCTATCTTCTGAATATTATATCTTAATGCAAGAAGCTATATCCATCCCAGTGTTTTATTGCAGTATTATTTACACTAGCAAACACAAGGAAATAGTGTCCACTGATAAATGATTAGACAAAGAAGACGTGTTAGCTTCCTATAATGGAATGCTATTTGGGTTTTTTAAAACTATTAAATTTTGGGCCAGGTGATGACTTAAAGAGGTGAAACAAATGTATTCTTTGCCAGAAGGCCTGAACTTGATCTACATGACCCCAGACCTGAATAGCACCAGACTGCTAGGCAGAGCACTGAACCATCAGGTCACTATCACCCCGAGGTCCCTCTATTTAAAAAAAAAAAGAAGATCAACTTTTGCCATTCACAGCAGGATGGAAGGAGCCATCAGACCTAAGTTTCATGAGGAGAAGTGGGACCTGACAGAAGAAAACGTGGAGAGGTATAAAGAAAGGTGGCTGGTTTTATTTATGAAAAAAATCAAATAAAATAATCAGATATAATTTTGGACTTTGTATTGATTTCTAACAGTTAAAGCATAAAGGATATTCAGTTTGATGCTGAGTTTTGCCTTGGGAATTTTGAATGCGTAAACACATGTGGACAGTAGGGGTCATAGTTGTCTTAGAGTACCTTCAGAAGACTAGTGTATATCTTTTTTTTTTTGTTTTGCCTTGTTTTTAGATTCATATATATATACATATATATATATATAAAATTTGTACATATGCTGAGTTTTGTTTGAAAATGCAGTCTTTGGTCTTATTAAGAGGTTGAAAATCTTATCTTCCTTGCTTTCTGCATATTTGTATAATTGTGTTCAACATTACTTTTTAGACACAAGTATTTTTCTGTCTTAGGCAGCTAAGTTTTGAATGATGGTATTCCTTTAATAACTGTCAACCCCAAAGAGAACTATTGTTGAATTTAAAATATCCTAATTAAAGTTTCTGAAAGCATTTTTGAAATAAGTTTCAGATTTTAGAAAGATTATTCTGGTAACGATTATTCTCTCCTCTACTTTGAAGAAATGAACGAGGCATCTATACTTCTCTTTTGCTGTAACTTAGAGTTCTGATTGCTAAGAAATTATTGTTATGACCTAATTTTGATGATGAATGGTTAGAATAGATAAATTTAAATGCAAGTCTCTTTATCACACATAATGCATCATGAGTACTATATGGCACTGACAATATAATAATATATAATATATATTGTTATTGTCCAAATACAATATACAGTATTTGTTATAACTGTAGGGGTCTAGGGGAAGATTTCCCCTGTCCTCCAGGTTCTTCTTGAAATGGTCATATAAGCATTTAACATCAACATGATTATAAGCAAAATATATTTAGTTGCATAGTTGTGGAAAATTTATATCACAATAAATTCTAGAGTAAAGGAGGCATATAGATGGTTTATACCCAGAGTTAATTGATAGGATGGGAGTCAGGGATGTCAAGGAGAGAAGGAGGGGATTTTATCCGAGGAAAAGGTGACTTCTGTGACAAAACCAGACACAACAGATATTTGTCTGGCCATTAAATAAATTTCTTTGATAGAGAAATAATTTCTGCAACTTGACCTATAATCTGGGTAATCTTCATTTGTTCAGGCAATGGCAACAGTTTTTTGAATCTCTCAGTACTTCTGTTGACCTACCTTTACATTTGGATAAGCCAATCCTTCATAATAAATTATATACTTAGTTCAGAACTTTTTAACATAAATATGTTCAGAGGAGATCAGTGTACTATGTAAACACAGGAATATACTCTTTATTGTAAATCAAGAAGGAACAATAATATGATGACTAAGATATACATTTATTGCAACTCATGTTAGTGAGAATAAAAATTAATATAACTCCTTGAAAGTTCTTTTGATAGTGTCATGTGGAGCTGATTAGATCTCTGTTTCTTTACTCATAAAAATATATCCCCAAACACACTAACAGCTAAACTTTAAAGCTATCTGAAAATTTCATCAATGTATACTGTACTAGGTGGTAAAGTTAAAAAAGATAAAGACAGGGGCTGGAGTGATAGCACAATGGGTAGGGCGTTTGCCTTGCACGCGGCCGACCCATGTTCGATTCCCAGCATCCCATATGGTCCCCCGAGCACTGCCAGGAGTGATTCCTGAGTTCAGAGCCAGAAGAAACCCCTGAGCATCACCGGGTGTGACCCAAAAAGAAAAAAAAAGACAAAGACAGTATTAATGAGTTAATTTTATTATTATAGTTAAATGGCCTTGTTGCACGGCAATATCTGACTCATTTTTTTCTATGATTTAACAAGAAATCCTTATTTTGCATGTTCACAATCATATCTTAAGGAGGGTACCTTATGCTACCATGATTTAAAGAAAGTATTCATTTAAATTAAACTTATGAAAGAATGATTAATAAATTAGTGTGCATGCATTACTTTACAATGGGTAATATTCTTTATCATTAGTTGTAATTTTCAAGTCTTTTGTTCAAGTTCACCCTTCTATTAATATCAAATTAAGCATTGAAAATTTGTTTAACAAGCATGGAATAAATGCAAAGGCAGGTGAACAATAGTGATATTTTAAGAATACAATTATGGCCAATGATTATTTCTTTAAAACAGTTTTTTTTTTAACTTTTTGGGTCATACCCAGCAATGCACAAGGGCTACTCCTGGCTTTGCCCTCAGGAATTACTCCTGGCAGTGCTCAGGGGACAATATGGGATGCTGGGAATCAAACCCGAGTTGGCCTTGTATAAGGCAAATGTCCTACCCACTGTACTATCGCTCCAGCCCCTTAACAGTTTTTATCCTCATGTCTATGTTAGTGTCTCCCAACACAAAAATAGCACTGTAGCACTGTCATCCCATTATTCATACATTCACTTTAGCGGGCCCTAGTAATGTCTCTATTGTGAGACTTATTGTGACTGTTTTTGGCGTATTGAATACACCATGGGTAGCTTGCCGGGCCCTGCCACACGGGCAGGATATTATTGGAGCTTGCCGGGATCTTTGAGAAGGACAGAGGAATCGCACCCAGGTCGGCCTCGGGTAAGGCAAACCTGCTATGCTATCGCTCCAGTCCTGACACTAAAATAAAATTCTTTATTTTTGAGCATTATTGTATTTATTTTTACTGTTGTTTGTTTTGAGGCCACACTCAGCTGTGCTCAGGGCTTACTTCTGGAGCTCAGGTTTCAACGCTAGCGGGGGCATTGTAGGGTGCCAAGATCGAATCTGGGTCTGCTATGTGCAAGGCAAGTGCTGTACCCACCATAGTCTCTAATTTCCTCTTGCTACCCATCATCTGCTACCCATCCATTTTTAGGTCTAGCAGTCACAGGTATCTATATAGTAGCTGAAGGATCAACCTACATGATTATAGACCATGTTCTCTATTGTTGATATTTTCTAAATATCTCACAGAAGAGATTTTTACTGTAGCCCAAGATCTGTAAACACACATTCATGCAATTGTCACATTAACACATGTTTTTAGTTCTATGGGCTTCCCATTTCTTATCTTCAGACTGTGTATCTTCTTTTTTTTGGTTATTTCCTTTTTCTTTTCAAACTGAAAGAACCATTATCCTCTGGTCATTTTCTAATTATCCATAGAGGGCAGTGTAGCATCTTATGTTTACTATAGGTGATGTCTCTATAACCTTTAAAGATTCAGTTTTAGGTCTTTGGTTTTGGTTACATACTTACTAATGATTAACGATTAATCATATTTACTGATGTGCTCAGAGGGTTATCTTAATTTAAAGTCCTTTGAGGCTAACTTGTGTTCACACTTATTAATATCTCATTAAACGAATCCATCAACCTGTTTTATTATTTAATAATAGAATCATAGAAGTGGAAAAGACTAGGGATGGTAGGAGGGATGCTGGGTTTACTGGTGGTGGAGAATGGGCACTGGTGAAGGGATGGGTTCTCAAACTTTGTATGAGGGAAACATGAGCACAAAATTGTATAAATCTGTAACTGTACCCTCACGGTGACTCACTAATTAAAAATAAATAAATTAAAAAAAATAAAAAACAATAAAAAAAATTCAACAAGTTTACTGAGAAGCTATTGCATTCTTATGTACTTTTAAATGCAAGAAACATTTTGAAGAGTATATTTACACTCTTGAATGGTGAAATGTCTTAAATTATGAGATACTGTTCTTTATAATAAACTCAAGGGTCATTTTAAAAAGTGAATATGAAATTTCAGCACAAATTGACAAAACAAAATTTATAGCTTTCATATTTCTGGATGGAATTTGTTAAATTTAAGTATAAAATGTATTTTTTTCTTGCTTTTTAAATCAACAAAGATGAATAAAGCTAATACCAAGGTTGGGAAAGGGGCAATAAAATGATTATCCAGAAAAATTGTTGGAGGGGATAAAAAAAACTTGTAACTTTTTTACCTGGCAGGACTTAAGAAATGCTCAAAGTCTTTATGTTCATACTCATTAAATAAAAAATCAAAAAAAAGTGGAAAAGACACTACATGTCATTTTTCTTTTCCCCTGTCCCAACTACATTAAAGATAACAACTAAATAAACAAGTTGAGCTAGACAAGAATGCATTTTGCTTTACAGAGGTATTTTCATAGAAAATAGCACAATTGTTCTCAGAACTTATCTTATTTTTTTTCAGTTCTAGATGGAGGAGAGACTGTAATAGCACATTCTGGGAAGACAGAGCAATATAGCTAGTATTGTCAGGAGAAAGTTGTTTCTACTTAGGCTGTAGAAAAATTGATTATTTTAAGAAATTGCAGAAAAATTTCCTCTTGCTACCCATTATCTGCTATTCATCCATTTTTAAGTCTAGCAGTCACAGGTATCTATATAGTAGCTAAACCTACATGATTATAGACCATGTTCTTTATTGTTGATATTTACTAAATATCTCACAGAAGAGATTTTTACTGTAGCCCAAGATCTGTAAACACACATTCATGCAATTGAGCAATCCCCTGAATAGGGATTTATTTGCCTTTATAGAGTTTACTACCTGTTCCCTTGGACTCCATGTCTGCAGAAGTGACCATATGACATTGAAGCTTGTTGATTTTGTAACAGTTTTAGAAGATGAATCTACACCAACTAGTTAAATGATATTGAGGATAAAACCAGAAAAATGCAATAGGGGCTCAAAGATGTCTCAAGTAAGTGTCAAACTTTGGTTCAATTTTCAGTACTCTAAGTGAGATCCAGGCTACTCTATTGTTTTTGCCTGCCAACACTGCTGTCAGTGATCCCCAGGGCTCTAAGCAATTTGCAGCCTCACTAAAGTCAGGTGTATGAGCATCAGAAGTAAAGGGTGAGGCCCCTGGCAAACAGTACAACTAATGTGGGAGCACCTGTGTGTGTGACCTCCAGTCATTTGTGGCAATGTCACCGAGGAAAAGAAGTAGGTAGGGACCCATGGCTAAGGGCAAAGTATGAAGGTTTGAAAATATTTGTCTTTTAAAGAATTTTGAGTGTAGAACACTCAATATTTCCATCAAATATTATGATTTGAACACACTTAGGTTCCTCTGCTGGTTTCTTCATGTGTGAGGCTTGTCCGAACTATAAAACCAAGCTCCAAAAGCAACTAAGAGAGCAATGCAGTGGCAGAGAGTCTCTTGCCCCTGCACCTGGCTGTCTTCCCCGGGGCCCCTCGGAGGGGGTGGATCTCAGTTTCCCTCCCTGCCCTGAGCAGAGATCCCATGGCTGAAGACCTCTGGAACCTAGCCACAGCCATGCTCAAGGCTCCTCTCCACTTGTTCGGATGAGCCTCACATATGAAGGAACTGGCAGAGGAACCCAGGTGTATGGGACCCAGGGCTGAGACCTCCAAGCCTGCTCGGATCGGGACTGGGCCTCTTCTGCCCAGATTCCCCATTTTCCAGTAGCTAGGTGGTCATACCCAGGGACTGCCCCTGGCACTGTGTAATCCCAACAACAACCAACATCCAGAGACTATAAAACCAAGCTCTGGGAAGACATCTTATAGCCTAGTGCTCTCTCTGGGAGAACCTGGCAAGCTACCGAGAGTTTCCTGCCCCCATGGGAGAGCCTCAAAAACTCCCCATGGTGTATTCATATGCCAAAACCAGTAACAATGATGGGTCTCATTCCCCTGACCCTGAAAGAGCCTCCAATGCGGCGTTGTTGGGAAGGACAAGTAAAGAGAGGCTTCTAAAATCTCAGGGCTCTTTTTGGACCCGGCTGTGGAAGGAGCATGATGGAGGGGCCCGAGGGAGCGCCCTCGGACTCCAAGCAGCCCACTGAACTAATTCCGGCATGGGACCAGAGACCCCACGGCGTGCTGAAGCTGTGGGACCCGGGCATCCCCCAATTCTTTTAACCTGTCTCTCTCTCAACTCCTCCCTCCTGAGCACAGCGCAGGGGCCGCGGTTTTCCTGAGCGCAAAACAGAGACGCCGATCCAGCCAAAACAGGACGTGAGCGCGCTTGCGGGAGTCCCCAGGGGGCGGGGGCGGCGACCCCCGCCCACCGCAGTTAGATACTTAAACCCACCTCCCCCACGTGTGCTTCCTTTTGGACCCGGCTGTGGAAGGAGCATGATGGAGGGGCCCGAGGGAGCGCCCTCGGACTCCAAGCAGCCCACTGAACTAATTCCGGCATGGGACCAGAGACCCCACGGCGTGCTGAAGCTGTGGGACCCGGGCATCCCCCAATTCTTTTAACCTGTCTCTCTCTCAACTCCTCCCTCCTGAGCACAGCGCAGGGGCCGCGGTTTTCCTGAGCGCAAAACGGAGACGCCGAGCCTCTCTCTAGGTTTCTCCATCTTATGAGCACCATAAAAGGGTAAAAGTTTGTAGTGATGTTATTTCTGGTTGTACTTTCCCTGGACTTTATACAGAAACGCTGCCGCGGCCGCGCGACTTAATGTCATCTTAGTATGAGCAATATGTAATGGTTCCTTTCTAATGGGGCGGACTTTTGTGGGAGATCCTAATAGTAAGTCTGTTGCTGAAATATTGAAGGCAATCAAAGTGGTAGCCATCTCACTAGACTGAACTAAGCTATATCCCCACGCCGGCTGAGAAGAAATTTTCTTCTTTCTCGGGAAGAAACGCGGTGTGTCATCAACTACAGTGTGATGTCCATTAAGCAAACAGACCTGGTGGCGTGGGAATGGGATATAAGGGGAAAAATTATGTACAAGGAACAGCGGGACGCTGGTGGAATCTCGAGCCGGAGCCGATACCAGCGCAAGACCTTCGGTTCCAGAGACTGCTTGCAGATACTCTACAAGTCTATCAACTAAGCCAGAGCCCCACGCCTGCTGATGACGGGAAATAACCATCCTTTTTGGTTTTTTTTTCCCTTGTCAGGCAGCGTGGCGATTACTAAAACAGGCGTGAACTCGGTGGCGCGGGGCAAGGGGGAAAAAGAAAAACTATGTAACAAACAGCGGGACTTAATATCTCTATATTCTTAGCAATGGAGAACTATCAAATGCCTCCTTGGCAATAGGACTGCTTTTCTTTTTTGGGGGAAACCCCAACAACGGTAGTGAGTTGTGTGTTGAAACATGGAATGTAATCGAAATAAGGCGTAAACGAAGTGAAACATATCATGTGCAAGGGTTGGGACTGGGGAGGTGGGAGGGGGCGGCAGGTATACTGGGGGGGTTGGTGATGGAAGATGGGCACTGGTGAAGTGAAGGGTGTTTGAGAACTGTATAACCGACATAATCCTGAGAACTATGTAACCCTCCACATGGTGATTCAATAAAATTTAAAAAAAAAAAAAATAAAATCTCAGGGCTAGGACGAATGGAGACGATGAATTCATTCGTCGATCAAATTTGATGATCAATGGGATTATGATGATGATGATTATGATGATGATGATGATGATATTCATATTTGTAAAATATTTTAAGCCAATTCTGAGAAGGTTGCTTCTGGGTCAATTCTAGGAATTGTTCAATAGAACTGAGCCTCCAGAGTCTCCTGGATACAGCTGATTATGTGAGCAATGGATGGTGCAGTTAATTATGTTAGCATATCATGCATTTTAGATAGGGAAGTAATGCCAGTAGCCTTACTAGACCACTTGGAAAACTGGACGCAAAATCATATTATATTGGTGACCAAGACTAGATATAATCAACTGACATTATTATTTTTATTAAAATGAATTCCTTGTTACACTATGAATGATCTTCAACATTGTGTGCAAGATGTTTTATGTTTTCATGAATTCTAGATTCCTAATTTAAATTTTTTACTGAATAAATATTTATTTATTAAATATTATTTATTTATTCTAAGAAAATATTCTGGTGCCTTAAGAACTTGTGACTTATTGACATGAGTAGATTATCATGTAAATATAATTGAAATCCAAATAAATTCATGTTAGAAAAAAATGCATTAGTAACATTTGCCTAAGAAGAAAGGATAGTTCTTCTTCTTTCCATTTTTTTTTCTTTTGGACCTTACCTGATGGTGCTCAAGGTTTAATTACGGCTCTTCACTTAGCCATTGTAAAAAACTCTGTCTCACCACCCGTGTTCGGTGCCCTGGAACTGCTATGTGTGCTGTCGGTCAAGGGCAGACGATGGAAGGAAGAAGGCCAGACTGGTTGCTCGATCAGTTTATTTCATTCTCTCTCCCTGCTTCTCTCCCGGCTCTCGTGGATCTCGCCCCCGTGGATCTGGCCCCCAACCCACTCTTACAGCCTAGTTAAATCTCCACAGCATCAGGGGGTTGGGGCATACACATAGGTGTGGTCAGCAATAGGGTAAGGTTCTTTTCCCTCAGGGGATGCTTCTCCTAGGACTTAATTCTCTTTCAGCAGGAGGATCCACCCAAGGGCGGAGTCCCATGAATGTGTTTCTCTTCTCCTCAGCCAGCAAACATATAAGAATTCATAATATTAATTATTTTGTATGGACACAATAAGAGATGCATTAAAGCTTATAGAATTGCTCTCCTGGGGCCATCTCAATCTCAGACTACAGTGCTCAGGCCAGATCAGTCTTTCCTATCCCTGGCAGGGTCCCAGTCTCATAATTACTATTGGATCATGACAGCATTTGTCTATGATCAAGCTCTTAACTTATAGTTAAGAATTAGGCACTTTGGCCAGGCCCTTCTCGATGCCAGGGTAGCACATAACTCACCGCTTGCCCTGGATCCTTCCCGTCCCATGTCGGGGACCCTACTTTGGGGTGCTAGGAACTGAGGTCAACTGAGGCTTAAGTGGAGAAAGCAGATGCCCGGGAGGGAATAATATTCGAGGCCAATTAATTCCCAAGTTTTAAAAACATAATATTGTCTTCTTGTGTCTATACAAAACAGACATAGCTTTAAAGTAAATTATTCAAAAGGCACAAGAAGAGGAGAAAGGCAATATTAACTTATATAATACAAATTCAGTATCCTAGGAAGGTCTGACCTTGCAAATTAGCAGAGTCAGATTAAGGGAAAGCCTCGGATTAACTCTTTTGGGGAAGAGAGCATGGAGAAGTGATTATAGCTAAACAAAGGGATGGGAGAGACTCGGGAACACCTTGATGGGTGTGACTGGGGTAAGCCTAAACTCTGGGAAAAACCGGGACAAGCTACTAGTGGCAAGGAGGGAAAGGACAAAGTAATGTCATCCTACAAGCCATCACTCCTCCTGGAGTATGGGAGACTTGTGACTTCCAGGTGATCAAACCTCAGTCAGCCAGGAATAAGGCAAGGCAAGGATCTTCCTGTAGTACTATCTCTTTGGTCCAAGGCTAATTTTTATTAACAGAGAGTGCTACAGAGAGGAGGTGATATTTTAACTGGATCTTGAAATGAAGTAGTTTTTTTAATAGTAGGAAGTGTACAAAGAGTACCGTTGGTAAGGTCAATAGTAATAATGATTATATAGAGGAATATGACATACTCAGGCCATTAGAAGTGACATGCTATTGGTGATATTCAGTTAGGATGAAATAGTGTACCATATAAGAAAGTTAATTAGGAAAGAGACCAATCTTCTGTAAGGAAATAAATTGAAGTCATTTATTTGATATTTATCATACTGAGTTGAATGCAGAATCTATCAAAATAACATAACAAGTGTTTTAACAATCACATTTGGTTTGGAGGGAATTTCAAGGCCTTTTTGCTTAATCTTTGTTTTCCTGCTATTCTCAACCTCTCTCATAGAGAAAGTACATTAACTTAATAGTATTTGTTTAATCAGATTGGCTAGGTGTGAAATATCTCAGGGTACTTTATGCTATAGTTCTTTCTACTTGAATAACTAAAAGAAAATATTATGGAACGTGAGGCAACATAGGTATCAAAGAGAATATCAGAGATTTTCTCCACTATTGATAGGAAAAGGCAGAGATAGTAAAAGAAGGCAATAATAATTCTACTATATATTGAATAACTATAATATATACTTGAACAATGTTCTTGTGTAATCATCATCCCGGAAAGCAGTAATATCTTACTTTTTAGGAGGTGGTGGTCAAAACTTGGTAAAGCTTACTCCTCAGGGTAGAATATAGGCTGATCAGGACATTCTCTTATTCCCATGTTGAATCATTCATAATTCATAGTAACCACACATTAGTACATGGGAGTCGCCACATGTGTGTCCTGTGATCCACTTCTCTACAACGGCGGCTTGAGTGTATCTGGTCATCTATTTCAAAATGATCTGGTGACATTCCTTTCCCGAGGATTTAGAATTATAAAGTCTGAAATAAAAGGTCATTTTTGGAAGCTAGTGCTGGAATCCTTTCTAAGCCAAATTCTGTAACAAGAGACAGGAAAATAATGAGAATAACAGTAAGGAGATGGATGATAAGATGGAAGTTGTGCAGAGACAGAGGAATTGAGATGAAATATCAGTGATAACTACCCCCACCTCATTTCCCATCTTGTCCAGTGATAATCGGTTTTACAGATTCCAGCTATATTAGTGATATCTTATATCTCTGAGGCAAGCAAGGCACATTTTGGTCTGAAAAACCACTTTATAACATGACTCCTTTAATTCAAAAACTATTTTTACTTTGAGTACTGTTGTCCTGAATTTTCTTTAAAACAAAACAGGATATCCACCTAAGTGAGAAACTCTATCTTATTCACTTTGCTATTTGAAGAGAAATGTTACTTTCCTCTTCCTACTTAGACTTGCTGAGTTAGAATTGCCTCTTTAAACGAAAACTTTCTGAAACATTATTGAATTGTCTGTGTTGCACAAAACCAATGTGTATCAGAGAGAAAGGATTAAGTTGACTATGAAACTGAACACTGCATCAACAATTTGACAACCTTCATCTGTTGCAAAATCACCCTTAAATTCAAAGAGCAACTTGAAGATACGAGGAACAGGTGAGTTGTTCTTTATTGTTATTTCCAGCTCCCCCTTTTTGTCACTATATAGTCATGAAAGGGGGCAGTAGATCTTGGGAGGAAATTTGAAATGAGTACTTCCTTTTAGAAGAAGGAAAAGAATCAGTGCAAATATATGAGGGAAATATTACACATACAAGTTTCTTCTAATCCAGGGCTTTTGTCGAGATAATAGAATATGATAAATCTTTCTGAGAAGGACTGGAGAGATCATACAGTGGGTAATGCACTTGCCTTACATATGGCCAACCTGAATTCCATCCCCAGTATCTTGTATGGTCCCCCTGCACCAGTAAGAAGGAATTCCTGAATGCAGGGTCAGGAATAACCCCTGACCGTAGCCAAATATGGCCCTCAAAACAAAACAAGGAAGAAAAAAATATGACCCCCCCAAACCAAACAAACAAGAGAAAAAGAAGAAAAGAAAAACCCTTTCTGAGAAGAAAAATGTAAATCTTCAGCTAATTTGTGTCTAAGTGAAATATGAAAAGTATATTTCAATTTAAAATAAATAATCTTAACAAATATTACCAATATCTTAATTTATAAATAATTTGTGGTGGATTGAGTCTCCTTCCCTGCCCCAAGCAGAACCCTGGAAGCCGAAAACATCCAGAACCCAACCATAGAATGTTCAAGGTCACTCTCCACACTCTCAGACGAGCCTCACGCATGAAGGAACCAGCAGAAGTACTCAGGTATGCGGGACCTGGAGCTGAGATCTCCAAGCCTGCTCAGATCAGGAATAAGCCTTCTTCACCAAGATCCCCGGTTTTTCCGGTAGCTTGACAGTCACACCTACAAACTGTAACTGGTGCCATGTAATCTCATCTACGGCCAAGATCCAGAGAATATAAAACAAAGCTCCTGGAAGAGAGCAACGCAGAAATCTGGAGCCTCCATCCCTCTCAGAGAGCCCATCAAGCTACTGAGAGTATCTTGCCCGTAAGGCAGAGCCTGGCAAGCTACCCATAGCGTATTTGATATGCCAAAAATAGTAAAAATAATGGGTCTCATTCCCCTGACTCTGAAAGAGACCCAATACAGCAGCGGCAGCGTTGGGAAGGACAAGTAAGGAGAGGCTGCTAAAATGGTTTGATGCTCTTCGTGTTTCTGGAGCGAGCAGATGCCATTGGACTACACTACTACGTAACAGGGATGAATGGAGACATTACTGGCACCTGCTTGAGCCAATCAATGAGCAACAGGTGATACAGGTGACACTCATAAAACAAGAATTTATTTATGAATTTTTAAGATACATCATACGTTCCAAAATCATTTTTCCTGGAAATCACCACATATTCTTTTAAATAAAAATACTTACTGCTGTTTTAGCAAAAAGCAACTTTGATATTTTTAATATAGTAAATACACAAGAAAATAATAAATTAACTAAAAGAAAGATATTGAGTTGACCATTTGTTTTTTTTATTTGCTTATTTGTTTTTTTTTTGTTTGGGGTACACACCTGTCAATCCTCAGGACTTACTCTTGGCTCTGCACTCAGGGATCACTCCTGAAGGGGATGAAGGACTATATGTGATGTCCCACCCACTGTTAAATTTCTCTGGACCTGACCAGTATATTTAAGTCTTTAAGTATCTACAGTCTTACTGGAGACTTGTGGTACATTTGGAAAGACCATGAAACAATTTAGTACAGTACTCTAGAAAGGAGAAATGTCCATGGGGATTCCAGAAACACTATGTTGCTAACTCTGACACAAATCCAATTTTAGGCAGCTCATGGTTTAATTTCCTGTTTCTGTCTTTTTCTTTGCAGAAAGGAAATAATCATCTTTAAGCTATATTATACTCATGAATGGACTGGAGTGATAGCACAGTGGTAGGGCATTTGCCTTGAACACAGCTGACCCAAATTCGATTCCTTTGTCCCTCTCGGAGAGCCTGGCAAGCTACTGAGAGTATCTTGCCTGCACGCCAGAGCCTGGCAAGCTCCCCGTGGCGTATTCGATATGCCAAAAACAGTAACAAGTCTCACAATAAAGGCATTACTGATACCTGCTCGAGCAAATCGATGAGCAATGGATGACAGTGACAGTGACAAACTCATGAACGTACATTCAGTCCCTACAGATCAAGGACTGTCTCCAGGCAGCCTTAATTGAGCAAAATAAAAGAAGCTTCTGTCCATGATGTAGGACTCAAAAGGTCTCCTCACAAGTGCTCTTCCTGACCCTTCTTGTGGGCTTAAATTTGAGCACTACTTTAGAGTTTATCCCCTAGTTCCATGGCTCCCATGGACTTTGTAAAATTCTTCTTTTTCTTCTGATTTCAGAAGATATACTTTCTGATTATTTGTCTTTTTGGTATCTAGTATTATAGTTGAGGCGCCGGAAAGAATTTTCAATTGTTGATTTCTATGCAGTAACATTTCCTAGACTATTGCTTGTTCTTGAGTCTTATTATCTTCATCTGTAAATAATAAATATTGCATAATTGCCTTAGGATGTAGGTAAACTTTATATTTGATAAAATTTAGAACATACCTAAAAGTGTGGCAAGGTTTTCAGAAAACAGTAGCAAATGCTTTCATGGAGAAAGTTGACTTTGTTTCCTCAATAATCTATCACCATTATTATTATCATTATTTTTATTATTGCTAAAACATAATGAAAATGCATGGTTGTATTTTCATATTTTGTAATGAACAAGTATAGCATGATTTAAAATGCAAGCACAAAATACATCTTCTTTAGGCCCTGATTTAAATAATTACTTTAGGTTTTGTGGAATACTTGACTAATCTTGTAGAATGAGCTTGTTAATATGAGACTTAAAAATACTGGCTCAGCACTTGAATTCATTCTTCTTCCCCTTAAATAATAATTATAAATACATAATGGGAGTGAAATATAATATTAAGATTAGCATTGCTACCCTGTGGTCTCTTCTATTTTATAAAAGAAGCATCTGCTTATATCCCAGAATTATGTCTAATTGCTGAGTACTGAAAAGCTGTCTTTTATATGAGAAAAAAATTTAAGATTTTAAGCCAATTAGCATAAATGGGATATATTTTAAGTTTATGCAAATCATGAAATACTAAGAATATTAATTTGGGTTAATTCAAAGTCACACAGTCCTTATAGGACTTTGGACGGGAATAATATAGATTGCTACTATACATGTGGCAACAACTCTTGTTGGACTTGTCATAGGTATAGGGTTGTAATTATTGAAAAAGTGACTTAAAGGAAGATGTGCACTTAGATAGATCCTCATAACTTATTGTCCAAATAGAGGTCTATGAGTGACATAAGAGAAATAGTTGTCTATTCATCTTTCATTTTTTACTTGTAGAATTAGAGTTCTAAATGTATATGTTCTAGGGTTCCAGAGAATGCAGTGTCTCAGTTAAGGGAGTCTGGAGGATAATAGTTTCTGGGTTAATCTCTGCAACTAGTCTCTTAATATCTTTTGATTCTGGTATTTTAAGTTAAGTGAGATTTGTCTTCTAGTTGCTGAGTGAGATTTTCACTTACCAGCTGCACTGTCAGAATCTTTAGTGTACATTTAGATATGAATTCTTTTCAAGTTATTACTATGAGTCAAATTGTGTCCCTCCACCCTAACCAAGTTCATGCTAAAATCCTAAGCCCAGTACTCAGTGTGAATTTTATTTTCAGGGTATTTAGTAGATAATCAAGAAATATGGGGAGTAAAGGAGGTAGTAACCTTGAGAGAGTACTTGCTTCTGTAGGAGAAAGAGTCCTGTGAAGCCAAAAGTAAAAGAAAAAAGAAAGAGAAACGAAGAAATAAATATATAAGTAGCACTGTCTGTAGTACTGTCATCCCATTGTTCATTGATTTGCTTGAGCGGACACTAGTAACGCCTCCATTGTGAGACTTGTTGTTACTGTTTTTGGCATATCGAATACGCCACGGGGAGCTTGCCAGGCTCTGCTGTGCGTGTGGAATACTCTCGGTGCTTGCTGGGCTCTCTGAGAGGGATGGAGGAATCAAACCTGGGTCTGCTGCGTGTGAGGCATATGCCCTGGAGCGATACCACATCGGGTAGGGTGTTTGCCTTGCACACGGTAGACCCGGGTTCGATTCCTCTGTCACTCTTGGAGAGCCCGGCAAGCTACTGAGAGTATCCTGCCTGCATGGTAGGGCCTGGCAAGCTACCCATGGCGTATTTGATATGCCAAAAACAGTAACAAGAAGTCTCACAATGGAGAAGTTACTGGTGCTCGCTCTAGCAAATATATAAGTGAAGAAAGAAATGAGAATTGGAGAAAGAAAGAAGAAAGAAAGAAAGAAAGAAAGGAAGGAAGGAAGGAAGGAAGGAAGGAAGAAAGAAAGAAAGAAAGAAAGAAAGAAAGAAAGAAAGAAAGGAAGGAAGGAAGGAAGGAAGAAAGAAAGAAAGAAAGAAAGAAAGGAAGGAAGGAAGGAAGGAAAGAAAGGAAGACTTGAAACATCCCAGGTTGAGATGCAAGTGACCTCATTTCTGGGTGTTCACAGCTCTTGACTTTGCAAAGTTGGCTTTGAAGGGTCTTTCTGAAACTTCCCCACTTGGGGCTTTCTACATGTGTAAAAATCCTTGCTTGGGTGTTGTCAAGGGAAAGAGGTTTGAACTTTTGTTGGTCTTCCTCAGTGGTGGTGTGGGGCAGGCAGCAGGCATAGGGGTGAGGGTGGGAGAAGACACTGATGTCTAGCTTCTCTGACTTGGTGTGGTCATTTTTAGAATTTTATCCAGCCCTGGCCCCTTTTTCCTCCATCGGAAAGAAGGTCTAGCCCTCATGTTCTAAGACAAGTGCCAGAGTAACTTCTTTAATCTATATTTTAGTTTTACTCTTAGGAAAACTCATTGTCAGGAGCAACCTTGTCTATGTGCCTCAAGGTTTAAGATGAGGCCCATTAAGATGGATACTAGTGCAATATGACATATAAGTTTTATAAAAAGGGGCAATTTGGAGATAGACACACATAAGGTGAATGCTGTGTGAACATGAGTATGGAAATCTAAAAGTTAAGATTCTAAAAATTACTTCTGTCACAGCTCACAAATATCACATCACCATGCTTTTGAATTTCCTGTTACCCCCAATTTTTGTTGTGTAAACTATGGTTTCTTAAACATTTTTCACTATATGCCCCATTTTACTTGAGAATGAATTTTTTACATGACACCACATACATAAAATAGGTATTCAAATAAACCTTTACTGATAATAATGAATTTTGTACAATAGTGAAGCAATGGGTGTTGGAACATTAAATGACTGAAATCCAACCATGAACAATTTTGTAAATGTATCTCACTGTGATTCAATTTTTTTTAAAAAAGGCAAACACATTTTGTGACCTACACACCCCACTCCCCATGAACCCCATGTGGGATCATGACCCACAGTTTAAAAAACTAGGACTATGCCGAGAGATGGTATAGCAGGTAAGGTACTTGCGCTGTAAGTGACCCAACCCAAATTTGATCTTATGCACTGAATATGTCCCCTGAATACAGCCAGGAGTGATCTCTAAGCAAAGAGATAGGAGTATGTAAGTCCTGAGCATAATTTGGTGAAGCCAAAAAAAATCAACAAACAAATGAATAAAACCCCAAACAACATGAACACACACACCCTCACTCAAATCAATAAGCACAAATAAATAAAAAGCTAGAATTTAAGTCTCCTAACTCTGCTTCTTTGTTTTGCCTTACTGAACAGATTCATTTTCTTATTGACTGTGTGACAAAAGCAAAGTATTTTAAATTGCATCTCTACTTTGTGAAGTAGGAGTGATAAAAACAGGATGTTTAATGGAAAGGTAAACCCTGTGGTCCAAATATCAGTTCTACTGCCTAATACATACATAACACTGAGCAAATATTAGTTTTTGTATGACTGTTTTCACTTGTAATATAGTAAAACTATTAATCTAATAGAATTGATATGATAATGGAATGAATTAATGTCTATAAAGCATTAAAAACTATATCTAATATTTAGTAAGTGCTCAATCAATCCCAGATAATATTAGCCTTTTGGAGGTTGACAGTATATATATTATGTAGCTTACTGCTGCCACATAAAATTGCCTAATAAATTGTCTTGTTTCTTATTACTATAGTTTAATCTACTAATCATCTAAAGTGATTCTAATAATGTTTAAGAAATCAAAGATCTCAAGCAAGTGCAATCACACATAAACAAATGGGACTACATTAAACTAAGAAGCTTCTGCACTTCAAAAGAAACAGTGACTAAAATACAGAGACAACCCACAGAATGGGAAAGAATGTTTACCCAATACCCTTCTGATAAGGGATTAATATACAGGATATATAAGACATTAGTAGAATTGTTCAAGAAGAAAACCTACAACCCCATCAAAAAATGGGGAGAAGAAATGAACAGAAGCTTCCACAAAAAAAGAAATACAAATGGCCAAAAGGTACATGAAAAAAATGCTCTACATGGTTAATCATCAGGGAGATGCAAATCAAAACAACAATGAAATATCATCTCACACCACAGAGACTGGCACACATTCAAATGAACAAAAGCAACCAGTGCTGGCATGGATGTGGGAAAAAGGAATGCTTTTTCACTGTTGGTGGGATACCGATTGGTCCAGCTTTTCTGGAAAACAACATGGACTTTTTTTCAAAAACTAGAAGTTGAGCTTCCATACGACCCCACAATACCACTAATGGGAATATATCCCGAGGATGCAAAAAAGCACTGTAGAAATGATATCTGTACCTGTATGTTCATTGCAGCACTGTTCATAATAGCAAAAATCTGGAAATAACCCAAGTTCCCGAGAACAGACGACTGGTTAAAGAAACTTTGGTACTTCTACCCAATGGAATACTATGCAGCTGTTAGGAGAGATGAAGTCATGAAACTTGCTTATAAGTGGATAGACACGAAGAGTATATACTAAGTGAAATGAGTCAGAGAGAGAGAGAGACAGATATAGAAGGACTGCACTCATTTGTGGAGTATAAAATAACATAACATGAGACTGACACCAAAGGACAGTAGACACAAGGGCCAGGAAGATTGTTCCATAATTGAAAGCCTGCCTTATGAGCAGGGATAGGGGAAGGGAGGAGAGGGAAGGAGAAGGTAGCTGGAATAGAGAAAGGCTCATTAAGAAAATGATGGTTGTAGGAGGGGAAAGGTATTTCTCTCTCTCGCCTCTTTCTCTCCGGGGATGAAGGGCGCGGTGGCCGCCATATTAAGACGACCACAGATGATTTACGGCAAAAACTGCAGCAAAAGGACACGAGGGTGCTCTTGGGAAGGTGGGAGGCACCGGCCCCTCCCACCGCCGAGATGTGATCCCGGGGGCCGCACGCATGGGCAGCCTCTCCGCAGCTGCACAAGCGTGAATCCAGACCCAGCAAAACCTCTTTCGGCATGAGCAACTCCTCGCAGAATGTCTCCAGCCTGAGAACTAAGCCTCGGCCCCGTGCCCGCCCAGGAGGGGAAAGGTATTTCTCTCTCTCGCCTCTTTCTCTCCGGGGATGAAGGGCGCGGTGGCCGCCATATTAAGACGACCACAGATTGGGTTTTCAAGCCTGCAATTATCTAATATCTGGAAGAAATCTCCCTGGACTTCTTGTTAAAGTACAGAAATTCAAAACCGCGGCTGCGCGACCTTATTTGTCTTCACAGCAGGTCTGAATCTAGTGGGGTACTCCTAACAACAATAGTGAGGTTTGTATTGAAATATTGAATGTAACCAAAGTAAGCAGAATATAAAATGAAACTTATCAGTTACAAGGTAGGGGGTGGGGGGACGGGATGGGAGGTGTACTGTGTGGTTTTTTTTTTTTTCTTTTTGGTGGTGGTATATGGGCACTGGTGAAGGGATGGTTGTTTCAGCATTGTGTAACTGAGACCTAAGCCCGAAAGCATTGTAATCTTCCACACGGTGATTTAATAAAATAAAATAAAATAAAATAAAAAAAATAAAAAATAAAATAAAAAAAATAAAATAAAAAATAAAACTTCAAAAAATTAAAAAAAAAAAGAAAATGATGGTTGTAGGCATCGGTCGGCATGGGAGATGTGTGCTGAAAGTAGATAAAGGACCAAATATGATAATGTGGAATTTTGTATCTCAGTATCTGTATTGCAAACCATAATGCCCCAAAGTAGAGAGAGAATATGGGGTAAATTGTCTGCCATAGAGGCAGTGGGTGGGTGGGAAAAGGGGAATATACAAGGGAGATTGGTAGTGGAGAATGTGAACTGGTGGAGGGATGGGTGTTTAATCATTGTGTGATTGTAACTCAAACAAGAGAGCTTGTAACTATATCTTACGGTGATTCAATAAAATAAAAAATGAAAAAAAATGTTACCTCAAAAAAAATCAAAGGTCTCATTAAAAATAAACTTTGAACAATTAAAGTGTTGAATAGCAGTGATAAACATAAATTCCACATTAAGGTTTTTACTAACATATAATTTTTCTAGTATCATAAAAATCTCAAAAATGCTGGCATTTTTATCTCATACCCAATAATAAAAAATTATTCTCAATTTTGGAGAATATACTCACGCTCATACTTTTGGTTTCAGGTTGTTTTTTTTAATGATTATTCTACAGTTTTTATGTTTCCTTCACTAGTAATTATGTAAATACTTTTTATTTTCATGTACTTTTTAAAAAGTAGCATTGTAGCACTATTGTTCGTTGTTCATCAATTTGCTCAAGCGGGCACCAGTAACGTCTCCATTGTGAGACTTGTTTTTACTTTTTTGGCATATCGAATACACCACGAGTAGCTTGCCAAGCTCTGCCATGCGGATTTTAAAAGTATTTTATGTTTTTTACATTTTCCTTCACTTGTATCAGAGTTCTCTTTTTCTCTTTTACTCTTGAAATACTTTTCTAGACCGGATATTTCATGTTGAAAGAAAATTTTCAGTATTATGCTCTATGGGAGAGTGGTGGTTTCTGTTACCTTTTCTTCCCCCTCCCTTTCATACAACAGTGTAAACTTGAAAACATCTTTATTCCTTTATGACTATCTTTGGGGAAATTAAGGGGTAAAGAGATTTGTGAGTCATTAAACCGATAGCCCTAAAATTAACCCAATATAATTCTCAGCAGATTGTATTGTAAACTATTGGAACTCTTGGAGAAAAAAGTGACTTTTGAACAGATTCAAAAGAGAAAAAAAAAGAAGACAATTATTTATGACAAAGTATTTTGTCTTTTATTTTTTATTTTTTTAAATTTTTTTTTTTTGCTTTTTGGGTTACACCTGGCAATGCACAGGGTTTATTCCTGGCTCTGCACTCAGGAATTACTCCTGGCGGTGCTCAGGGGACCATATGGGATGCTGGGAATCGACTCCGGGTTGGCCGCGTGCAAGGCAAACACCCTACCAGCTGTGCTATCGCTCCAGCCCGTATTTTGTCTCTTAAATATCAATTCATTTTACAGCTAAGGAAGAAAAAATTTTTCTTCAATGGTAAATAAAGATGGAAACTTCTTACAATTCAAGCCTTTGTAATTCAAAGATGCTAAGTGTATTGCAAAGTAGTCTGTGACTTTCAAGTGGGTCATAGATGGAGTTGTTGAATATGGGAAGAATAGCAAACACTCCCAGGTTCCACAGTGAGCTCATTATGCTTACTGTGCTACAGTGAGAAGTCACTTTCATGATGGACAGGAATTGTATTCTCTATATCCTGTGATTTAAAAAAAGAAGGAAAAGAAGAAAGACAGAAAAAGAATGTAAACCAGGGTCCCAGCTAGAAGACAGAGTTTCTTTACTTGAAGTGATAGATAAAGAGTTGAATTGGGAGGCTGGTTATAAAGGTGCGGTCAGGAAACATTATAGAAAAATAGTGTAAAATTGTTACTAGTTCTAGACATGAAAATAGCAAGAAGGAGCAGGTAACTGAAACTACAGGATGTAGAGCTCTGACATGCTTGACTGTGAAGAGGAATGAATAACAGCATCTTGGCAGAAAGGAAGTAGAAGAATATGTTCCTTTTACCTATTTATGTTCCAACCTTCTGATTCCCTGCTGAAACTACTGGTGGTTGAATATTGAAAGTCATAACATTTAGTCATTACTAGTCAGTCTTTCCGACAATGTTTTAGCACAAAACAATGGATCTGGATGGGCAAACTAAAACTAAACCACATGCAACAACGTTGTTATTCTGAGTTAGAATAGTATCTTAAATATGAAATCCTATTACTATTGTTTAGACTAAGAGTACAGTTTCTCAAACATTCAAATGTAGTATATTTCCACCATAGCACTGTAGCACTGTCGTTCTGTTGTTCATCGATTTGCTAGGGCGGGCACCAGTAATATCTCCATTGTGAGACTTGTTGTTACTGCTTTTGGCACCTCAAAAACACCACAGGTAGCTTGCCAGGCACAGCAGGTGGGATACTCTCAGTCGCTTGTCGGGCTCTCTGAGAGGGATGGAGGAATTGAACCCGGGTCGGCCGTGTGCAAGGCAAACACCCTACACACTGTGCTTTTGCTCCAGTCCATTTCCAGTATATCATCTGTTTATTTTCTTTCTGTTAATAGACTATTAAATACAAGTGAAATATTTGTTATAATAGTCTTTGCTATGCTGCTGAATATTAATTGTCTTGTGACCATTTGTTTTTTATATTTATTTATTTTTAAATTTATTTTATTGAATCACCATGTGGAAAGTTACAAAGTTATCAGGCTTATGTCTCAGTTATACAATACTAAAACACTCATCCCTTCACCAGTGCCCATATTCCACCACCAAAAACCCCAGTATGCCCCCCACCCCTGCCTGCGTAACTGATAAATTTCACTTCATTTTCTCTTTACCTTGATTACATTCCATATTTCAACACAAAACTCACTATTGTTGTTGCAGTTTCCCCCCAAAAAAGACAGCCCTACTGCCAAGGAAGCACTTGATAATTAGTTTTCCATTGCTGAGAATGAAGAGATATGAAGTCCTGCTGTTCCAAGTACATAACTCTTTTTTTCTCCTTCTCGTGCCACCAGGTTCATGCCTGCTTAATAGACCTCATAATATGGCTGACACCATGCCGCCCAACAAAGGAAAAAAAAAAACCGAGAAAGAAGGATATTTCACGTCTTCGGCTGGCGTGGGGCTATGGCTTAGTTCACAGTCTGAGACATGGCTGCAAGCAGTTTCTGGAACCAAAAGTGGTCTAGTTGGCCTTCGGATTCTGGTAGATCAGGAACAAAGTGAACGCACAAAAGTGTGGCCACCCAGGTGGAATCTCGACATAGCGTGTGCTGGTGTCGGCCCCGGCCCGAGACTGCCCAAGTGTCCCACTATTACAAGTACATGATTTTTTTTTCCTTTTTTCCTGTTCCGTGCCACCAAGTTTGTGCCTGCTTAATAGACCTCATAATATGGCTGACACCATGCCGCGTTTGGGATTTCTGTATAAAGTCCAGGGAAAATTCTGCCAGAAATTGCATCACTGCAAGCTTTTACTTCCCTTTTGTGGTGCTCATAAGATGGAAAAGCCTGAAGAGAGAAACCCTGCCCCACTGGCGCTGCATGGGGCAGTGGCTCAGTTCACCGTCTGGAGGCATTTCTGGGAGCTGCTCATGTCCAGAGTAGTTCAGTTGGCCTCCGGGATCGTGCTCATGCAGCAGCAGCAGCAGCGGGAAGGCCACACACGTGTGGCCACTGGGCTTAAATATCCGCAGAGGGCGGGGCCGGTACCCCCCGCCCCCTGGGATCTCCCGAGTGTCCCGCGGCAGTTGGACTGATACCTCCATTTTGTGCTCAAAAAGCGGCGATCGCCATGCTGTGCCCAGGAAGGAAGGGTTGAAAGAGAGAAACCCTGCCCTGCTGCCACCGCATGGGGCGGTGGCTCAGTTCACAGTCTGGAGGCATTTCTGGGAGCTGCTCGTGTCCAGAGTAGTTCAGTTGGCTCCGGGATTGTGCCGTACAGCAGCAGCAGTGGAAAGACATTCTCTTGTGACCATTTACAATGCACATAGGAAGCAATTGATATAAGATATAATCATCTCCTTGTATAGAAGTTGGAAGAAATAGAAGATAAAAATAACACTTGTTAAAGAGAGAGACTGATGGGCCATGGAGTGACAGATTGGATATCAATTTTGCAATAATTATTCCTGTTCTCTTAGTCACCACATCCAATTAATCACTCTAGTCTTGCTGACTTGATATTCAACTGCTGGGAGCACTTACGAGCTAAGCATAACATATGGTTAGTGGTTAAGGGTATCTGGAGTCCTATTGCCAATGTTTAAACTACAGCTTGACAATGAGCCAAGTGGTATAGGTTGGGCAAGTACTTCAACATTTTAAAATTATTTTGTTTTTCTTTAAGATAATATATTTTGTGACATTATAAGGTACAAGTAAAAATTAAACAAAGTTATGTGTAAAATAGTACTATTTTTAGTTTATAAATAATCATAATCTGGAGGACTAATTAGACATCATTTAGAAAGAAAGAACCCATGACAAATATAATTAATCAGGGTTTATATCGGGCCGATATTATTAGAGTAGTGACATGACTGATGTGAAATCCTATAGGCAGTGAAAAACATGACCTATTTTTGAGGTAGTGTTCAAAATGGTGGGAGGAAAAAAAAGAAAAATTACTGAAGCAAAACAAGACAATAAAATTAAAAAATCTCTAAATTCAAAGAATTAGTCACTTTTTTCTTAGAAATTAAATAAATGACCACTAATGAAAGTACAGAAGTTATAATTTTTCACTATGGTACTTAAAAAATCTAAAATTAAATAAGTTCCAAAACAATAACAATAGGTCTCATTCCCCTGACCATGAATGAGCTTCCAATTGTTGGGAAAGATGTGTAAGGAGATTCTGCTAAAATCTCAGGGCTGGGAGGAATAGAGAAGTTACTGATGCCCGCTTGAACAAATCAACTAACAACGGGATGACAGTGATACAGTGAATTCCTCATAAAAGGTCACAATAAAGGCTGGATAGAGGATGAAAACTGACTAAGGAATATTTCTTCTTCTAGACACAGGAAACTGTCTGAACCATCATATGCTAATTCTATGATTACCTATAACTTCAAGGAAGCAAGGACCACAGAGGTTGTTCATGCTTTCCATGCAGGAGGTTTGAGTTTACATATAGTTTACATATAGTTTACATATAGTCTTCTGAGCATCTACAGAATTGATCCCTGTGCACCAAACCAGAAGTAACTTCTGAGCACTGCTGAGCACGGTCCATAAACCAATAATTAAATAATTAAACCACTTTTATTATTTTTACCTTGTATACCTTATATACCTTGTATACCTTGAATTTGTGCAGATTCAACAGTTTTAAAAAATATTTTCCAGGGGCTGGAGTGATAGCACAGCGGGTAGGGCGTTTGCCTTGCACGCGGACAACCCGGGTTCGAATCCCAGCATCCCATATGGTCCCCTGAGCACCGCCAGGGGTAATTCCTGAGTGCAGAGCCAGGAGTAACCCCTGTGCATCGCCAGGTGTGACCCAAAAAGCAAAAAAAAAAAAATATTTTCCAGAAAAATTGTAATTCATTGCGCATACAAGTTTGGATTATGGTTCATTTTATATCTCCCTCTTAGAATTTACATAGTACATTTATTCATTATAAATTCTGAGATACTTTGCAACAGGGGAAAAAACAAAAATAGTAAAAAAAACTAATGTAGCATAATTTTAATTTTATCCAGATGACTATTTTCACATAGCCTTTATTAATATCCTATAAAACTATCAGTGCAGAAATTCTTTAGCGGCTGCTAATAAACAACATAACTGTCTGTTTGAAATATCTGTTATGTGTTAGTATTCTTTGATTTTTCTATTACTAGATTTGGAATACTAATTGATTCATTATATGTCTTTCAACATTTAAAAAGTCTACTAAGGGACAAGAGAGATAGTACAGTGGCTGAGGGCTTGCTTTGCATGCAGATGACCCTGGTTTAATTCCTGGCACTACATACCATCCTCTCAGCCTGCCAGGAGTGATTCCTGAGCATCACAGGCTGTGACCCCCCAAATCAATGAAAAAATTTCTTTAAATAGCATTGCTTCTATGGATGTTGCTAGATATTGTGCTTAAATAATAGTGTGTGAGCTACTATGTGTTGCATGGATATGTGTTTATACATGTGTGTGTATATCACTGTATCACTCTCATCCTGTTGTTCCTCGATTTACTTGAGCGGGCACCAGTAACGTCTCTATTACACTCAGCCCTAAGATTTCACAAGCCTTTCCTTACTCATATTTTATAATGATTGGAGGTTCTTTCAGGGTCAGGGGAATAAGACCTATCATTATTGTTTTTGGCATATCGAATATGCCATGGGTAGCTTGCCAGGCCTGCTGTGCGGAAGGGATACTCTCAGTAGCTTGCCGGTTATTCCGAGAGGTATGTATATATCTGTTACTATATTTGGGATATGAATATGCCAGGGGGAGCTTCCCAGGGTCTCCTGAGCGTAAAATAGACTCTCAGTAGCTTGTCAGGTTCTCCAAGAGGAAGAACTAGGCTATTGGATGGCTATTATTTTGAGCATTATTCTAGAAGTTGGATTAATTTATTCTAACTGTGTTAAGAAAGAGAATTTCTGAGTTCTACCCAGTTATAAATTCTGAAAGTAGCCAACAATATTCTTTGAGACTACCTTTTCCTTGGCGTTTCTGTCTGCTGTGTACTCACCTAAGTATACTTTATTACTTCTGTTCTACATCATACCACATTCTTGCTTTCATTTTTTGTCTCATCACTTTGAGGTTTTAAAGTATACTCTACTTCTTGATCTATAGAGGTAAATTAAATAAACAAAATTACTTCTCACAACTTCTGAGGTTTACCATAATGTGAATGATGATGCTTACACTTTTTCAAGCTATTTCTTAACCTGTTTTTATCAGCTTGACACCTGAACATTTTGTGAATTAAGCAAAGATACCACTCATCTACAATCTCATAGAAGTTTAAAGCTTGCACAAAATTTGACACCTGGTAAATTACTAAGTTTTAATTC
Organism: Sorex araneus; assembly: GCF_027595985.1. Taxonomy (NCBI): domain Eukaryota; kingdom Metazoa; phylum Chordata; class Mammalia; order Eulipotyphla; family Soricidae; genus Sorex; species Sorex araneus. The sequence continues at coordinate 58,466,437 of NC_073312.1, read as the reverse complement.
AAATTCAGGACTTTCAATGATCTTCTATTACAACAAAATGACATAAACCACAGCTCTGTGTATGGTCAGTCTTGAAGGGCATGCGACAGTGATGTAGCATATGACTTAGCATATGGGATAGTCTCAAGAATGTTTCATGTACACTAGCCAAGTTTGATAAATATTTATTTTGCATTTGATTAACAACATTCCGATCTTTGATGTTCTTGTTGATTTTATGCTTAATTATTAGTTCAAATACTAAAAGTAGGTTATTGAAATATTCAGTTGTGTTAAATTGATTCTCTTTTTTTTCCTGTATGAGTGTTTTCGGTTTCTTGTTGCGCTCAAGGCTAACTCCTGACTTTGTGCTTAGAGTTTATTTCTGGTGGTACTTTGTGGGCCATGTATGGTGCCAGAGGCTGAAGTAAGTTGGCCACATACGTACAAAGTGGATGTCTTAACCCCTGCATTCTGAAGCCTCTCTCTCTCCAATTTTCTAAGTTTTTTTCATCTGCTAATCAATTTACCTTCCTGATGCATTAGAACTGATCACTTTATTATTAAGAAATTACTCTTTTTAGGAGCTGGAGTGATAATATAGAGGGTAGGTGATGCCTTCCATGCTGTAAATTTGGGTTCAATCCCCAGAACACCATAAGGTTCTCTGAGACTGCCAGGAGTGATTTCTGAGCTCAGAGCTATGAGTAGCTCTGAGCACATCCAGGTGTGACCCAAAAAACAAAATAAAAAGAACCAAACAACAAGAAATGACTTTTTTGCTTTCACAAATCTATTAATCATCTATGAAAATATATGAAATATTCGTCTAAATTTAATGATGAAGCTCTAAATCACTCTAATTAGAGGTGTTTAAGCTGGATTTTACAAGAATTCAGGTACCCATGGAGAGCTTAATCAATCTTTATGCATAGTGAACACCCACTAAAGTTAAAGTGCAATTTGTGTGTGAAAAGGGCATGGGAAAGATATGATCCTCTGAGAACTGGCTCTTTACAGAGAAATTTAGAACAAAGACCTAAATAAAGCACTAACTGTCTCAGCAGTTCTGTTACAAAAATGTAAATTCTGACATTATTTTAGTATTTTCAATCCTGAGGTGATAAAAATATGCAAGTAGCATTTGCAATACTTCAAATTTTATTAGAGAATAAAAGTCAGTATTTTTTCAGTGCTGTTGTCTTAAATCTATAAAGTCAAAGAGAAGTTAAATATTACTAACTCATAAAATGTTCAACATGCAACAAAATTTGAATTTTATAAATAACCTTTTGTTGTTGGTTATATAAGTCAATGTTTTCAAAATTACTCTACATGTAATGATTTCATAATTTAAGTAGTGAATTAGTGCAAGCAAGATACACCTTAGACAAAAAATCTTGTTTGCTGACTGGTTATCTGATATTTGTTCGTTTTGGAATAAGTTATTTTTTAAAGAATTGTGCAGTTCATTTCTCCACAGAGTCTCAGACAACTTAAAATTTTACTTGTATTATAGTAACAGGACATACACATAAGGGAATGAAGAGAATCACGATGTTGAACAGTAGACACAGATACACTTTCATGGTGACTGGAATCTAAATCTAAGAGGGAAGAGGCCTAATCCGATGATTTGAACAGCGTTTATTAGTAATGTGTGTCACCTCTACCCGATTTCTCCATTTCTGTTCAAACCTGACAAATAAGACAAAACCTTGAAGTGCTGCTTCCTGATTTTTGAATCATTTGAAATTTAACTATACAACACACTGCCCATGATCGAGACTCAGTTTACCAGCTCACTTAAACTTAATATTTTTGTGCTTATTATTGAGTTGGGTTGGAGCGATAGCACAGGAGGTAGGGCGTTTGCCTTGCACATGGCCTACCCAGGTTTGATTCCTCTGCCCCTCTTGGAGATCCCGGCAAGCTACTGAGAGTGTCTCATCCGCACGGCAGAGTCTGGCAAGCTACCGTGGCATATTCAACATGCCAAAAACAGTAACAACAAGTCTCACAATGGAGACGTTACTAGTGCCTGCTCGATAAGCACTGGGATGACGGTGATAGTGATAGTGATTATTGAGTTATTGCTTAAATGGGGTTGTATTGAGATATGCCTCCTAAGAATCAAATTTGCTCTTTTTAAATTTTTATTCTTTGGCCACACCTAGTGGTGCTCAGGGATCTGCACTCAGAAAACATGCCAGACAGGCTTGGGGGATCAGATGAGTTTGATCAAAGTGTCTTGCTGTGATTCATTTATCATTTCTATATGAAGAGACTGAATGCTTCTGAAGACAGGGGTTATTTGTGTTTAATTTTTGGCTTGTTTTTGATGTTTATAGTATACAAATAGTTTATAGTAGATGTTTGATAAAATACTAAAAGTATTGAGAAGGTATTGAAGACTAGTGATTTTAATGAAGATGGGAAGTAAAAGGAACTGAAACAGCAGTACCTTTTCTATTGATTGACAAAAGGACATACTGCTGAGAAATAACTTTCTTCTAGAACTGTAGATTGTCAGCTATGCTTTTATTTGAAAACCATATGAGTGAAAGAGGAACAGCCTGTTTTGCCTAGAGAATCTGAGCTAGAGACTCGAATTGCTGTACCTTGTTCCAAGAAACACTAAGCCTTGCTTTGCTTTGAGACCATCAAAACTCTTTGATTTAAGTGCCACTAAGTTCTACCCTTCTTACAAATTCTATAACAAACCAATATCTTATTATTTTCCTTTTAAAAAATGAGTCACAACCACTGGTGTTAGATGGGTGTGGGGTCAGGGGCTCCTTCATATGAGACCTGACTATTTGGACCTGATGGTTCTGTGCTCACTTCTGTGGTGTCATGCTGAAGGTTTGGCATGCAGATGTGGAATACAGGGGTAAGATTGGGGACATGTGGGGCATATATGGTTTAGGAGATCTATTTCAGGGCCTGATACATGCCCCAGCATATGCTCTACTGCTGGAGCTATCTGCGGTGCTCTCTTTATTTGATGAGAATAATTACATGATCACTTTATTTTTAAAATTTTATTTTATATTTATAAAGTTGTTCACAATAATTTATTCCACTCAATATTTCAACACCAATCCCACAATCCCTTTGAAGTGTCTTCCTTGATACTTCAAGAAAACAAATCTATCCTTATTACAATAGAAACTGGGGGCTGGAGTGATAGTACAGCTGTTAAAGTGCTTACCTTATACATGGCCTACCAGATTTGGTCCCTGTCATGTCATATGATTCCCCCTGAGTACTTCCAGCATGATTCCTGAATATAAAGTTGGGAGTAAGCCCTGAGCACAGCCAGGTGTGTGCCCCCAACAAACAAAATACAATATAAGTGTGTTCCTGTGGTCTTTATTTGATGGGCTCTGTCAAACCTTATGACTTTAGGTCAAGATTTGAGAGAAAAGAGACCATTTTTTGCCAATCAAGATTATTTAAAAACAACTATTTTGAAAAGACATTTGTGCTCATGTGTTTATTGCAGCTCTGTTTACAATAGTCAAGATCAGGAAATAAATCATGTGCAAGAATGGGTGATAGAATAAAGACACTGGTACATTTACACAACGGAATACTTCTTGCTTATAAAAACCACAAAAACGAATTATGCAATGTGTCAACACATGAATGAAACTGGATGGTATTGTACTAAATTAAATCACCTAGAAGGAATGGGACAGATACAGAATGATCTTCTTCACATGTAGGATATAAAATAACATAGTATAGGGATAAAAAATGGTAAGACAATAGATCCTGAGAGAAAGTTTAAAGAACTGAGCATCTGAAGGGAGTGGAAGGAGGCACAAGGTTGGAAGGGCACCCTGAAGTGTTGAAGGAGGTGGTGTTGGGAATTTGTATGCATAAAACCCTATCATTAGCAGTATAGTGAATTGCAAAGCTTCAGATAAAGAAAAATGTTTCAAAACTGTACACACTGCTTTTTATGGAAAAAGCAATTTGATTAAAACTATAGGGACTTGGTAAATTGCTCATTATAGAGGCATACAGATAGGAGTTTTATATTTTCATCGTTCCAATACTGAGAGGTAAAAATATCAGAAAACTCTCCACTCCCACAAGGCAGAGGTTTTGTCTCTTTTTGTTTATTGATATATCCCCCTAACAATGCCTAACATATATCTTATTTTAAATTTATATTTATTATGTGACACATACAAACACATTCAAGCACACGAAGATTTTTCTCTGAAGGACTGAACTAAGGTAAGCAAATATTTTGTCTTAAAGAAACAAAATTAAAGGAATAAGTTGTACTATCCTCTTTTTGCCTATCTTTCATAAACTTGTATTTAGAGTTCTACTTCCATTCATACCATCTTTATTTATTGTGCCTGTGGTGCTATTATGATATTTAATTACTTCTACACATGATAAAATAAAATAATTGTTACAAAAATATCTGTGGTATTGGACTCAAGATTTTTTATATCCGTATTCTGTTACTCATAACAGAAATAAATTTCATCTTTTATAGATTATTATAAATGTATAATATAGAATTTAAAGAACATAGCATCACATCATATCTATATGTGTATGAAGGACTTACTACACCCACCTCCAAGTTGTACTAACCTCTTCCCACCAACCACCCCTCTATTCCCATCATCCCTCTATTCCTCCCATTTCCCTGTGAATAACCACCATACTGGTTATTCACATGTAAGTGGAATAATCTGTTTTATTTTACTTATTTATTTTATTAGTAGCTTACCTCAAGCTCCACTCATTTTGTCCAAAGGACACATTTTTATCTTATTTAATGCGAGAGTAGCATTCCATTGAGAATATCTACCTCAGAACGTCTCTGTCTAGTCTCTGTGATAGTCACTGTGATTCCAAGTTTTGACTATTATGAAAAATGGTGAATATATCCTTTTGAACTAATGTGTTCAAAGCCTTTGTATGAATGAGTAGGAATACTATTTTTGATAATATAGTCTTTTTATTGTTATTATTACTTTGCAGTGTGTGTTGGGAGAGTTGGGGGGCAGGGTAAGGGTGCCCTCAACAGTGCTGTGGGTCAAGAGATGCTCCAGTCATACTCGCCCTAGTGATACAGGCCTAACCAGTCTTGAGCTTGGGTCGTGCAGAGCTGGTGGCAAACAGAGTTGTTGTACTGGAGGCTACCAAGGTCATACTTGACTGTGCACTCTATTGACAGGGCTATATCAGTGTACTTGGGAATCCTGTGGGACAAAGCATTGAACTTGGCACCTTGTTCATGCCAGCAATGCACAGCTTCCCTTTGAGTTCTTTTCTTGGTTTTTCTTATTTAGTTATTTATTTGAGAACTTTCTGTGCCATTTTCCACTGGGACTGCATTAATTTATATAGAAGAGTTTCTTTTACTCCACATTCTATTCAATATTTGTACACTTGTTTTGAATCTTTTTTGATATTGCCATTTTTATATGTGTGAGGTGATAACTAGTTGTGGTTTGACTTAAGTTTTTGTTATATAAGTGGTATTGACCATATTTTTATGCCTTTTGACCATCGATATGCCATCTTTGGATAAGTGCTTATTAAAGTTTGTGTAGCTGCTTTGATTAGGCTGACAGTTTTTGGTTAAATTGTATAAATTCATAGGTATTTTTTTAATTTTGTAGGAGGTGCTGGGAAGCCAACCAGCCATTTCATATGAGTCATACCCATTCTTATATATGTATTTTGGACATTAATCCCTTGTCAGATATATGGTGTGCAGGTATCTTGTTCCAGTTACTAGAATAATTTTTGTTTGTATTGTATTAAATAATTTTTAAATATCAACTTGTGATGGTAACACTTTATGCCAAAATTTATATGTGATTTCTTGGTATTTACTCTATCCTCAGGGGTCTGATAAATAAATTTTGTCAATGTACTATGGGCACATGGCCACAGCCATGCTCAAGGCCACTCTCCACACATTTGGACGAGCCTCACACATGAAGGAACTAGCAGAGGAACCCAGGTGTTCAGGACCCGGGGCCGAGACCTCCAAGTCTGCTTGAATCGGGACGGGGCGTCTTCCACCCAGATTCCCCATTTTCCAGTAGCTAGGCAGTCACACCCAGAAACTTCCCCCAGCGCCATGTAATCCTATCAATGGCCAACATCCAGAAACTATAAAACCAAGCTCCCAGAAGCGCCCGGCAGTGATGCGGCTGCATCACATCTAATAGCCCAGTTCTCCCTCTTGAAGAACCTGGGAAGCTACTGAGAGTTTATTGCCCACATGGGAGAGCCTGGAAAGTTCTCCGTGGCATATTCATATCCCAAATACAGTAACAGATATATACATACCTCTCAGAGAGCCAGGCAAGCTACCGAGAGTATCCCATCTGCACAGGCAGAGCCTGTCAAGCTACCAATGACATATTCGATATGCCAAAATCAGTACCAATAATGGGCCTCATTCCCCTGACCCTGAAAGAGCCCCCAGTATGGCGGCATTGGGAAGGACAAGAAAGGAGAGGCTGCTAAAATCTCAGGGCTGAGAGGAATAGAGATGTTATTGGTGCCCGCTCGAGTAAATCGATGAACAACGGGATGACAGTGACAGTGACAGTGACAGTACTAGGGGCAAAGTTACATATTCCACTTCCTAGTTATGGAGGTTGTATTTTCTCTGTCTTTCTCTTTCTCCAAATATATAACTTAGAGTCTATATGTTATAAATGACATAATTGTAAGGAGGCCTGTCTATATCAGAATTTCCTAAGCGAGAAGAGTTTGAAAAAAGAGCTCTATTGTGCTAACACAATGGAATTTTATGTGTGTGCATGTGCACACGTGTCTTGTAGAAGCCGCATTAATTACTCTGTAGCATATAGCACTTATACTATAACCATTTTTTTCTAATACAGGATATCTATATTTCTACATATCAAAACTTTGATATTTTCCATGTTCAAAGGTAACATCACCATTTTGAAAAGTCTGCTTAATTAATATCTCCAAATAAAAGGAGAAGGTGGATCTCCTTTCCTCTGATGTCCCATTTCAACAAGCACTGAAATACTTTTTTTTTCTTTCAGAATTTAGCTGTTAATGGACTAGAAAAAAAATGTGCAGGATTACTGGTTACCTCTTCTAGTATTATAGTAATTTGTCCTCTAGCTTCATTGAGTTTCTACCTAGTATACCTTAATGTGGTTCCCAAAGACATAGGACAAATACTTGCGGGCTCCTCCTAATGATTAATTTAATGATCAAATTTTATTTTCTAAATATCTAACATTTTAATGGAAAATGTCCAACTTGCTGAGGCAAGCAATATTTTTTCTCAGACCATTTAAAATAGAACTTGCTCATTTCGAGAAATATTTTAATGCTAATTTTAGTGAATTAAAGTTGAAGTCAGGTATTGTGCATAATAGTTACAAACAACATTGGCTATTTCTTCTCTGAAGTGTAAATACCAGTTTTTCCATTTTAAAATTTTCTTTTATTAGTGAATCACCTTGAGGTACAGTTACAAACTTCTGAACTTTCATGTTTGCATTTTGTTTACATCCCTCCACCAATGCTCATTCTCCTCCACCAATGTTTGAAGTGGAAATTTTTAAAGAAAAACATAGTCAACAGGGAAAACTTCATGATAATGGAATAAATAAAATAGATATAGATAAATAAGATAGAATAGATAAAACTTCATGTTAAAATTTATAAACATAAAATGAAGTCTTTACCCTTGATTCAGATATTGAGATGTTATACCCATTTCAATATGTTCCTATTTATCACATCGTGCAAATTTATTTTCAATCACATTGACTCCTCCATACTAATTGAAATTATATAATTTAAAAATGTTATTTTCTGAATAGATCAGATTTTTTTTTGCTATTTTTGGGGGGTCACACCCGTCGATGTGCAGGGCTTACTCCTGGCTTTGCACTAAGGAATCCTGGCGGTGCTCATGGGACCATATGGGATGTTAAGAATAAAACCCAAGCAAACGCCCTACCCACTGTGCTATCGCTCCAGCCCCAAGATTAGAATTTTTTAAACTGACTGACCAGGAACAGAATGAAAGGTAAAAGGAGTGCTCCCTTTAAGAACTTTGTCCTATTTCTATTATATAAAACTCTAAGATAAGGACATTTCACCATTTCTTTTACTATATTCTTCCTTCTTTAATGAGGTAGATAAAATACCTATGAAAAAAGTCATTATGGTTAAGCTGACCAATAATGAATTTCTCCCTGGGTATATTTGAGGATATAAATCCTTTTCTATATTTAATTGCAGAGACTAAGTTAAGTGGTGTTTTATTTCATCTTATACTTATGTTTCTCTGAAAAACAAGAGATAAGTCAAACTTTATATGAAATACATGAGGAACACAGGCTATGTAAAGAGACCCTAGGTTATTGTTTTTAAGTTTGAATAATCACTTTTACATCAATTAAGAATTTCTAAATTGTCTTCTGACAGCCAAGATTGCCTCTAGTGAGCTATGAATAGCTCCATGACAATGTGTTTCTTTGTTGTGCATAATCTGATACTCATGGGGTATCATAATATACATACCCACCTTCACTCCTCAGAGTCCTACCATTTTCTGTACAATTCCACTAATTATTGCTATTATTTTAGCATAAAGTTTGCCAAAGGGTTTTGAGAATGATAATGATATTCACCACTGGGAGAAATATGCCTCTGTGAAATCATGTAGAAGACATTTTAAACTATAATGTTAGGTTTTGTACATGGACCCAGATGAGTCTTGCTATGGGACTCCAAATTATTGCTAGTTAAATTATTCTGCCTTTAAAAGGAAGTAGATATAATTAGGGGATTTTTAATGGGCTTGTTATTACTTCCATATTGTATCCATAAATTGAAGCTCCGTGTTAGATTTGACATTAATTTCAGCTTTCAGAAAGATGTTCCTTACAACATTATCATTTCTGGTAAAAGCTATATTTTAAGATCTGTTTGTCCTTTTTCAATTAGTGATATGATAGTAACAGATTCAGAAACTAATCATAAATAAATAGCCATGTTTCTTGGAACAATGATGGGGTTCATATTAAACTATCAATTGGTGTGTGTAGATTTAAAAATTGAATGAAGTTGCTTAAGGTAAACATCAAGTGAATGACAAGACCACAAGCCTAGCCAATAAATTGTATAGCAGGACTCTGAGAAATCCTATATGCTATATTTTTCATCTTCCAGTTCAAACTTATTGAATTATAAATTGTCATTTTTGATGCATTGAAGCTTAAAATGCATTACTGCTTTTTTCTTGACTATTCTGACTAAATTGACTAATTGATAATTGATAATTATCAATTGATAATAATATAGGAAAAGTATAAATGCAGCAAGTATAAAATACACAACAATAAATTCTCATATTCATTATAATCATACCAGTGTTTAGATTCTATTAGGATCTTTTCTAGTAGATTCTGAATAAATTGGATAAAGAAGCAGGACTTCTTTCTTTTTTCACTACAGAACCTAGTAACATTCCTTGCATATAGCATTTAAGGAAAGAAAACAAAGGAAAGGAAGGATATAAAAATCAAGAAGGAAGTTATGTTTTCAAATGATAACTTAAATATATTGAGTTCTGATATGTCCCAAATTCCTTAAGCCTCTTAACCCTTAATAATTATGTGATCTAGGATTTATTTTCTCTATTTTACATACAAGGGAGTTGAAGTTTGATGAGGAAAATAACTTACTGAATATCTCCAGTCAATCAATCGCACTTTTTTTTAACTCCAAATGTGTGCTTCATTCAATACTTAAAGCTACCTCTAAGAAAGAAAGAAAAGATGGTGAGAGATAAAAGGAGAAGGTAGAAATAAAACTTGGAGGAAGGAAAAAAAGAAGAAAAGAAACTAACAACAAGATTGTGACAAAGAATATATTTGGGATCTGAAGCAATTACAAATACATTTTGCCTTGCAAGAAGCAATTTTAGTTCCACTTTATATTTTTTACATGTAGACATGAAAAGTCTCAGATAACACTGCTTGAATGGATTATAGGTTGGTACTTAAAACAGTACCTTCAGGAAATCCAATTTTAATTATTTCTCTTAGGGAGAAATATATAAAAAGTTGAAATAGAATTATATTAAACTCTAATTCTATATAAAAAGTTAAAATTAGAGTTATATTAAACTTGTCACTTTAATTATTATGAAGTTATGGGAAAAGGATAGCAAATGATTGTGTGCAGTGACATTATATTGATTGACCAAGAAATAGGTTTAAGTGAAACAAAATGGATTGTGTTATTACTTAAAAATGATCTTTATTGGAGGTGTAGCACTGTAGCACTGTCATCCCATTGCCCATCAATTTGCTTGAGCGGGTACTAGTAATGTCTCCATTGTGAGACTTGTTATTACTGTCTTTGGCATATCGAATATGCCACGGGGAGCTTGCCAGGCTCTGCCGTGCGGGTGAGATACTCTTGGTAGCTTGCTGGGCTCTCTGAGAGGGGCGGAGGAATTGAAGCCGGGTCAGCCGCGTGGAGGCAAACACCCGCCCCGCTGTGCTATTGCTCCAGCCCATTGGATGTTGACAATTGCATAAGAAGCAAGGACAGATTTTTAAAAATTAGATTTTTAAAGATACACACCCATAATAAAATTGATGGGTGATCCAATAATATATCTGCTAATGCAGAATAATTTTAGGAACTGAAGTAAGCCCAGCTGAAATGCTTTGAAATATATGCCAGTTGCTTTCCTAGTTCTCTGGACTTTGGAACTCGTTGTCCCAAGTAATGTCTAGAGAAGCAGCATTCCACTCCCTGAGATGCTGATATAGCCGTGGAAGTTCGGGACCCAAACATGAACCTCACTTCATTTCACTCTGTTTTGTGGAAACTGATCTCAGTAGTGTGACATGCTCCTTTTACTGCCAAGTGAATTTATGCTCATTTTCTAATATGGTTTTCCTTACAATAAATAACAGTAAAATTTTATGGGGTTGAGTTGTGTAGGAAGTGAAAATTCTCCAGCCAGAGAGATGTTAGCATACTAGATCACAAATATCATGCTCTGAGAGTTAATTGTCTTTAAATAACCAGGAGTTAAACCAGGACTTTGGCTATTGGAGGGTGTAGTGGTGTCACAATGGAGACGTTACTGGTGCCCACTTGAGCAGATTGATGAACAACGGCAACGGGAAGACAGTGCTACAGTGCTACAGTGGTGTCATAGATGGTGTCATTTTGTTGTCTCTGATGGAGAGGCAGAAAAACTCTTAGTTATTATCAGAACCTAAAAAATTCTATTTCACATTGTTTCCTGTTACAGAATGAATATTGTTTACTTTTCCAAACAACACTTAAGATATTTGAAAAATTTACTTCAGGAACACCTTATGTAGGGCTTTATTAATTTTGTGACAACCTTATTGCAACTTGAGAAAATTAATTTTGTCAGAATTAATAAATACAGCATTTCTTGGAGCAGACAGCTGTTTCAAATGCTTCAGATCTGTATAACCCACTCAATATTTTCCACAGGTTTACTGACTTAAATGACATGTTTCTTGAGCTCTTAATTCATTAGTAATTATACTATTTAGAAATGGATCAGATTAAAGGAGTGGCAGAAGGGAAGCTATGGTCATTGGTGGTGTAAAATATACACTGGTGGTGGGATGAATGTTGGAACATTGTAACACTGAAACCTGATCACCAACAGTTTTGTAACTATGTGTCTCACTGTGACTTAATTTTAAAAATAAATAAAAGAAATGAATCACATCAAAGTTATCAACAAAAATGATCCAGAGAGTAATTACAACTTATTTTTCTGAAATGTGACCCTCCCTGTTGATTGCATTTATTATTTACATGTTAGCATAAGCAGATTGCCAAATGAGTGAATGCGCGAACATACTTGCATTATTTTAAACCCCCAAGCCCTATGATAATATACTCTCATATTAAAGAAGAACAAACATAAATTTCAACAATTTCAAATATGCCCACTGAGTGAAGAATGAAGCACAATATGTGTTAAAAAAAAAAACATTGCTTGGATCAGGAGCATGAAGCATGGAGAGTATGTGAAGGATAAGGGAAGTTAGAATGTGATAGATATTAACATGATTTTCTGCTATTGGTGTTAATTTGGAACTGTCATAAGGTGAACATCATCATCATCATCATCATTATCATCATCATCATCATCATCATCATCATCATCATCCTGTTGATCATTTAATTTCTCAAGCGGTCTCAGTAACATCTCCATTCGTCCTAGCCCTGAGATTTAAGAAGCCTCTCATTACTCATTCTTCCCAATGATGCTGAATTGGAGGCTCTTTCAGAGTCAGGGGAATGAGACCCAGCATTATTACTGATTTTGGCATATGAATACACCATGGGGAGTTTGCAAGACTCTCCCATGTGGGCAGGAAACTCTCGGTAGCTATCCAGGTTCTCCCAGAGGGAGAGCCTCATGTGGACAAGCCTCACCCATGAAGGCACCAGCAGAGGAACCCAGGTGTGTGGGACCCAGGGCTAAGACCTCCAAGACTGCTCAGATTGGGACTGGGCTTCTTATGCCCAGATTTCCCATTTTCCAGTAGCTGGGTGGTCACACCCTGGGACTGCCCCCCACGCCATGTAATCCCACCAACAGCCCACATCCAGAGACATAAAAGATGAAGATAACACAAGAAGCAAAAGAATAAGTGTGTGATGGAATGTCGTTTATCACTCACTGTTTAACTTTTGTTAAGTATTACAGTTGTCTGGCTAAGAAATTATACCCCAAAGCACATTAAAAAATTAATACCTATCTATTTTCTTTTTGTTTGTTTTTGGACATACTCAACAATGCACAGAGCTTACTTTTGGGTTTGTGCTTAGGGGTCATTTCTGTAGGACTTGGGGAACCACATATTCTATCAGGGATTGAATCTTGGTCAGCGGCATGCAAAACAAAAGTGCCTGACTATTTCCTTAGTCCCCTAAAATCAGTATATTTGCATTTAAAACATGTAATATTTCCATGAGAGTCTTAAGAGTACCTTAAGAGAGTCTTGCCCACACGCCTGGCTGTCTTCCCCGGGGCCCCTCGGAGGGGATGAGCTCCAGCTTCCCTCCCCACCCCAAGCAGAACCCCTGGCGGCTGAAGACCATCAGAACCTAGCTGCAGCCATGCTGGAGGCTCCTCTCTACATGTTTGGACAGACCTCATGCATGAAGGTACTGGCAGAGGAACCCAGGTGTGTGTAATCCTATCAATGGTCAACATCCAGAGACTTAAAAGCAAGCTCTCACAAGCGGCCTCGCGATATCTTTAGCCTACCTCTCCCTCTAGGAGAAACTGGCAAGCTTCTGAGAGTTTCCTGCCCTCATGGGACAGCCTTGCAAGCTCCCCATGGTGTATTCATATGCAAAATCTAGTAATAAGCTGGATCTCATTCCCCTGACTCTGAAGAGCCCCCAGTGCAACATTGTTAGGAGGGCCAAGTCGAAATAGACTTCTAAGATCTCAGGGAAAGGATGAAATGAGATGTTACTGAACCTGCCCGAGAAATCGGTGATTAATGGGATATTGTGATTGTGATTAATTGTGAATATTTCCATATGATTCAAGTTTTAATTTATCTTTTGGGAAAATTAAGTTCAAATCAAATACACACCATTGATCTGATAAAGGCCATATGTAATATTTTCTGATTGCAAATAAGTTTGTAAATCAATTTTTATCAGAAAGACAAAGAGAGCTTGATATTATTTTTTTAAAAAAACAGAATTCATGAAAAAGTTGGTATTGTGGTTATATAGAACAGGTTGAGAGTAAACCTCTGGGTTCAGATTGCGATCATCTATGACTTTGGAAGAGTTACTAAGCTTCTCTGTTCTTTTTCACATTCATCTATAAAATGGGAATAATTTGGTGGATATTTCATAGGTTGATTATGAGAATTATATGGAAAGTGCATGTCACAAAAGAGAGTTCTTTTGTTTCTTTTTGTGTCACACCCGGAAATGCATAGGGGTTACTCCTGGCTCTGCACTCAGGAATTCTGGCCGTGTTGGGGGACCATATGGGATGCTGAGAGTTGAACCCAGGTTGGCCGTGTGCAAACAAATGCCCTACCCGCTTTGCTATCATTCCAGCCCCACAAAAGAGAGTTAGTTCTTAATATAAAATATGTCCTATAGAAACGCATTCTAACTATTGTTATCTGAGAAGCATTGCTGAGTATCCTAATACATAGGGTATACTGGGAAACTAAAGAACTAAAGAAAGAGGTAATTAGAAAACATCGGTAGATGAAGAGATTCACAAGCAAATATAAGCATAGTTTATCTCACACTTACATACACTCACTCACTCAAACTGTTTTCATTTAAGGACACAAGGGGAAAATTATGGATTAATAAAAACCAAGGAGAGTAATAAATTTTGGAATAGCTCAAAATATTTTCTGAATAGAGACCAATATTAAGGTAATTTAAATTTTGTACACCATAAGCATGAATGTAAACACTCATGTGACAATAAAAAAGTAACTATGATTTCAATTAACAAAATTATTGGTATTTTTATAACTTGTTATATAGGTTATTTTATTTTCCCATAGGTTTTAGTATCACTTTTAGTATTGGAGTATTTGCTTTTGATCTACATTTTTAATATGTAATGTTATCATCTTCTTAATATAATAGATGGCTTCCCAGGAAGTTGGTTTTAGGCTCATATGAATATTTTCTCTTCCTTCATAAGAAAACTTCAGGTATAAATTATTACTGAGAATGTAAGAACTATGTGGAATGAGAAGAAAGAAAAAAGACTCAAGATGGGAATTGCTTTTAGAAGAAATTATTATGTCCATTATATAACAGAAACATTGTCCTCAACTCCTGAGATTTCGAGTGGATCCAAATTGCAGATGATAAAAATAGCCTTGAATGCTAACAGACTATTAGGCAAAAGAAATACCTAAGGTATCAGTTAAAACAGCAAGAGAATGAGTTATGTGTAAAACAATTAAAACTTGTCTTGAATGAAAGACTGATGATAATTAAAATGAAATTAATGCCTGCTATTTGGAGAGGAATAGTGGCCTTTATTATTTTTGTGCAGTTTAAATAAACATCTTTATTTAAAAATTAATATTAATTTTCATGTGATCTTTGTTAAAGCCAGTTCTGAAAATAACCTTCAATGAAGGAAGCACCCTTTCTTAGCTCAGAGCAACCAGAATTATCCACAAGGAGGCAGGAATAGGAAAAGAGTGTGTAGGTAGTAGGAAAGAAGCAGCAGGAAAGAGTTAATATGAAAAGTGTAGTAAGGGAGGAAGGAACTTGTCAAATATTACTTTTATCTGAAAGAAGGTAAAACCACATTCCTTGTTAATCTAAATATTCATGTTTATTTCCTAGACTTACCCAGGCCCATACTTTCTAGCTTCTTTAATAGCTGGGGAGAATAAAATTGTTTACTGACACTTTGTAAAATAAAGTCTTTAGTTCCAGGTTCAATCACAGCATGCATATCATTTCTTTTAAAGTTAACATTGAGGGAAAAATTTATATTGGAAAAAGCAGAGCTGGTCTAAAAAGTATGGTATGAAAAGTACGAAAAGTATGCTCACCAGTATTTTTAAAAATATGGTGAAGTTGATAAGGCTAGTGCTAGGTAAATTGGTATTACATTTTAATAATTGATAATTGAAAATTGATATCTTGATAATTGATATCAAAATTTAAAAAAATGTGAGTGATAGTTCTTCACCCAGATCAATAAAAGAGCTGATGTTAAAAAGTTTGAAGTAGTTATAGTTTTCCACGGAATCTTGCTTAAAGTTTCAACTTTAAGATTTAGGTAAAATTTGGAATGAAGAAACAATGTTTGAGGCTATGATATTTCACCTACCTTTTTCTATGCATTTACCTGGTAAAGACATCTTTACATGGATCACCTTTAAAAAGAAAGTAAATCTGGGACTGGAGCGATAGCACAGCGGGTAGGGTTCGATTCCCAGCATCCCATATGGTCCCCTGAGCACCGCCAGGGATAATTCCTGAGTGCAGAGCCAGGAGTAACCCCTGTGCAGAGCCAGGTGTGGCCCAAAAAGCAAAAAAAAAAAAATTAAAAAAAATAAAAAGAAAGTAAATCTATCTTTTTTATAATTTCAGTTTTTAATTAATTTTATTTAACTGATTGATATTTAGGATGACCCAATTTCTTCCAAAGACAGTTTTATTTTATCAAGTCATTTTTATGTGTACATATAATTTTTAATTTATTTTTTATTTTATTTTATTTTATGCTTTTTAATTGAGTCACTGTGAGAACAGTTACAGGGCTTTCAGGATCAAGTCTCAGTCATACAATGATCAAACACCCATCCCTTTACCAGTGCACGTTCCACCACCAAGAACCCCAGCAGACCCCCCCTCCAACTCCCCCTCTGCCTGTGTGGCAGATGATTTTCACTTTACTCTCTCATTACTTTGATAACACTCAATTTTCGACAGGAAACTCACTATCATTATTTGGAGTTTTCCCTCCAACAGACAGACCTGTCGGAATGGCATCATTAGATCATATGTATTCTATTGTTGGTAACAAAGAGCATATGATGTTGCACAGTCATGAAAGTGGCCGCCCAATTTTGGGATTCTGGTATTAAGTCTAGAGGTATTTCTGCCAGCAGCCGCTGCATTCTAGGATTGGTTTGTGTGCCTCTGGGATCATGGCTGTTCAGGAGCGGAGGAGCTGTTCGTGGGCTGTCGCTTGGGGTCTCATTTGGGCAGGAAACAGCGCTGGTTCTGTCCCTCCTCCCATCTCAAGATTCCCCATGCGTCCCATCACTGCAAGCTCCTAACTCTCTATCCAATTGGCTCTAAACAGTGGCGGTCGCCATGCTGCCGAAAGGGGAAAGGCTGAAGGACAAAAGCCCTTCTTCTCCCGGTGCTGCACGGGGCCATAATTTAGTTCACAGTCCGGGAGTGTAACTGCCGACAGCCGCTGGGTTTCTGTGCCTCTGAGATAATGGCAGCTCAGGGGTGGTGGAACCATTCCTGAGCTTTTCTTTTTCTTTTTTTTTTTTTTTTTTTTGTATATCAGGAAAGGTCCTGCAGCCACTTACTTGAAAGCGGTGGCAGAGTTTGGAGAGATATTCCAGTCCCACATACCGGAACCGTGTTAGTAGAAGCTCAGTGTCTCGGGGACTCCATCTGGAGAAGGCGGGGACTCTGCACCTTCTCTGTCTGGTACCCTGGTGTTGCTGACCCGGTCTGGGGTCTGGAGCATTCTCCAGTTTGCGGTGCTGCAAGCCCAGATTCTTACTGCTGAATCAAGTCATTTTTGAGGATGGACAAAGTAGACAGTTTTATTTAAGACTATTTGAAGGGTACACAAAGCTTGTCTTTCCTACTACCTTTCAGTAAGTCTTTAAAGATGACTATGTGCCTTCCCTATGTGTAGTAAAATTCTGATTATTAGATATGTCAGAGGTTTGTCATTATAAAGTTGTCAGTATAAATATCACTATCATGTCACATTTAAAATGCTTGTGAATTGCCATGAGGAAGAATGGTCTTGAAATTGTTGAAGTTCTTTCCAAATAGAAAACAAACACTTTAAATGCATCATGTATATTTTGTACTGAAAAAAATAAAAAAGAAATTCTAAGAGAATGGGTAATATAAATGTATAGAATAAAAGGGGAGGGGAGGATAATACACAATGAAACAAATAGATAAGCCAAGAAGAATTATGGTGTGGTCTCTATATTGGGGTATTTTGGATGTTATATTTATAACTGATGAATTTCCCTAGCACATTCTATGTATGAGATGTGAGGAAAAGGGGATATGGCAGATGTGACTATGAAAAGAAATAATTGATGAGCAATAACTATGTGGTGAGTTTGCTAGTGTTAGGAATTACATACTGAAAAATGAATATGTTATCCTAGGTTTTAAAAACTTTACTATATGGGTTTTTTTGGGGCCACTGGAGCAATAGCACAGTGGGTAGGGCATTTGTTTTGCACAAGGCCGGCCGATCTGGGTTCGATTCCTCCACCCCTCTCCGAGAGCCTGGCAAGCTACCGAGAGTATCTCACCCGCAAGGTAGAACCTGGCAAGCTACCCATGTCGTAATCGTTATGCCAAAAACAGTAACAACAACTATACTCTGGTTTCTCTTCAGATCGCATAAATATTTTGCCTTTTACCAAAAACAGTAACAAGTCTCACAATGGAGACTTTACTGGTGCCCACTTGAGCAAATTGATGAGCAATGGGATGACAGTGATACAGTGATACAATATGGAAGTAAGATGCTTAAAAAATAAACCACTCCAAATTGTGAAAAGTGTTTTGCCTTAAGGACGAACACAGTTCTAAGGAATGTTAGAATAAAAACCCATTCACTGTGTGGAGGTCTTTAAAGAGAAAATTTTCAGCTAAATCTTGAAGGGTGGATGCTGCTTTTTCATATAGATAATAGAGAGGGAAATTCCTTGTAGCTGTATGGGAAAAACTTAGTATTCAGGAAAATTATGACTTATTTATATAAAGAAATAACTGTCAATGAAAATTAACTAATCTTTAATACAATCAGGTAGTACTTATTTGAGAATTAGGATTATGATCCAGGGTCACAGACAAGGGGGAAATTTCTAGATACGTTCTATTGCTCTGCACTGTAGCACTGTCGTCCTACACGTTCATCTATTTTGCTCAAGCGGACACCAGTAATATCTCTATTGTGAGACTTGTTGTTACTGTTTTTAGCATATAGAATTCACCACGGATAACTTGCCAGGCTCTTCCTTGTGGGTGGGATACTCTCGGTAGCTTGCCGGGCTCTCTGAGAGGGGAGGGAGGAATCGAACCCTGGTTGGCCACGTACAAGGCGAACACCCTACCTGCTGTGCTATCGCTCCAGTCCACATTCTATTAGGAGCAAGATATAAGAGAACTTGAAAGGGTCAGGCAGGGGAGTGATCTGAGCTTGCATCATTTGTTTCAAAACTTCTGGATTTGTTGATATTTCTTTCAGACAGGAGATTACAATATGACATCTCCTGTGACAATCAGCAGATGGTCTCCCCTTTCTTGCCGAGCCACAGATCCATGAGTCAACAATTCACTTAGAAGTCTCCATTTCAAGAGAGACATGGTCTATTTGATTCAAAGTTCTACAATGGATAATAGAGTTCATGGGTAGCAAAAGTTGTAGCAAACAGATTAACAATAATAGGGTTTGGCACTGACATGGGAGGAAGAATAGGATGCATTTCTACCATATGGATACAAAGCCTTCAAATTTCATGCAACACCAGCCAGAATACACAGAAGTGGCTTTGGTAAGAAGAAGGGCACTAGCTAGGGATTCTGCACTGCTAGTTTTAAGTAACAAACTTTACAACAAGATCCAAGAAAATGTAAAATCCGTTCCAAGTAACTGTAACACAGAACAAAGATAAAATCTTTTTACAGTAATATAAAAATAACATTCAGAATATCTGGCATGTAATACAAATTAAATATACATTCAAAAAAGGAGGAAAATACTACCCAAAATGAGACTGTTAGTTAATATATCAAAAATCCATACTGATATATATATTTAAACTAGTAAACTAGAGGATTAAATGTTATAATTAATGAAGACCACAGTTCCAATGGTTGAGTACAGAAATGGAATATAAAGAAAATTTGAAGAATGAACATCTTCTTTGATAAAAATCACAAAACTTTGCTAGAATAATTTGAATAATAATAATAATAATAATAATAATTATTATTATTATTATTATATAATCTGTATACAGAGTTCAGATATTTTTGGATTAAAATTTCAAGTTGTTCTAAATTCTTGTACAGATTCCAAGCAATTACATCATAATTACATCATAAGATATTAGGAAATGCAAATTAGATTCACTATGTGACACTACTACACAGATGTTAGTCTATAATTAAAAAGATTGACCATATCAAATGTTATCAAAGTTATCAATCAACTGGAATCCTCCTACACTCTGGGCAGATTACACTAGTGAAATAATGCAATCATTGTGGGAAACTGACGGTTTCTTAAAAATTTTAATGCACCTCTAACCCATGATCAAGCAAATCAATCCCTAAAGCAACTATATTCATATAAAGATTTGTATGTAGATTTTAAATCAAATAGAAAAATCTGGAAACAACCTGAGTTCATCAAAAGGTGACAAGATAATAAAATTGAATTATATATTGCAAAATATAAAAAGCACAGAGCCAGCACCAAGCTCTGAGCCCAGTCAGGGATGACCCAAATGCCAAAAAAAGAAATTACAAAAGATTTCTTCACACATACTTCAACAAGAAAGGGTCTCAAAACACAAGAATGAATTTTGAAAAGTAATATTTTTAAAAGATAAATAACAGAGGGTTTTTTCTTTTGTCAAAGTCTAGGATACTTTAAGTTAATATTTAGGGCATGATAGCAGACTACTCTGGTTATTTAGGAATAAGGGGGGCAAGAATAGATGAAATCGAGCCAATCCCTCAGAGTAAAAAGAAATCTAAAGTAGTAGTTGAAATGGCAGTTCTATTTAAGAGAATTTGGTGCCAAATTTAGCAGTGCTTGAGGGCCATGCTGTGCTAAGTATCAAACCTACATATTTTTTTTACGTGCTAGACATGTACCTTATAATTTGAGATATTTCTCTAGCCCCTACTTTAATTTATGTATTTGCTATTTTTTTAATTGAGTCATCATGTGGAAAGTTACAAAGTTTTCAGGTTTAAGTCTCAGTTATACAATGCTCGAACACCCATCCCTTTACCAGTGTACCTATTCCACTACCAAGAATCACAGTATATCTCCACCCCGCCTCCCCACACCCCTAGCCCCCCCACACCCCTAGTCCCCCACCCCGCCTGTGTAACTGATAAGTTTCACTTTACTTTCACTTTGATTACATTCAATATTTCAGCAAAACGCACTATTATTGTTTGGAGTTTCTCCCCCCTAAAGTCGGATCTGCTGAAAAGGAAGCATTTGATAATTTTTTTTCCATTGCTGAGAATGAAGAGATATGAGGTGGAGTGACCGCACTAGTGGCCTCACGGTTTTGGGTTTCTGTATTTTAGTATTTTAGTAACTAAGTCCAGAGAAATATCTGCCAGAAATTGCATCACTGCCAACTTGTACTTCTCAGTTACATTATATTCCACATATGAGTGCAATCTTTCTATGTCTGTCTCTTTCTTTCTGACTCATTTCACTCAACATGATACGTTCCATGTTGATCCACTTATATGCAAATTTCATGACTTCATGTTTTCTGACAGCTACATAGTATTCCATTGTATATATGTACCAGAGTTTTTTTAACCAGTCATCTGTTTTGGGGCACTCTGGTTTTTTCCAGATTCTGGCTATTGTAAACAGTGCTGCAATGAACATAGAAATGCAGATGTCATCTCTACTATACCTTTTTGCCTCTCCGGGATATATTTCCAGGAGTGGTATTGCTGGGTCAAATGGAAGCTCAATTTCTAATTTTTTGAGAATCATCCATATTGTTTTCCAAAAGGGCTGAACCAGTTGGCATTCCCACCAGCAGTGAAGGAGAGTCCCTTTCTCCCCACATCCACGCCAACACCGGTTGTTTTTGTTTTTTGGGATGTGGGCCAGTCTCTGTGGTGTGAGATATCTCATTGTTGTTTGGATCTGCATCTCCCTGATGATTAGTGATGTTGAACATTTTCTCATGCGCCTCTGAGCCATTCGGATTTCTTCTTTGGGAAGGTTTCTTTTCATTTTGTCACCCCATTTTTTGATCGGGTTGGCAGTTTTCTTCTTGTGGAGTTCAACCAGTGCATTGTATATCCTATATATCAACCCTTTATCGGATGGGTACTGCATAAATATCCTTTCCCATTCTGTAGATTGTCTTTGTACTTTGGTCACTGTTTCTCTTGAGGTGCAGAAGCTTCTTAGTTTGAGATAGTCCCATTTATTTATCTCTGTTTTCACTTGTTGGCCAGAGGCGTGTCAGCTTTGAAGATACCAGTGTCTTCAATGTCGTGGAGGGTTTTGCCAACCTTGTCTTCAATGTACCTTATGGATTCTGGTCTGATGTTGGGGTCTTTAATCCATTTTTATTTGACTTTTGTGCATGGTGATAGGTAGAGGTCTAATCCCATTTTTTTTGCATGTAGCTGTCCAGTTTTGCCAGCACAATTTGTTAAACATACTGTCCTTGCTCCACTTCACATTTCTTGCTCCCTTATCAAAGATTAGATGGTCATATATTTGGGGGTGTGTGTCAGAGTATTCAACCCTGTTCCATTGGTCTGCCGCTCTGCCTTTGTTCCAGTACCAAGCTGTTTTAATGACTACCGCTTTGTAGTAGAGTTGGAAGTTGGGGAGGTTGATTCCTCCCGTTTTCTTTTTCCCAAGGATTGCTTTAGCTATTCGTGGGGGCTTATTGTTCCATATGAATTTCAGGAGCACTTGCTCCATTTCTTTGAAGAATGACAAGGGATCGCATTGAATTTGTACAATGCTTTGGGGAGAATTGCCATTTTGACAATATTAATTCTTCCAATCCATGAGCAGGGGATATTTTTCCATTTTCTCATGTCTTCTTTTATTTCCTGAAGTAGCGTTCTGTAGTTTTCATTATATGTATTTGTTCTCATTTTTTGTTGTCAGGAGGAAACCCAGGATCTCACACATACAACATTTCTGTGCAGTGATCTCACATGGTTTTAAAAACTAAAACCCTCATAAATGGGTTTTTATTATTTTTCTTTGTGACTGTGTCTGGTAAATCCATGGCATTGCTCATTGACTTCAGTACAATCATGATCTTCAGTATATTTGGTATATAATTTCCTACATATCAGTATATTTGGTATATAATTTTCTATAGGGCTGGAGCTATAGCACAATAGCACAGCAGGTAGGGCATTTGACTTGCACGTGGCTCACCCGGATTCGAATCCTCTGTCCCTCTCGGAGAGTGACAAGAGTATCTTGCCTGCATGGCAGAGCTGGGAAAGCTACCCATGGCGTATTCGATATGCCAAAAACAGTAACAATAAATCTCACAATGGAAACATTATTGGTGCCCACTAGAACAAATCGATGAGCAATGGGATGACAGTGACAGTAACAGTGACAATTTCCTATAATCAACATTATTTTACTTACTACGGTTTTAGATCTGGATCTTTTCAGATCATCAACTCAATCCAAATTTTAAAAGCTTCTTTTTATACATTTGACCACCTTCTTTGTAGCTAGTTCTCTAGTAATTTACAAGTTTAGTCATGCTATGTGTGTATGCTAACCTATTATTGGAGGATTAATAAAAAATTTAGTAAGAAGAAGAGAAGAAAAGATAAGATTAATGAAAATAAGTTTACTGTTTTATTGCCATTTGATTATCTAGAATTTTCTTTTCAGTACTACTAAGTTGAAATTTTGATATTTTCTTTTGTTTTTAGTGGTCGTGCATAATTCTCCTGAGGAATAATTATCAGATTTTACATTGATAACTATTCTTTTAAAAATACTCTGCATTGCATTTAAAAGCCTTGATAGCCACACAAAGTCAGTTGCTCCTGCAAGACAGGATGATTATCCCTTGTTGCTTTTGCTGTATCCTAGATGACAAAACCTGGGTGGTGGCACAGTATTAGGATTAAAAAGGATATAGAAAATGTAGTCACTGAAATATATATTTATTCATTTGCTTTCTTACCAGAAAAATAGCTGATGTATCCACATTAGAATCAAATATTATTTAGGAATTCTAGAAAAAAATCTTTGGTGTCACCTTAATGAGGCATGGGTAGAAAAAGATATGTCTTTTCTAAAATGTTTTTGACTGCAAGTATACCCAGTAGTTGAGAGAACCAGATTCAAAAAGCACAGGTGTGGGAAAAGGGAGGGGGGCTTAAAATAATCTGGGTAATTTTATAGGGGCCAGAGCTAGAGTAGAGCACGTAGGGCACTTGGCTTGCAGGTAGTTGACCTGAGTTTGATCTCTATCATTTCTATGGTACCCAGAGCCACACTAGGAGTGATCCCTGATTGCAGAGGCAGGAGTAAGTTTCTTTTGTGCAATGCAATGCTGAGTGTGAACTCCCCCCTGTCCCCCACAAACACACAGCAAATAGTACAGGAGTTAAGTTGCCTGCTTGAATACAGTTGACTCCAATTCAATTCCTGGCACTAGTATGGTCCCCGAACACTGCCAAGAATTACTTCTGAGTTCAGTACCAGCAATAGCCCCTGAGAACTTCTAGATGTGCCACCCTGTCTCCCCACAACCCCCTTACCCAAGACAACAGATAATCAAACTAAAGACCCAAGTCTTATAATGCATTTCAGAGCATAAAAGCACAAGTATGGAAGAACTGATGTCCTCTTCTGTCCTGGAAGTCAAAAATAATCATTCTGATTGTATGGGTGGGTCGGACTTTAGTGACCCACCTCTCTCTGCCTTACTGCAAGTATTTTTTGTCTGTATTGAAAGGGCATGGTACCCAGAGCCATGCTCAAGGCCAGTCTCCACACGTTTGGACGAGCCTCACGCATGAAGGAACCAGCAGAGGATCCCAGGTGTGCGGGACCTGTGGATGAGACCTCCAAGCCTGCTCGAATTGGGACTGAGCCTTCTCCATTCAGAACCCTTATTTTCCAGTAGCTTGGTAGCCACACTCACAAACTGCCCTTGGCGCCGTGTAATTCCACCAATGACCAACATCCAGAGACTATAAGACCAAGCTCCCGGAAGACATCTGATAGCCTTGTTCTTCTTGGAGTACCTGACAAACTACCAAGAGTCTAATGCCCACGCGGGAGAGCTTTGCAAGCTCCCCATGGCGTATTCATATCCCCAATACAGTAAAAGATATATAAGTACCTCTCTGAGAGCCTGGCAAGCTACTGAGAGTATCCAGCTCTCTGAGAGCCTGGCAAGTTACCCATGGAGTATTTGATATGCCAAAAACAGTAACAATAGGTCTCATTCCCTTGACCCTGAAAGAGCCTCCAATTGTTGGGAAAGACAAATAAGGAGAGATGCTAAAATCTCAGGGCTGAGTGTAATAGAGATGTTACTGGTGCCTGCTCGAGGAAATCGACGAACAACAGGATGACAGTGATTGGAAGGGCAAAGGGTCTTGTATTTTTTTCCCGCCTTGGTAGATGTTTAGCTAAAATATGTTTTTCTTCTTTTTTTTTAAGTCATGAAGAAAAATAACTATCACGTGACTAGTCTTTGATATACATTTTGAAATTTTGAGAATAAATTGTACATCAGAAATTTCCAGTGACACCTAGGCCTCCTTTATGATAAATTTGACATTCTACAACTTACAATAGGAAAGTAAACAAGACACAGATACAGATTGAAGTTATTTCTTAAACAAATCTTACTTCCACTGAGATTTGCTAGACGTACATGTCTGATGACATTTTAAAAAACCTGAGGGTTGGGAAGATAACCCAAGTGGTAGACTGCATATCTAGTCTGTGCGAGGTCTTGAGTTCTGTCCCTGTCATGGCATGGACTCTCTCCTCAACATTGTAGATTGTAACTTGCATGGACCCCGGGTATCATAAAACCTGAGCAACATTGCATTGGCTGGTCCTAACGCCAGACTGTCAGCCCTTCTCTGCCAGACTGAATACTGCTTATTTTGTCTCCCCCAACCACCAGCTGTCATAAGTCTTCTGGTTATAACCCTATAGAGTAAAAGGAAAGAGCATTTCAACCAAACATCTAATATTTATTGGACAAAAGTTTGTAGTAGTTTAAAAAACTTAGTCATACTCATTTAAGACAGTGAATAAAGTAGTTATTCTGTTTATACTATTAAAAATAATGGTAAGAGATTAAATTATAAACTTGAAAATTGCATGTTATGTTAAAAAATTTGGTTTTGAAAAAGAAACATGCAGCCTTAAAACATTAGAACTATGTCCCTTTTGTCTTCATAATCATTAATGAGGAAGATAATTTGTGGCAAATGTATATCAGAATGCTCTTCCTTATTATACCACTTTCAAAATTTGCATTCAATTGCCAAAAAATCCATGTGAGGTTTAGAATTACAAGCCACATAATATGAGCTTAATGTGTATATAGTTTTTAAAAAAATTAACTTAAGGAAGCAAGAAAAATATTAATGTAATATGTAATGCAAATATGATTATCTATCTCTGGATGTTTAAAAGAGTATAGGCTATACCTTGGGGAAATGGGTGATAGAAGAATTTTAAAAGCTAGAGAATAAATTAATGCCACTGTAATTTTCTGAGTACTACAGTGAAAGACAATTATTTTAAAAGAGTACTATGAAATGTGTGCTCTAGAGAGAATACTAAGGTTTTAAGCATCTGTCTCTAAATGTACTGTTGTTCATAAGTGAAAATGTTTTTCTTTTGCCTGGCATTCATCATGGGGACACTTCTGTATTTACCTCATTTCTTTGTGCTCTCCCTGTTCCAAAAGAACACACAAGGTAAGGTTCTTTATGGAATTAGCCTGTGGGTTGCAATACTTCCTTAAAGATAAATAAAGTACCCATAAAACCTTATGCAAGAACATCCAACTTTCTCAGATTGTTCAACTTTAGGTGGATTAGTCAACTGTCCATAGATTGTACAAATATTATTTATCAAAAAATTTAGAAAATAAAGCATAGATCTTAGTAATGTATCAACATTATGAGGACAATATGTATCAATATATATCACTAATGTAGTATTTTTAAACTCAAAATTGTAGCTTACTTTTCACTTCAAGTTTTTACATATTCTAAAGAATGAATCTTTCTTAATGTTTACCTCTCAATTTTGACACTGAGTTTCTTTTCTTTTTTCTTTTCACATTGAATCACTGTAAGATAAAGTTACAAAGGTTTCATGACTGAGTTTCAATTATACAACGATTGAACATCCATCCCTCCATCAAACACTGAATTTCGACTCAAATAATTGATGCTTTCTCTTCTGATTTGATAGAAAAGTGGAGTTGCCATTTGCTCAGTTCATTTGCTAGACCATTATATATTAAAATACTGAAATTTACCTTTCAAAATTATAAAATTGTTTGCAAATGATTAATTGAGAGTCAGTAAAGTTTGGTAACTTTTCAAACTGGAAAATTAGAAAACTACTTTGAATCCAGTCAGTATCTGATACAATAGAGACTCACAAAATTGTTCTGAGAGTTTTAGAAAGGGCAGAGAGATAGTTCAGGGGATTAGGCACTTGTATCATATATAGTCAACTGTGCTTTGAACCCTAGCACCACATATGACCTTTGAGCATCGCTCTGAGAAAAAAGTTAGGGGGTTGCTCAAAAAGCAAGATATTGCTCAGTAACCTCTGGAGCAAAAAGCCAAGAGTAAACCCTGAGCACCACAGGATGTAGCCCTCAAATCTTAAAAATAAAAAAATCAAAAACACCCAACAACAACAACAAAATCCTTTCTCTCAACCCATCATTGTGTCTCTACTTTGACTGGCCTTTGGGAGGCAATGGAACAAAATCTTCAAGTTTTCAGAAGCAACAAGAACTCTTGTTTCTCGTGCTTTAATTATCAACACCAATTGACTGCTATTGTTATAGTTAGTACATGACTTATTACTAGAACTGGATTTCAAAACTATTTTTATCTATGAAATTAATTAATACTGCTACAATCAAGCTGAGACAGCTTGGAGCAGTATTAATTATCCAAATGTACTAGATGAAGAACTTGAGATAAGAGAGCTAGTTTAGTTTTTCTTACATACATTGTTCCCCTGAATTCTTGTCAAGAGCCTGCGAGTTTCTGAATAGTTCAAGAGCAGGTTTTGCTGCTCTGCTGGATATATTTGATGTCAGCTGCCCTATGATGAAGCTTAGCACAAAATAAGACTTAAGACTTTAAGTGAGGATGCTTAAAAATTTATTATCCTCTTATGTTCTCATTGTCTACTTATTGACTCACAATTTTATAGGGAAAATGCTATATGTATATAAAATTGTGTAAATATATTTAATCACAGGATATTCAACCATGTCCTGTGGTTGAATATAAAGGATGTAGCACCTGGAAGATGTTAATCTTAGTTGGAGTCTTGGCTGTGCAATTTGGAAGCCATATAGTCTTGAATATGTCACCTAATCACTACAAGCCAGTTTTCTTCATCACAAACCTATCACAATAATAACAAGATTACCAATAAGGCTATTGTGGGTCAAATAAAAAATAAGTTAAGTCTGCTTATATATAAATATTATATATATATATATATATATATATATATATATATATATCTCAGAGAGCCCGGCAAGCTACCGAGAGTATCCTGCACACACCGGCAGAGCCTGGCAAGCTACCCGTGTTGTACTCAATATGCCAAAAACAGTAACGATAAGTCTCATTCCCCTGACCCTGAAAGAACCTCCAATCATTGGGAAAGATGAGTAAGGAGAGGCTGCTAAAATCTCAGGGCTGGGAGGACGTTACTGTTGCCCGCTCGAGTAAATCGACCAACAACGGGATGAGAGTGATACAGTGATACAGTGAAATTTGCTCTAAAATTAAAAAGATTTGTTTAAAGACAAGCTGCCTCAGAGCTTTATAAGGAAAGGAATCAACAGTATAAATCCAATTGAAAATAGACCAGTGTTTATGAAGAGCTGCTACCATGTTTGACAGAAGATACTGATAGAGTCAAGTTTAAGCAAGGGAAAATCTTGCAACAGTTTGCAACTGTAAGTAGCATAGAAGATTACCGTGTTGGATGCAGATTAAGGAAAGTCTGAGAAACACTAATTTTAGTTGATCCTAACTGTACAAATATTAAAGGCTATGTGAAACTGGGAATTTTGTCTATATAAATTTCACATTTCCTCTATGTGAGAAGAGATTTTTGTATCCTTCTGTAGCCAGTGTCTTAAGTGTTAATATGATAGGCTAGAAGATAGTATCACTAATACTAATATTTAATCATATATTATCCATTTAATTAAATTCTTTTTTCTATTTAGTACTGCTACACATGAAAACTCCTGGTCTCATTGTTAAAAGGTTTGATGTGTGTGATTCAATTTTTCTGACAAAACTAGGCCGAATGACATATATGCTCACTTCAGAGGATTCTAGGGCAATAGAAGCATGCAGGGCAGTTGATAAGGTGAAACAGTCATTGTCTCTGACTGCTCAAATTGTCATTATTCGGGAAGATATTTCCTTTTTAATAGACATGACATGTCCTATATATCATAGTGTCAAAATGAGGATTCTAAGTCTGTGTTGAAGTTCCAGAATTTGTCATTATTCTCTAGTCTGAATGCCATGTGCTTTCCAAGTAGTAAGGCTGAATTTAATTCAATATCAAAAAATCCCACAGAAAAAAATAAAAATACTTATTAGCACAAATATCCAGTCTTAAGTTTTAAGAAAATTATAAAGCTCGCAAAATTATATGAGGAGTAACATTCACCATCTGTGATTTCCTTGTTATCTATTTATTTGAAAATAGTAATAATTCCCCAAGTGTAAAGTAGATGTTCTGGAATGCAGAAGCTGACTAGAAAATAAACTGCTTTGCAGATAGGATAGACAATTTCAGGCAGTATAAGTTGAGGTAAGGAGAAGCAGGGACGAATTCTTCCTTGTATTGAATAATAGGATGACAAATGTGATTATAGCTGAATAGTGCTAATAAAATTTTAAATGTATATAGATGCTTAAAGTTTACTTTATTGAATGACATGGCAATAGAGACAATCAGAAATGATAATAACAGCTAATGCATTTGAATTAGGACAATGCCAGACTGGCCTGACTATGGCTTTACGTTAATAACTCTCTAAGATATGTTAGGACTTGGAAAACTTTAATCATATGCTCATTCAGCAAATGTTGTTCTGGGGTTGGTTGTCACAAAGGTCAAATTCCAAAGACCTCTTTCTTTATGACCAAATCATATCCTTTCTGTCTCATGCTTTCTAGATGGGTTTTAAGAGAAAAGTGAATAGAATAAGACCTAGCTTACAGAGGATTTCTCTAAGTCATTGTGATAAGAAGAAAGGCTGCACTTAATTGTTCAGTTAGAAATTGTGTTTCCAAGGGTAATAGTATGTGGTAAGTATGAACATCATCCCTGGAAAGAATCTGCAATACTTAAGTGTTAATTCTAGTAACTTCATTCATACTGATTGCCCATGGAAGCAAAATGGAGGGGTGCCTTTAGCCCACCTTACTATACTCTTTCATGCTTGACTCTATTGTGGAATATTTTGCTAATTGAAATAAAATGTCATTGCTGCATAGAGGAAAGAAATAAATTTATTTTCTAGAGTTTAGGGCTTTGCAAGTAATAGGACTTTGCAAAAGTAGTTTAGAACTACTTGGAAGAAAAAAAAATCAGAAAGATTTAATTAGCTGCTTCCTCACCTCCTTTAGGAAAATTTCTAACATGCAGTTGAAATACGTGAGCTTTGCTCAATAGTGAGAAAATTCACATTAAGTCAAATCATTTGTCTGACAAGCATATGACTATTCTTAACATCCTGGATGAATAAGAAAATGCATATTTTGAATTTGACATGTTATTTGAATTAAGAATCATCCCAGGAGCAAGGCAGTGCAAATTAGAAGATTGTAATTCACCAGAAGATTTTTTTTTAGATGGACCATTGGTGCAGGTTTTGGAAACCGGCTAAGATCTGTTTTTGGTCTGTCTCTTCAAGAAGTAACAGAAAGAGGCCAGAATGTAGAAATATTGGGGCCCAGGATTTTTCAAAGACTAAAAAAGGAGTGTTTCTTTCTTTTTGACTAACTCAGAGTGCTGAAAATTATCTCTTTTATACCCAGTTTTACTCCACAAATTGTACATGTTTTATCATGTTTTATCTTTTATTTGGAAATTTTCCTTTACATAGCTTCCACTCATCCACACCCTAACCCCAATGAAGATTATGATTAGGTCCTCAGTTCTTTACAAACCGATACTTGTTTTTCCTGTATTAATTTTTATTACCTGAAGAATAAACCTTTATGCCTAAAAGTCCCACTAATAATGATCTTGTATAGTTTTTGCTTCTTAAATCATAAGGAAGGAAGGAAGGAAGGAAGGAAGGAAGGAAGGAAGGAAGGAAGGAAGGAAGGAAGAAAGGAGAGAAGGAAGGAAGGAGGGAAGGAAGGAAGGAGGGAAGGAAGGAAGGAAGGAGGGAAGGAGGGAAGGAAGGAAGGAGGGAAGGAAGAAAGGAGGGAAGGAAGGAAGGAAGGAGGGAAAGAAGGAGGGAAGGAGGGAAGGAAGAAAGGAGGGAAGGAAGGAAGGAAGGAGGGAGGGGAAGGAAGGAAGGAAGGAAGGAAGGAAGGAAGGAAGGAAGGAAGGAAGGAAGGAAGGAAGGAAAGAAAGAACAATGTCATTTCCATTTATGTTTTCCTTGTAAAATTCCTCACAGACTTCCAGCTATCACTGTAAGGTGAACTAAAGACTTTTTGATTGGTACAATCTTAAAATTTTTTCTCATTTAAATGTTTATTTTTAAAATTGACTCTTATATAGAACTTCCCACACTCTTACCTCTTAGGATGATTTAGTTATAAGTCCCAAGTGACCTGGAATCTCATTCTATATAAAGAGTGCAATATCATGAGAAGCTGAGATATTTGTATTAAGAAATGCCTTTTAAATGATGCAATTTAGATCTTATATTAGTTCCTTCCATTTTATCCTGCTAAATAGCCTATTATGTATTTTCATATTGGGATGACCCCTATTCCTTGTCTTTTTTCGACACAAAATAGTTTATAAGTTGCTGTTCCTTAGAAAGAGGTAGTGCAATTTAAATGAAGAGCTCTTACAAGAGATCATCTCCGTGGGGAAAATGATTTTTACCTTTTAAAGTATGAAATGTAAGAAATTTCACTATATTATGATTCTCCAGGTTCCATCTACATTAAACATTTGCAGTTGTTCTCATCTCAATATATATGAATGCTGTAAATTTTCAAGACATTCAAATCTGCTGAGCTAAAAACTCCTCAGTTACTCATGACTGCTGGGAAAGTAGATAAATAGTACTTAGGCTTGTATTGTGATTGATGAAGCAGACTTATTTTTGTTTTCATGGGTATTCCTATTGGAAGCCATTATTCATTCATTTGAGATGTTCTTATGAGTCATTCACTGTCTTAGAATTAGAGTGTACAATCTAAACTGTTCCCTATCCTTACAGAACTTTTATTGAAGGCAGATGGACAATTAATGACACCAGTAGAATAGTAAGTCTATGTACTCTAGCACAGTTGAAAATGTCTGAAAAATAACAACTTTCTTATAATTTATCTTGTTGCAAAAACATGACCTGAATTTTAAAAAATTCAAAAGTTTCTATAATATCATTGTTTATAATCATAGTGGCTATTCATATATTTTATTATGGAAATATCATATGCTTGATTTGCTATTGCTGCCTCAATGGGGTATTAAACAGGTAGAATATATGACTTGCATTTATTGTTATAAAATTGTAAAACATGAACTTTTGAGTATATATGGCTATAGAAATTTTAAGGGTTAGAGTGATAGTACAGGAGGCAAGATATTTGCCTAGTATGTGTTTGACCTAGGTTCAAATTTCCCTGGCATGGCTTACGAGTCCCTGAACATTGTTAGGAGTACACCCTGATGACCTACAGGTGTGATCACAAATCAGAACAAAAAAAATAGTTTTAAAAAACTGATTTTGACTGGATCATGATAAACTTTATGAGTAAATACAAAGAAGGATTAAATACCACACCCATTTTTTGAATTTTAGTTCATTGAAGTTTTTGTTGATTGCAAAGCACTTGTAAGAGAGAGAAAGAGAGAGAAAGAGAGGGAGAGAAGAGGAGAGAGGAGAAAATAGGGAGAGAAAAGAGAGAGAAGAGAGAGTGAAAGAGAAGAGAGGAAGAGAGAGAAGGAGAGCGAGCGAGCGAGCGAGAGAGTGAGAGAGAGGAAACATTTTCCTCTAGGGTGTCCTATAAAAGCAAAAGAAAGGGATTCTATATCCTGTTCATATGCAGGCGACACCACTTTCTTTTGCAGTTGATTTTCCTTTAAAAATATATATTTTGAAATTATGGTTTAGATAACATAGTTACCAGTGTTAACTTTCATGGTTTTCATGTGCAAAGTTACAGTCTGTCCCCACCACTAAAGTGCCGGACTGCACCACTATTTACACGGTGCCTAGTCCACCTCTTCAGGCCTCTGTCACACCCAGTCCCACTGTTTGACACTCTGAAATCTGCATTACAAGGCCAAGGCTTTGTAATTATTTATTACTGTATTTTTCTTATTTTTTCCCTCTCAATAGCACACTTGAGAGAGATCA
Organism: Sorex araneus; assembly: GCF_027595985.1. Classification (NCBI taxonomy): domain Eukaryota; kingdom Metazoa; phylum Chordata; class Mammalia; order Eulipotyphla; family Soricidae; genus Sorex; species Sorex araneus. The sequence goes on along the minus strand of NC_073312.1, from coordinate 58,433,057 downwards.
TCTGGTATTTGTCTCTTCTCTGACTTTTTTCACTTATCTTTTCACTTATCATGATACTCTCTAATTCCATCCACATTGCAGTGAATGGCAAGAGTTTATCTTTTATTAAATCTGAGTTGCATTCCACTGTGTCTATATACCACAACTTCTTTATCCATCCATCTCTCTGTAGATAATTTGAGTTGCTTCCATATCCATCTCCATTATCTGTACTAATCACTACAATGAACATAGGTCCACATATACCTTTTAGAATGAATGTTTTTGTGTTTGTAGGGTAGACACCACTCTTGTGTGGGCAAGAGAGTCTCTTGCCCGCATGCCTGGCTGTCTTCCCCGGGGCCCCTCAGAGGGGATGGGCTCCAGCTTCACTCCCCACCCCAAGCAGAACCCCTGGCGGCTGAAGACCACCGGAACCTAGCTGCAGCCATGCTGGAGGCTCCTCTCTACACGTTCGGACAGGCCTCATGCATGAAGGTACCGGCAGAGGAACCCAGGTGTGTGTAATTCCATCAATGGCCAACATCCAGAGAGAAACTTAAAAGCAAGCTCTCAGAAGTGCGCGGCCTTTGCGGCCACTCGATATCTTTAGCCTACTTCTCCCTCTAGGAGAAACTGACAATCTTCTGAGAGTTTCCTGCCCCCATGGGACAGCCTTGCAAGCTTCCCATGGTATATTCATATGCAAAATCCAGTAACAAGCTGGGTCTCATTCCCCTGACCCTGAAGAGCCCCTAGTGCAACATCCTTAGGAGGGCCAAGTCGAAATAGACTTCTAAGATCTCAGGGAACGGACAAAATGAGGTGTTACTGAGCCCGCCCAAGAAATCGGTGATTAACGGGATATTGTGATTGTGATTGTGAGGGTAGACACCAACAAGTGGAATTCACTTTAAGTTTGGTTTTATAGGGTTTCCCCAGACTTTCCTTATTTGGGACTTTGTATGTAATGAAGTTGTTCTAAGGGTATTGTTGAGGTGAACCTTTGTGATCCTCTTTAATGTCCTTATCACAGGTGTTTCTCTTCAAGCTTCTCATCTCCTGAGGGTGGCTCAGGCTTGTCTGAGCCTGTGCTGGGACCAGTTAGCATTTTATCAGGTCTCAATTTCTACATCCAAAATGTGGTATAGTCTTCATGCGTTAGGGCTACTTTACTGCAGGTCAAGGAGTAACTTCTTTAGAAGTTTTTATTACTTCCTAAGAAGCTCATTGAAGGGACCTTTACCTACCTGCCTACTTTGGCTGTAACTGTCCATATGCACACATATGTTTTTGTGTGTTTATTTTGGAACACTACACCCAAAAGAGTCTTAGTCTATGCTGTTGACTTTATTTTTCTTATTGACACCTAATATTAACAAATCACTTTAATAACAAATTATAGGGATGGGATGACAGGATGTATCTAACTCCTGTTATTTCTATGATGTTATTTTTCTTAGTCCCACAGTGGAATTACGATGTTTTGTGATAGACCTTCTTTGCAATATAGCTTAAGCTCATGCTTTTCCATGTCTGTGAATAAGAAACATTATCTTGCAATTTTGGCACTTTACATTTGTAAAGCACTTTTCAACATTTATGCTAAAATTAATTCTTAAAGATAAAATCCTCTGTTTAAGATGTAACATATATGGAATATTTGCTATTTGAGCTTGAATAATTTAAATCTCTGAGGTTTTACATGTCTTTAATTGAGAATGAGAAATTAACTTGCCTGTCAATATCACTTTTTGTTACTATAGTGATCCGTATTTTAAAAATAATTTCTATTGTATTAAATTGCTTTGAATATCAAATGCACTAATGGCTGTAAATATTCTTTGCAAACATTAATTTCAGTTCAATGTAATTTATGGTTCTTGTGATTAATAGAATGAGTCAATGAATTATCTAGGAATATTCCAAAATATAATTAGATTAAATAATAGTAAGAATGTAGAAAATTAATATCCATTTATTAATTTAGATAAAAATGATTTAAACAGGCTAGATGTTTGCCATTTTGTGAAACTAAAAAGTAAGAAAAATGTCAGAATTGATGTTAGCAAATGAACCTCATTAGAAGTTATCAAATTTATGTGACATAAAATGTAAAACACCTAACTTGATTTATAAGATTCTTTCATATGCTTATACTTCTGATTTTTAGACAAAAAAACTCAGTTTCTTTATTTAAAAAGAGCAAAGCATCAGAGGATGCAAAGAATTTTTATTCGTTCTCACCTGGAGCAATCAGTTTAACATTAAAGTTTTGAAATAGCATGTATCAAAGCATTTATATCAAAAAACAAAGATTTAAAGAGTGTCTAGAAAAATGTCTGCTGTAACTTTCTTTATAGTTGCAATACATGTGTCATATCAGATAAAATAAACTTAAAAGTTAGATTTACTCTAACTTGATTTTTTACCTAATTTTAATTTTAGACAGATTGATCATTAAATATTCAAAGGTGATTTTTACTAATCTTTCTAAGTTATATTAAAAATGAAGCATCCTTTTTGCCTCTAGCAAGCCCAAAAGCAAGAACTGTATCTAATACCTGGATGGATTATTTTTAACATTAGTCAAAAGCAAGAATAATAAAATGACATGGAAGAATCATCTACCTACCAACCCTGCATAAGTGTTTTCACTGCTTAAATTTGAAGTTATAATTTGTATTGAAATAATAAAAATATAACATTTATAGTGATCACTTGTAACACTTGTCATCTTGTTGATCTTTGATTTGCTTGAGCGGGTGCCAGTAACATCTCCATTTGTCCCTGTCACGTGCTAGTGTAGCCTCACATGCTAGTGTAGCCCTGTCACGTGCTAGTGTAGTGGTAAAGAGGACAAAGAACCTCCAGCTCTGGGCACATCTTTTTGACTCCACCGTTCTTCCTTCACTAACATAGGCCTCAGAGACCTGGGCCCTACGAAAACAGGATGAGAATGCTATTAGGGCTTCCCAAAGGGGAATTGAAAGAGCTATGCTTGGTCTATCACATTTCACTCAAGTGAGAGAAAAAACCCGGAGTTCTAACCTCCGTCGACAATCAAGAATCAGGGACACTGTCTCGTTTGCCAAGGGATCAAATATTAGAAGAGCTGGACACCTAATGCGATTCAGAATTGACCGCTGGACTAGAGATGTTACTGCTGGACTAGAGCTGTTACCGACTGGATTCCACGGACCGTCAAAAGACCTTGTGGCCGCCTACGAATGAGATGGTCAGACTTCTTTGTCAAAACCCTGAATGAATGGTTTGAGGCTCTCTGTGTTCCTTGAGCGAGCAGATACCATTGGGCTACAGTAGCACTTTATAGTGATAATGATAAAATTTGGATATCTACAGAAAGAACAAAAGTATCTAAAGCAGAAGACATATAGCTGGATTCTTGTTCTGGCCATCAATTTTCTGTGTTGAATTTGTGCAAATTTCTTAATATAACCAGACATTTTTTTCTGCTTTTTGAACCCATCAACAAGGTTGGCTAGGCAACTTTGAAAATTTATAGTGTTTTTTTTTTAATTTTTTGGCTTGCTTAATAAGCCTATACCCAGGTGTGCCAAAAAAGAAAAAAAGAAAAGAAAAGAAAAAAGAAAGCAATTCTACCCCTCTGAAACAACTTAAATTTTTGTAAGTGCCAATGTTTTGGTTTATCACTGTCACTGTACCACTGTCATCCCGTTTGCTCCAGCAATTTGCTCCAGCGGGCACCAGTAACGTCTCCATCGTGAGATTTGTTGCTACTGTTTTTGGCATATTGAATACCCCATGGGTAGCTCGCCAGGCTCTGTCGTGCGGGTGAGATATTCTCGGTAGCTTGCTGGGCTCTCTGAGAGAGGTGGAGGAATCGAACCCCAGTTGGCTTCGTGCAAGGCAAATGCCCTACCTGCTGCACTATCGGTTTTGGTTTATAGATGCTATATCTTATAGAATTTAAACACAATTAGTTAGTTATAGTTATTTATTTCTTATCAATTGTATCTTGAGTGGCATCCACATTGCTGTCCTGTGGAAATAATTGGTTATTTATGCCTGCAAATAGTGCCCACTGCTAAAGTATCCCCCATATGGTCCAGGGGCATTGGGGAATCAATACTTCAGTGATCTCCTCTGCGATATCTGAGTTCTGAGTTCAGCTATGTCTAATCTAGGTTCTTTCACCTGAATAGTCTGTCTCTCTCTCTCTCATTCTCCCTCCCTTCCTCCTTCCCTCCCTCCCTCCTTCCCTTTCTTTCCCTTTGCCCTTCTCTGTTTCTCAATACTACACACCTTTCTTTTTATCTTTCATAACATCTATAGCTTTTTTGGATTTAGAATATAAACTGCTTTCTTATAAAGTCACATGAAATCATTTGCATGCTACCTGGCAAATCGTGGTTACATATACCTCCCTCATTTTCATATCTTTCATCACACACACTCATTGAAAATTTTGAACCTGGATTTTGGAAGCAGGGAAAGTTCTTTTCAGTCCTGATTACTCAAATCAATCTGGGGTTATTTTATTCCTACCTATATTATGGCTGGGCTGGAGCAATAGCACAGTAGGTAGGGCATTTGCCTTCCATGTGGCCAACCCGGGTTCGATTCTTCTGCCCCTTTTGGAGAGCCCGGCAAGCTACCAAGAGTATCTCGCCTGCCCAGCAGAGCCTGGCAAGCTACCTGTGGTGTATCCAATATACCAAAACCAGTAAAAGAAGTCTCACAATGGAGACGTTACTGGTGCACACTCGAGCAAATTGATGAGCGATGGGGTGACAGTAACAGAATATGGCTAGAGAACAGGGTAGGATATTTCATTCTAGAATATAGCTAGAGTAGTTGGTCCCAGTTTGGTGTTTTATTGCTTCTCTCCTTGGAAAGATCTCTCTCTAATCACAGAAAGGGAAGAGTGAAGAGAACAGCATCTATCTCAAAATCTATTCTTATACCAGAACTTTGAATCCAGTTTACAAAAACATTTGTAACTCAAAGCTCTTTTGTTCTCAGTTTGTTATCATGAGTATAAAATTTCATCTTAAATCTTAGTGCTAAGCAACAACACATATATTCCTCTGTAATTTTTCAGCAAAGGTTATTTTCCTGAGGGAAAAATGTGAGGTCGAGATATTTTTGGTTTTTTTTGGCATAAATGGGGGCTCTGTGTGCAAAATGGTCATATATGTTCACTTACCAGCTCATAAATTATATAATAGTTCTTCATATACTTTTTAGTATTTTATGCCTTTGTATTTTATAGTAATTTTATAGTAAGCTACTTTTGATCAATTATTATTTTCTTAAGTCAATGTATGCTCATGGGTAATAGATACTTTTCTTTTTGCTTTTGGTCACAACATGCCATGCTCAGGGGATTTTCCTAAATCTGTACTTAGGAGTGACCCTTGGTAGTACTCAGGGGACCATATTTAGTGCTAGATATCAAACCAATGTTGGTCACATGAGCATTCTAAAAGTATGTTACAAGTTGGAAAAACAACACATTGAAAACAACAAAGAATAATGGTTGAATGATATACTAGATCAATGTTTTTAACCATTAGTTCACAGATGGTTGCCAGCCCACAATAATTTTCTGTTGTAGCTAGAGAGTTAATATAGAAGTTAAGACACACTGCATGCAATTAAGAAGTTGGGTCCCTTTAACACTACATGGTTCCCAAACCTTGCCTGGTGTCCTGAAAACCCCTGAGCTGGATGACCCTGAGTACAGCAGGGCTCAAGCAGCACCACATCTTCAGGTCTTTGACAGCCAGCTTGGTTGGATAAGAATTGCAGGAAGGAGCACCAGAGCGATAGTACAGCAGGTCTGGGGCTTGCCTTGATGACTAAAATTTAATCCTCTGCACTTCATATTGTTCCCTTAAGTCCCCTGAGCACTACCAGGAGTGACCCCCGAGTGCAGAGCCAGGAGTAAGTCTGAGCAAAGCTGGGTTTGGCCCTAAAAGCACAAAGAAAATTGCGGCACTCCATGTCTCTTGAGACTGCTTGGGAGTCCTCCCCTAAAATTCCTGTTTCCTTCCTAAAAAGTTATTACTCCTTAACATGTGGGTGTGGGTGGGATACTCTCTGTAGCTTGTTGGGCTCTCCGAGAGGAATCAAACCAGGTCGGCCGTGTGCAGGGCATTTGCCTTGAACGTGGCTGACCCGGGTTCGATTCTCCAATCCCTCTCCGAGAGCCCTGCAAGCTACCAAAAGTATCCTGCCCGCACGGCAGAGTCTGGCAAGCTACCTGTCGCATATTCGGTACGCCAAAAACAGTAACACGTCTCACAATGGAGACGTTACTGGTGCCTGCTCAAGCAAATAGATGAACTGTCACTGTATCACTGTCATCCTGTTGCTCATAGATTTGCTCGAGCAGGCCCCAGTAATGTCTCCATTATAAGACTTGTTGTTACTGTTATTTGGCATATCGAATACTCCATGGGTAGCTTTCCAGGCTCTGCTGTGCAGGCGAAATACTCTTGGTAGCTTGCTGGGCTCTCTGAGAGGGGTAAAGGAATTGAACGCAGGTTGGCTGCATGCAAGGCTAACTACCTACCCGCTGTGCTATCGCTCTGGCACAAACTGATGAACAATGGGGCGAATGTGCTATAGTTCCACAGTGCAACATATGGGATTCATAAATTGCATAGTGGAATAGAGCAGGACAACTATAATAGTGAGTGCCGTGGCCGTATACCTAAAACAAAGACTCAACAAAACTGAAAACATGAAATCTAAACTGCAACCAGCAGTACTTTGTGCTGAAATGTGCCTGCCAAGTTGACAGGCAGGGCATGGAGAGGGGACTGTGGGTGTGAGTGAATTTGGAAACACTTGTGGAGTGAAGTTTATGTTGGTGATGAGATTGGTGTTGAAATATTATATGCCTAAAATTCAACTCTCAATAACTTTATAAATTGCAGTTCTTTAATAAGAAATAAATAAAATAAACGCACAATTAAATCTGCCTTCATCTTAAACATCATTCAGGGGATTTTGGGGTACTAAAGTTACTAAAACATTATATAGGCTATACTGCTTTTAGACTATTAGGAGAAAAATTGTTGACATTGTGAATGTTATTGAAAAGTGCATGATAGTGGGGCCGGAGCGATAGCACAGCGGGTAGGGCGTTTGCCTTGCACGCGGCCGACCCGGGTTCGATCCCCGGCATCCCATATGGTCCCCCAAGCACCGCCAGGAGTAATTCCTGAGTGTAAAGCCAGGAGTAACCCCTGAGCATCGCTGGGTTGTGACCCAAAAAGCAAAAAAAAAAAAAAAGAAAAAAAAAAAAGAAAAGTGCATGATAGAGAAGATAAAGAAATTGAGACACTCTTCCCATTGGTAAAACAACTGATATGAGTAGTAACCAGACTATTCCATTCCTGAGTAAAGATGAATAATCTGTATATATATCTATTTATCATCTATCTATCTATCTATCTATCTATCTATCTATCTGTCATCTTCATCATCATCATCATGTCATTATCATTATCATTATCATCATCTATCTATCAACTATCTATTGATCTATATATTTCACTGGTTTTGGTTATACACCCAGCAGTGCTCAATGGCTAACCTAGCTATTAACTCAGGAATAATGCCAGACTGTGTTTAGGAGACCATATGTGACACCAGGAATTTGAACTTGGGTCATGGTTGAAGTAGTCACATGAAAGGCAACTGTTGTAGGCAATTGTTGTACTCTCATTCTGGTCACCTAAGATAAAGACATTAGTGAAAAAAAAAGTTTTAATTTAGTTGGCTAGCCCACTGCTTCAGAGGTACATATCTCAAGTGTATTTGCAAAACATAGGCTATTTCTTATCCACAAGTTTTTTTTTTAATATATGTACTTTGTGTGATACACCAGGAGCACTAAGCTATGAAGCAGCCTTCAATTAGGTCAGTACTGTAGTGAATAAAGCAGTGAAAATGATAAATGAGTTTGTTGTGGAGCTATAAACTCCAAGCCGTTTGTGACACTCTGTGAGATTAGGACTCAACACCTAAACTTCTCCATGAAGAAGGGAGGCAGTTATCAAGAGCAAAGGTTCCTTCATGATTTGTTGAAAGAGAAGTAAAGCAGTCTCTGTGCAACTGAAACTCTGCTCTTGAGAGCCTTTGTTAGAGGAGGAATTGATGGCTATGTTTTGTCATTTAAGGGTTTGTTTAACCTTCTCAACAATTGTAATGTTTCACTTTAGGGGGTAAGTACAAATATTTAAGCAGTAGAAATAAGGTAGATAAATATAAGAAAAAAGAAGCTGGCAATTTTTAACTACACATGGGGAAAATATAGCTACATTTCCATTTTACAAGACATCAATAGGATAGTAAGATATAGTGTATTAGCACAATTTCTATGAGTGTTTGATCATTATTTATTTTTAATTTTTTGTGTTGGTAGGATTTAACAAGGGCCTTACACATTAAAGTTATTCTCACTACTACTGATCTCTGCTCCCCCAAACATTAATCATAATTACCCCAAAATAAGTAAATTCATAAGGATATTAAAAAAATTTATGTTTTTCATGGCAGCTGTCAATTCTTGTATGCTTACTCCTTATGATAAAGAAAACACGACCAAGTTGCTGTATATCCAAATATAAAATACAACAATATCTTCATGGTGGGAAAAGAATATTCATCTCAGAGTTGCAGAGCTATTACATTTTTGGTTGTATTTTTGACTACCTATTTATTTGAAAACACTTTCAGTGCTGTCAGTGACAAAAATCAAAGAATGAGGCCAAGTGATTGTATTTCACATCACTGAAACAGTTCTACAGATACCATTATCAAATATTCTAGGCAAGAAGCAGTGACAGATTTCACACCGTACTATTTGAATCAAATATTACTTTCTCAAAAAAATCAAGTCTTCTGTTAGTAGCATTTTTGTTTACTGCTCTATTTGTGTTTATTTTAAATTTAACTGACTGCAGAATATTTATTTGTAATAAATACAAAACTAACACATAAAAAACTAGTATGAAGATTATTTCTGTTTCTGTTTTAGCAATATGTAAAATATTTAGCTTATTTTCATAGATCTGCAAGTGCAAAAATCACTGAAAATCACTGAAAAAATATCACCTAAAAGCCCTGGAAAGAATTTTATAGAGAAATGAGACATTTCAAAGCACATGTTTTATACAAAGAGATTTAGGAAGCTTCATGCATACACAGGATAAAACACATGCTCAGAAGACATCTGAGAAATGTTTCCACCTCTGGCTGATAGCTAGGGGAAGTACAACCGGTTAAGTGATGCTGGAGGGTCCTAGATTATACAAAATATCTTCAAATAGTTTGAGAAGTTCTGTATTCTTCCTCTATTCTTCATCATTTTCATTCTTTTCTTTAAAATAGACTTTTTATGTTCTTGGATTCAAAGAAAGCACCCAGCTAATCAATGTGGTCAGTGCACAATGAGGAATAAAGTCTATAAAAATCATAGGAGAAAGTTATCAGAAAATAGAGATAATTAAGGCTTTAACACTAAGTTAAATAGCAAACCAAGAACACCTACATTACATGTGTAAGGCAGCAAGTTCCATCCCTGTTAGGACAATTACCCCACACCATTAATTGCAATTTCCAGAACTACTGGTACATCACAGAACCTCCTGCCCCCGCACCAGGCTGTCTTCACTAGGGCCCCCTCAGAGGGGGGCGGATTGAGTTTCCCTTCCCTCCCCACGTAGAGCCCTGGCAGCTGAAAGCCTCCAGAACCCAGTCACAGCCATGCTCAAGGCCACTCTCCACACATTCAGAAGAGCCTCATGCATGAAGGAATGAACAGAGGAACCCAGGTATTTGGAACCCATGGCTGAGATCTCCAAGCCTGCTCGGATTAGGACTGGGCTTCCTCCACCCAGGTCCGCCATTTTCCAGTAGCTTGGCAGTCACACCCACAAACTGCCCCCAGTGCCGTGTAATCATTAATGGCCAAGATCCAGAGACTATAAAACAAAGCTCCCAGAAGAGAGTGATTCAGAATCTCGCACGGCAGAGCCTGGCAAACACCCCGTGGCATATTTGATATGCCCAAAACAGTAACAATAATGGGCCTCATTCCCCTAACTCTGAACACGACAGGGATGAATGAGACATTACTGGCAAATGGATGAGCAGCGGGATGACAGTGACACAGTGATAGTGATACTGGTATGATTGATTATTCTCCTTGCACTGCAAAAACTATGCAACCAGGTTTAATATCAACAAAGAGATAGAATTATAAAAGAGAGTTAAGCAAAAATTTTGGGACAGAAGCACAGTAATTAAAATGAAAATAAAGGAAACTCTTGAAATATTCCACAGAATACTTGAATAAGTAGAAAATAGAATTAGCAAACCTAAACATAAAATGATTGGGGGCCAAAGAGATAGTACAGTGGGTAGGGCACTTATTTTATATGCTCTCACCCTGTTTTTTCCTTGGTCCCACATATGGTACCGTGAGGACTTTCAGGTATGATCCCTGAGAACAAAACCAGGAGTTAGGTCTTGAGCATAGCTGATCGAAAATAAATGAATAGGTAAAATATTGAAATTACTGAGAAATAGAAAGAAAGAATTAAGAAACAAAACTAAACAAGCCTGATGGCCTTGGGAAACACTACTAACGAGACCAACATAACCTCCTATGGGATTTGCCCCCCCCCATAGGAGGGGACAAAGAGAGAGACAAAGGGACAGGAAGAAAATTACAAGGAATGATGACCAAAAATTAGTCAAATTTTATAAAAGGAACATGCAAATTCAAGCATATCAATTATCTTCAAGAGGAAAACCTCAAAAGAAACCATGCCAATACACAGTATAATGAAAATGTTGAACACCAACGAGAAAGGTATTGACAGCAGCAAGATGTGATTTGTTATCTACAAAAGATCATTGGTAAGACTGAATGCCAAAGCCAAGAGATCAAAAGACAGTAGGTTGGCATATTTAAGGTTTATGAAGAAACAAAGACCTCTAACAAATGCAACCACTTATATAAACATCAGTATTATTATATTTTGGTACATTACTCTTATTATTTTTTACAAGGTTTAAACTAGTATTTCCTTTAGGCCAGAGAGAAAGTTAATGTGCTTGCCTTTAATGAGGCAATTTGATCCCGACATCATTCATGCTCTCCTAACATGGCCGGGAGTGATCACAGAGCACAGAGTCAGGAATAAGCCCTGAATGCCGCTACACATGGTCCAAACATCTAGAGTGTATTACAAACCCCGTCCTTCCCCAGAAGTGGGTGCTGGACCAATCTAGGATGAAGAGGGTAGTCTTAGGACAACTGGGATTGGGGATATGGAATGAAGGAGAAGATTTCTGTTCATTTGTTTAAGGACAGTAGACTTCCAAGGGGCTCGGTCAAAGACATTTTTTCCCCCTGAAAATGGGGTGGAAGATTAAATGATTTTGGGAAGTTCTATTTTAAAAGATAAATAAATAAAGCTAAGCAATAGCACAGAGGGTAGGGCATTACCTTGCATGCGGCCAACCCGGGTTCGATTCCTCCATCCCTCTTGGAGAGCCTGGCAAGCTACTAAGAGTATCCTGCCAGCTCAGCAGAGCATGGCTAACTACTCGATATGCCAAAAACAGTAACAACAATTCTCATAATGGAGAGAAAATTGATGAATAACAGGATGACAGTGCTACAGTGCTACAATTATAAATCTACTGGCACACAATAAAGATATACACATACATTCCAAATAACAAACTATGGCAGATACTCTTAGCCTTCATAAAAGTGTCAAATCACTGTAAATGTTGAGTTCATTGTTATAGTTTATAAATATAGCAATTCATCTTCTCAGAATATTTTAAAATCCCTTATGACTCCGTGACAAAAAAAACACAACAAACCACTAAAGTTTAGAAATCTAGTAAATACCTGAAGAAACATTTTACGAAAGTGAGCCAAAGGTTAATATGACATGATGGTTGCTTAGCACAGTTAGTGACAGAAAAAACGCAAATTAAAAGGAATAACTGGATACTGTTTATTTAATTATAAGATTAGTTTTCTTATTGTTATTAATCACTGTATCACTGTCATCCCATTGCACATCAATTTGCTCGAGCGGACACCAGTAACGTCTCCATCGTGAGACTTGTTACTGATTTTGGCATATTGAATACACCATGGGGTAGCTTGCCAGGTTCTGCCGTGTGGGCAGGATACTCTCAGTAGCTTGCTGGGCTCTCTGAGAGGGGCAGAGGAATTAAACCCAGGTCTACCGCATGCAAGGCAAACGCCCTACCCACTGTGCTATTGCGCCTAGAAAATAAAAAACTGCTCATAACCCAACCATTCCACATTCCATCTATTGTTAGAATTTTTAAATGTACTTCCAGTACTTTTCCTCTAAATAATTTGCATTTTTTCGGGGTGGATGAGAGGGCAATACCCTATGGTGTTCTGGCTCTGTGTTCAGGGCTCACTTCTGGAAGGCTCATGGGAACTTAATGGGGTGCCATGAATCAAAGTGAAGTTGGCCATATGCAAGGCACGTGCCCTACCCACTGTCCTATCTCTCCACCTCTATTTGTATAATTTTTAATGATATGGATCCAATATAATCTCAAAGCCTTGTCTATTTGATATGTAGTCTCTATTACCATAATTTTAATGACTTCATATTAATCCAAAAAGATATTCAGTAGTTATTTTCATTTTGTTGAGAAATTAAGGGGCTTCCAACGATGGTATAAAAGAAATTCTCTGTGCATATGTGTTTTTCCACTCAGTAGTTTGGAAGTAGTGGTGAGAAATGGTTAGCCAAGAAACTGCTACCTGTTATTTAGCAAAACACATAGCTATTTAACTCAAAGGCATAATACATGACTAAGATTCATTCACAAAGATGACCCTGCATACAAAGAGAAAAGGCATAATAATATGGAAGTGAAAATGTATTTCAGAAAAATTCTTATCAAAATAGTTAACAGCAAGCTTTGTTATCAAAGGGATACAAGGAATAAGTCACAAAACACAAATGTCTACCACTGCTGGACAAAACGTAAGATAGTATCACTAACTTAAAAATCAGTATTTCTGGCCAAACTAATAATAATAATATTAATAATAATAATAACAATAATATCATTTGGTTTTAATGACATATTTGGCAGTAATCAGAGCTTACTCCTTGGTCTGCCATCAGGATCACTCCAAGGAGGGTTCAGGGGTTCATATGTGGTGACAGGTCAGCAATGTGGAAGGCAAACACCCTTCCTGCTCTACTCTGTCCTAGCTAGATTCCTTTTAGTATTGAAATAGAACCTTAAGTGTAAAAATATTGAGAATAATCAAATTTGACAAGTTTGAGAAGCAATCTGAATTCTCATTAATTATTCATGGAAGTAAAAAATTTTTAAAAAAATCTTTGAGAATTGGTTGTCAGTTTATCGTAAAACTCATAGTTACCAATGACTTAGCATCATTACCTTAAATGTTTCCTCGAGAAAAAAGAAAGTATGCATTAAAAAAAGAGATCAGATACAAGAATTTTCATAATATTTGTTATGAAGCAAACTGCAAATACTATAAATTTTCATTGCAATGACTAAGCAAACTGTGATATGTTAAAATAATACAATATTATTTTAAATAATAAAATACTGTTGACATGTACAAGAACATGGGTAAACCTCAAAACCATCACTTAAACAACAAAGCCAAATGAAAAAGAAATTATTCATTATGATTTATCTAAATTTTAATCAGAGGTAAATCTAATCCAAGTGAGAGAAAATGCCTGAAAATGAAAGAAGATTAAAATGGAAAACAAAATATCTGAGTGAAGGAAATATTTTTTATATTTTTATTTTTATAGATAACAAATAGTTTACACATATACATATAAATACACAAATGAAAAAATTACATATTTTTATTATACCAATATTAATAGATATATTTATGTAATATGCATACATTTAAAATCATAAATGTATGCACTTGCAATCTGTAAGCATTCATTTGTTTTAAGTCATGATTAAATTTAGTAGAAATTGAGTCAAAAACACAACTTGTGATGTGCATTTATGTATATATACTTGAACAATTATAAACAAACGTAGATACCTGAATACAGGTACTTCTTATATCTGTGAAGCTAGACAAGTGATTTAGTTGAGACAAAATGGGAATAAGTTTGAAATCAAGACTTGGATGTTTGAGCAAAATACTTAGCTGCTCGATACTCAAGTTTTCACAAAAATCTATATGAATCAAATGGCATTTTATTCATTCTAACACTAGTGGACTCTGAGCATTTATTCATTTAAGTTTTGTATTTTCCACAGAACTATTTTCAGTAATAATGAATCACCACTTTCTCTGGCAATAGATCTCAAGAAACTGTAGCAAAATTTATTTGAACACTGTGTTGTTCTTAGGGATGTTCTATGTTATTTGATCCTCTTTGTTTCTCTCACATTATCTATGTTTTCTAGTTTATTTCTCAGCATATAGTTATAGTTAATAGCTTTAGAATGAGTATTATAAAACTGCGATAAAACATGCATAAATATGCAATATCAAGTAATTTTAAATTAAAAATATGATAGAGAATGGATAGTGTGTCCAATACTTTTGGCTGTACAAGGCACAACTTCTATATATCTTATTGCATACAGAAGTCATGATTGAGTTAATTTACTCTGTAGAATTGCAGACAAGTGTTAGGAAAAGTATGTGAATATTTGTAGATATTGAAAAAGTGAGCTCCCAGAGCTTCCAGAATTTAATGATCTGTCATAATTAAGTCTAAATAAACAAATAAATCAAAAATAATTAAATGCAACATTTCAGATTTCCAATTTTGAAAATCACAAGAGAATTCTTATGCCGAGCAGTGACTATGTTGGGAAAGAGAAGCCATGCGAGGGGTTGGTACAGCTTTTACTGCAAAGAGTGGAAGCACTTTGCTCTACTTCACTTTTCTGTTGTTCCAGAAGACATGCTCCTATGACAATTGTAAAGTTACAGAGAAAAAAGCAAAAGTGCACAAGGCATATCAAGTCCAAGTAGGCTTCTTCGAAATGGTACACTATCTCCACTGGCGCATTCTATTGTGTAGGTACATAAAAACTAAAATGTAAGGATTGAGCAGCAGCTCAATTATTTAGAGGAATGACAATTCATATAGAATGGTCATGAAAATGAGTACAGGAGATAAAGGCAATAGTTATGTAATTAGAATAATTATGGAATAATGGAATAATTATGTAATTAGTTTATAAGAGTTATAGAGCAGCGCTAAAGAAATGATAACTATTATTCCTGAGGAAAATGGTTAGTACTGTCTCTGTTGGTGATAAGAAATATGGCATATTGTTTAAACATTTTCTCACATTTTTATAAAATTTTGCTTTCTTGGTTATTTAATTGATATTTGTGTTTGCTGTCATGATTTTTCTTATAAAAGAAAGAA
This sequence comes from Sorex araneus, assembly GCF_027595985.1. Classification (NCBI taxonomy): domain Eukaryota; kingdom Metazoa; phylum Chordata; class Mammalia; order Eulipotyphla; family Soricidae; genus Sorex; species Sorex araneus. The sequence continues at coordinate 58,417,602 of NC_073312.1, read as the reverse complement.
TATTCTGAAATATAACAAAAAATTACCAACACACCATCGCTTGCAAACTAAAATGTTAATTAGGCAGCACTTTATATTTGTAAGATGGCTATAATAAAAAGACCAACAATAATAACTATTGGTGAGAATATGATAAAATATGAACTGTCCTATATTGTTGATATGAATATAAAATGAAAAATGTTTTAAAAACATTTAGCAAGTCTTTAAAAGTTCAATGTTAAGTTCCTACATGATCCAGTGTTTTAATATATAGTGCTTATGCAAAAAATTATCAATTACTTTGTGGCTTTATGAGTACAAATTAATTACAAAACCATTCTGTAGGTGTGGTCTCTCATGAGTCTTTGTTGACTGAAAATCAATATAGACAGATCTGTCTTTCTTTTAGATAATCTGGTTTTAATTTATATAGTCCCATTTGCTTAATTTTGATTGTGTTGCCTTTGACAGTGGTATCAGATCTCTGAAGATAAATTTGAGGTCCAAATCTTGAAGTATTTTGCTTATATTTCCCTCAATGTACTTTAAAGTTTCTGGGTGGGTCTCAAGATCTCTGATCCAATTTGAATAGACTTTTGTGTGAAGTGTAAGATATGGGTCTACCTTTAACTTCTCACATGTAGTTATCCAGTTTTTGGAACACATTTTACTTAAAAAAATTTGGGGGAGGAACATATTTTAATTAAAAGTGTTATCAATAAAATTACTGTTTTTTTTGCCACGTTGTTATATATCTATGTCTAATCATCCTGCAATTTCAGTAAATATTTTCTTCAAAGTAGTGCAAATCAATAAGCAACAGGATGACAGTGATACAGTGAGAGATATATTAGTATTTTTATCAACCAAGTAATATGTGTTTTTTCTAATAGAAATATATGTATGATATAGTTATGTTTTGTTTATGCTGTTAATTTTTTCTCTATTATTATCATTATTATTTACTGAATCACTGTGAGAACAGTTACAAAGCTTTCCAGCTTAAGTCTTGGTCATACTATGATCAAACACCCATCCCTTCACCAGTGCACATTTTCCATCACCAAGAACCCCAGTATACCCCCATCCCACCCCTCCCCCTGCCTGTGTGGCAGATGATTTCCACTTCACTCTCTCTCCACTTTGATCACATTCAATATTTCAGCAAAAGACACACCATTATTATTTGGAATTTTCCCCAACAATCGGTCCTGCTGAAAAGGCATTATTAGAAAATTTGTTTTATATTGCTGGTTATGAAGAGCATAAGATGTCATGGCTGTGCGATTTTGGATTTCTGATATTTTAATAATAAGTCTGGAGGGGGCGAGGGGCCGGTTCCACCCTCCACCCCATGAGGCCCCAATCTGATCACTGCAGTCTCATACTTAGCTGTCCAATAGGCTCTGAATAGGTGTCAGCCACCGCACTGCCAGAAGGACAGGACGGAAGGGACAAACACCCTTCGTTACCCAGGGTGGCATGACACCATCGTTTAATGCTCAGTCCAGATGCATTTGTGCCAAAAGCCGCTGGATTCTGAGATTGGTTTGTGTGTCTCTGGGATCATGGCTGTTTGGGAGCCAGAGGAGCCGTTCTTATGTTGTTAATTTTAATCATAGTTCTTTTAGAATCAAAAAACAAAGATGGTACTAAATTAGTTAAAAACTCATTAAAGAAAACATTCCCTGGGCTGGAGTGATAGTACCTGCTTTGCATGTGGCTGACTCGGAGTTCGATCCCCAGCACCACAAATGGTCCTCTGACCCCCATCAGGATTGATTCCTGTGTATAGAACCAGGAGTAAAATCTGAGCATGACTGGGTATGGCCAAAAAGTCAGGAAAAGAAATATTGCATAAATATGAAATAAAATACTGCAGAATCTACTTTTATTTCATACTGTCTATAGCACTGTCATCCTGTTGTTCATCGATTTACTCGAACAGGCACCAGTAATGTCTCCATTGTGAAACTTGTTGTTACTGTTTTTTTTTTAATTTATTTTATTGAATCACCATGTGGAAAGTTACAAAGTTCTCAGGCTTATGTCTCAGTTATACAATGCTCAAATACCCGTCCTTTCATCAGTGCCCATATTCCACCACCACCAAAAAAAAAAAAGTATACCTCCCACCCCCCCACCCCCAAACCCCCCACCCCCCCTGCATAACTGATAAATTTCACTTCATTTTTTCTTTACCTTGATTACATTCCATATTTCAACACAAAACTCACTATTGTTGGAATTTCAACACAGAACTCACTATTCTTGTTGGAGTTTATCCCCCCCAAAATACGGCCCTACTGACAAAGAAACATTTGATAATTAAGTTTTCCACTGATGAGAATGAAGAGATATAAAGTCGCGTGGCCCCAGTAATGGCCACGCGGTTTAGGATTTCTGTATTTTAGCACTTAAGTCCAGGGAGATTTAAGTTGGAAATTGCATCATTTCCCTTCCTGGGGCAGCATGGAGCAAAAGCTTAGTTCACAGTCTGGAGACATGGCTGCAAGCACTTGCTGGGACCTGAAGTAATATAGCTGGTTCTGGATCCACAGCAGAGCGGCTGTGCAAAGGCATGGCCACCCGGGTTGAATCTTGGTGGAGCTCGAGCCGGTACTGGCCCTGGCCCGAGACTGCCCAAGCGTCCCGCTGTTTCAAGTTCAAAACACATTTTTTTTCCCGTGCCACCAAGTTCATACCTGTTTAAAAGTTCCATAATATGGCGGACACCATGCCACTCCCTCCAGGAGGGAAGAAAAGCAAGGAAGAAGGATATTTCCCCCCTTAGACGGCATGGGGCAAAAGCTTAGTTCACAGTCTGGAGACATGGCTGCAAGCACTTCCTGGGACCCGAAGTAATATAGCTGGCTCTGGATCCTGGTCGTTCAGCAGCAAAGCAGCTGTGCAAAGGCATGGCCATCCGGGTCAATTCTCGGCAGAGCTCGAGCTGGTACCGGCCCCAGCCCGAGATTGCCTGTTACTGTTTTTATCATATTGAATACACTACGGGTAGCTTGCCAGGCTCTGCCATGCGGGTGGGATACTCTCAGTAGCTTTCCAGGCTCTCTGAGAGGATGGAGAAATTGAACCTGGGTCGGCCGCGCGCAAGGCAAACACCCTACCCACTGTGCAATCGCTCCAGCCCTATTTCATACTATCATCTAAAAATGAGAATACTTGGGTAAATGTAAAACTTTAAAGATAAACCTTAAAAATAAAGTTTGACATTATTATAGACATTATTGTATCACTTGTATTACTTTTCATCCCGTTGATCTTCAATTTGCTCGAGCAGGCATCAGTAATGTCTCCATTCGTCCCTGTGGCATGCTAGTGTAGCCCAATGGTACTGCTCGCTCCAGGAACACGAAGGCCTCAAACCATTCATTCAGGGTTTTGATGAAGAAGTCTGACTATCTCGTAGGTGGGCGGCCACAAGGTCTTTTGATGTCTCGTGGAATCCAGTCGGTAACAGCTCTAGTCAAGTGGTCATCTCTGATTCACATTACGTGTCCAGACCATCTGATTTTTGACGCCTTGGCAAACGAGACAGTGTCCCTGATTCTTGATCGGCCACGGAGGTCAGAACTCCGGATTCCTTCTCTCACTTGAGTGAAACGTGATACTCCAAGCATAGCTCTTTCGATTCCTCTTTGGGGCACCTGAATAGCGTTCTCATCCTGTTTTCATAGGGCCTAGGTCTCTGAGGCATATGTTAGTGCAGGATAAATGGTGGAGTCAAAAAGATGTGCCCAGAGCCGGAGGTTCTTTGTCCTCTTAACCACTTCTTCAACGCTCTTGAAGGCATTCCATGCTGCTCTCTTCCTCCTGCGCAGTTCTAGTGCCAAATTGTTCCTCATGTTGTCTTCTTGACCCAGGTACACATAGCTGCTGCATTCGGAGATGTTCATTCCCTTGAGAGCAAATGGAGCTTCAGGGACTAGTTTGTTTTTCATGAACATTGTTTTGGTGAGATTCAGCTGCAGTCCGACCTTTCCATACTCGAGGTCAAAGTTGACCAGCATTTGTGCTGCTTGGCTAATGTTTGGTGCTATTAGAACGATATCATCGGTGAAGCGGAGGTGGTGTAGTTGCAGACTGTCTATCTTCACTCCCATTTCTTCTCATTCCAGTCATTGAATAAAATTCTCAAGAGTGGCACTGAAGAGTTTCGGTGAAATGGTATGACCCTGCTGAAACTCTCTCTTTATGTCAATGATCACTTCCTTGTAGAATGGTGAGATCCTGGTGGTGGTGATACAGCTCACAGATGATTTTTTTTTTAATTTTTTTTTTATTGAATCACCATGTGAAAAATTACAAAGCTTTCAGGCTTAAGTCTCAGTCATACAGTGATCAAACATTCATCCCTTTCACCAGTCCACATGTTCCACCACCAAGATTCCCTGTAAACCTCTCATCCAACCGCCCCTCCCCCCCACCTACCCCTGCCTATGTGGCTGATGATTTCCGCTTTACTTTCTCCTTACTTTGATTACATTCAATATTTCAACAGGAAACCCACTATTATTATTTGGAATTTTCCCCCAACAATCAGATCTGCCGAAAAGGCAGCATTTGATGATAGTTTTCCATTTCTGAAAATGAAGAGCATATGAGGATTTGGATTTCTGGTATTTTAGTAACTAAGTCCACAGAAATTTCTGCCAGAAATTGCATCATTGCAAGCTTGTACCTTTGTTTAGTGGGCCTTATAAGCTGGTGGTCGCCAATCCACTGCCAGGGAAAGAAAAAGCCGAGAGAGAAAAACCTTTCCCCTCCCGTGGCAGCATGGTGCTGTAGCTTAGTTCACAGTCTAGAGGCATTTCTGCAAGAAGCTGCTGGTGCCGAAAGTAGTGGGCCTCTAGGATCATGGGCGTTCAGCAACGAAGGGGCTCATGGAGGATCTTGATATACTGAGTTTGAACGCCCTGGTTGGCTAGGGCTTTGATGACAGCTTTAGTCACAGCAGAATCAAAGGCCTTCTTTAAATCAATGTACATTAGACAGAGTGGCATCTTGAACTCTCTCGAAACTTCAATGAGCTTGGTCATCATGTGGATATGGTCGATCGTGCTGAATCCTTTCCAGAACCCAGCTTGCTCGCATGGTTGTCCTACGTCTAGTGTTCTGCCTATTCTATTCAGGATGACTCGAGTGAACAACTTGTAGATGACGGACAACAGGCAGATTGGGCAGATTGCTGATGTTGTAGATGTCTCCCTTCTTGTACAAGAGAACGGTCCTACTGGTTTTCCACTGGGACAGAACCTTGCATACAGACAGGTAGCATGTGAAGAGCTGGCCAGTGTATTGACGAGTACTGGAGGCAGATTCTTTAGGTGTTCGGGTCTGACCTTGTCCAGACCGGGTGCTGTATGCGTGTTTACTAATGAAATGGCATGTCGGATTTCAGAAGGGAGAATGTTGGGAATGATATATCCATCCTGTGGAATTTGGAATATGGGCAGGTGGACGTGGCTGTCAAAGAGACCCGAGTAGAAGTTGTGAATAATCCTCTCCATTGCCCTTCTGGAATATGTGATGGATCCATCAGGATGTTGGAGGGTGTAAAAAACTACACTGGGGGATGAGAGGGGGAGAGCCCCAGCGGCTCTCACTGTAGGCCGATCCTCAGGTTTGGGGGTTTGGTCCTGGGCCGCTCACCCAGCCAGAGAGGCCCGGGCCAGGTGGCAGATGGAGGAGGAAAGGAGGGCCAAGCCGGTTGATTGATCGGTTGCTGTTTATTCCATTCTCTCCTGACTCTCTGCTTTCCTCCCGGCTTTTGATCTCTTTTCGCTCTGGAATCCCCTCCTTCACTCTGAATCCCTTCGCTAGTCTCTCCCCCTACTTGTCTCTCTCCACCTTGTCCTCTTGGCTGCACTCAGTCAGGTAGTAAAATCAACATAAGAAAGCCCTTCCTGAGGGCTAGGCATTCCAAAGCCCTTCCTGACTGCTAGCAGGCAAAATATCTCTTAAGGTATTTCTCTTTCCAAGTCCAAGAATTCATTAACATCTTAATACTGGTTATTTTTGTATGGACACAGTAAGAAATACATTGATGCTTATAGGGCAGCTCTCCTGGCAACATCTTGCCACAGACTCGGATTGCAGCACTCAGGCCAGATTAATCATTCCTAACCCTAGCAGGGTCCGAACCTAGTTATCACTGCATCATGACAGCATTTGTCCATGACCAAGCTTTTAACTTATAGTTAAGCTTAGGTACTTTGGCCAGGCCCATCTTGATGCCAGGGTAGCACACAACTCACTGTTTCCCCTGGGTCCATCCCGTCCCTTATTGGGACACTGCTTTTGGGGGTGCTTGGAAGTAAGGGCAGCTCAGGCTTAGGTCTAGAGAATAGATGCCCAGGAGGAAAATTACATGCAGAGTCAAATGACTCCCAGGTTACAAAAGCATAGCATTTGCTACAGTCTTCCTGTGCCCATACAAAAGGACGTGGCTCTAAATAAACTATGTAAAGGACTCAAGGAGAAGAGAAAAACAACATGTACAAGTCAACAGAACACAAAAAAAGAAGTTACAAATAAACACAGAGGAATAGGAGCACTGTGATGGGAGTAATCCAATAAACTTAAACTACCTGAGGCTATGTTATCCTATAGGAGGGCAGTCATCTTGGTCTTGTAGTTAGCAAAGGACAGGCAAGCATTTCGAATACTTTCCCTGGCTTCTGCTGCATCGGCCAACATTGCTGCTCTTCTATTTTTGAGGTAGACATTATTACCTAAATAATACCTGTAATAATGTAAAACTTTGACAAACATTTAAATTGTGATCAAAACATTGTTTGATTATTTCATATTATTTAGGTAATAATGTCTATAATAATGTCAAACTTTATATTTAATATTTATTTTTAAAGTTTGATATTTACCCAAATATTCTCATTTTTAGTCCTTCCATTACTTTTCAAACAAACAAAATAACTTTTTTTTTTAACTTACAGGGGCCAAGTGCACATAATTTTATTAAATTACTTTCTACATTTTGATCTCTCAAATGACTTAGTTTTGTTCAGTTGTATTTGTGGCAATTCAGAAAATTTCTAAAACTTTACATTCAAATATGGAGAAAAACATCCATGTGACTATTGTCTATGACACAGCCTTGGGAAGAGTGAGTATATGTGCCTTTCTCTGTACCCTGAAATTGGAGAAAGATGTAAGACAATGACTGGGGCTATAATTTATATATTGGGAATCGGTGAACGTTCTAGTTCGTTGTTATCTGCTTTCTTCAATGATATCAAAAGTGAATTATTTACTCCTCAGTAAAAAACTTTTTAAAAAAGATTTCATGACAATGGAGTTGCAGTAGCAACTTGAGACAAGTTACAACACAATAAGGTAAACGCTAGAGATATGGAATAATTCATTGGCTCATTCTTTCCGTGGAAAGAAAGCCATTATTTTTTTTCCTGGCAGATTACCTAACCCTGCAGAAAATGCAGGCTGTGTGCTTGTAATCCAAATGAGTTTTCAAAAAATTCATCACTGAGATTGGTTGAAGACATGCCTCATCAGTATTCAGTGCTTCTGTCTTAAGATGAAAGAGGAGAAGAAACTCCTCCGGTGGAGAGAAAATAGAAGTTACTTTATCTAAGAGCAAAAGCTGCCATCATTTACTCATATACAACTCTCGTTGACTTCAATCAACTTCAACCTCCCTGCAGGAAGAACTTGGCTGCAGGACCCAAATGTGAACTTCACTAATAGTATTACAAGGGGATCAAGGCTTTCATAATGAGTTTAATAACTTAGATGCAAAAAAAAATCACTGGATGCTGGAAAGGCTTAAACTTTTTGTTGGCTTAGTGAATTTTATCCTTCTGGAGATGAAAACTTTTAAAGTGAAGTTTTAATATTTTGATATAAACGTATAGCTGCTAGAACCTGAAAAAAAAATAAGACCATCAAACTGTTATGTCAGTAGCATCCAGTTATAGGTTAGAGAACTACAGAGTTTGGTGTTATGATGGTTGTGATGAAAAGAAGTGATGTTTTAAAACTTGACTCCCCTAGCATCCTTGTTTCTTTGTCAATTTCTAACAGTAAGAGTGACTGAAAATTAATGTGTGTGGGTTTTGTTTTATTTATTTATTTATTTATTTATTTAGATTCCTTTGTCCCTCTCAAAGAGACGGGCAAACTACTGAGAGTATCCCGTCCGCATGGCAGAGCCTGGCAAGCTACTCATGGCGTATTCGATATGCCAAAAACATTAACAAGTCTCACATGGAGTCGTTACGGGTGCCCGCTCGAGCAAATCGATGAACAACGGTACTACAGTACTACATTTATTTATTTATTTATTTATTTATTTATTTATTTATTTATTTATTGTGTTTAGGGCCACACTCTACTTATACTCAAGGCTTTCTCCCAGCTTTTCGCTCAGGGATCACTCCTAGAGAGAGACTCATACAATCATTTGTGGCGCAGAGGAATCAAATCAGGGTCAACCACGTGTAACACCAGCACTCTACATGCTGTTCTATTGCTAGGCCAAATAATTCATGTTTTTAAAAGTGTTTCCTACATGCTACCTGGTGAGTTACTTAGTTTAATATACATTATCTCATATTTTCTTACAATAATCACTTGATTCTGGAAACTCAAGGCAAGAAAGGTTAAGAAAACTCTCCCAGATCACATATCCTTAGTTAGGGGATATAGACATTATATCTCATGTTGGCTTGAAAGCAATGATTTTGATGAATCCTTTGATTGAGACCACAGAATCAGTCCTCTCACTTTCATTTTGAGTAGTTATTTGGACAAAATCAACCTCATCATTAGCATTTTAGGTATATATTCACAACTAAGTCAATTGATAAGGACTCTATCAAGTTCCAGAAGAGGGCATGGGGTTTAGCATACTCACATCGGGTCCTCTTCGGTGCCCAGACCCTAGCAGGCTGTGCTCAGACTGTACTCAGATGAGGACACCCGTTGCTCTCCGTATGGCTCTAACAGTCTGACTCCGAGGCAACAGCTACGTTCTCCTGTAACCCTTATTGGTGAGTAGCAAGTAATACGTCTTCAAGGTCACACTCTTCGGGCCCAAGCTTCACCCCCACCAACACCCGCCTAATCTCCCCCCACTTGTCCTTGAAATTTACAAACATCTTGGCATAGACCCTGTGATAGATCTTTACTTTACACCAAGATGAAACTGTGAAAGATTCTGAGCCCCTCAGCTTAACTGCTTCTAGTGGACTAAAATAAATTTACCACAAATTTTCTGCTCGTTTTGTTGGCAGTGGCTAAATCCAAGGCACACGAGACACATTCCCCTCTTCTTCCCGCTCCTGCGAACCCCTCCCCCACTCCAACCCCACCCTGCCACCCCCAAGTATGGGTTTCCTTATCCCTGGTAAAACTATGAAACCCCAGATTCATGATATTCCTAAAACAATATTTCTTCAAAAAGAATTATAAAAAGGCCTCTAAATACTACACTTCCTCTCTGGAGACTCCACTATGTCTGGGTCTGACAGTGAAGCCTTCAATAGGAAACTTCCTTTGCTTAATCATAGAGCTAAGAGTAAATTTTTTGGAGTGTTTTGGGGTCATGCCTGGCAGTTTTTTAGACTTCTGGCTCTATGCCTCAGCGTGATCCCTGACTGATGGTTCTTTGATACAGTGCTGGTGATAAAACTAGGGTTTGTCACTTGCAAGCCAAGTGTATTACCCCTCTGTACTATCTCTCTGGCCCTGGCAAGGGTAATTTTTTTTTTTTTATCAACCTTAACTTGAGTCATTCAGAGTAGGGCCTGAGGGTCTCCACTTGAGTCTTCTCAGGTAGCCAATGAAGAAATGTCCCCACAGGCTATGCACAGAAGCTGCACAGTGCTAAGAATGCAGCTTCTTAAATGTGTGCATGAAATAGAATTAGAAACTCACATTTGTCAAGTGAAAATAATCTTTATTAAATTAATAAAAATAATCACAGAAAATAGGTTAGAGATGTAGAATAGTACCCATGTTCCCAACCGGGGTACAATCCTCGCATCCCATATGGTTCCCCTGAGCACTGCCAGGAGTAATTCCCGAGTGCAGAGCCAGGAGGAATCCCTGAGCATCGTTGCGAGTGACCAACAACTAAAAAAAAGTTATAGAGACAAATTTCTTCTGGAAACGACTTTGGATGTGAATTTGGAAGATCACATTTAGTTGCATTATTAGGGCTGACACAAGATTCTACGGAGGAGAGGGTGCACAGATCTAACGGAAGAAGAATTTTCTGTGCCAAACTGCTTATGTTTAGAAAACATCTTATTATTTCTTTTGTCTCATATAATTGACACTCTTAGGTACATTTCAACTGATGCTGTTTTCTATATGCGGAAATAGTTTCTGTGTTACCAAAATAAAACATTTTGTAAATATTCTTACTATTAAAATTCACACAGTCTCTCAGTATCTTTATTGCAAATCACTACACCCCAAAGTAGAGAGAGAGTATGGGGGAAATTATCTGCCAGGGAGGTAGGCGCGAGTAAGGGGGGTGAGTAAGATATACTGGGAAGATTGGTGGTGGGAAATGTGCACTGGTTGAGGGATGGGTATTTGAACATTGTATAATTGTAACTCAAATATAAAAGCTTGTAACTGTATCTCATGGTGATTCTTTATTTTATAAAAAAATAAAATAAATTGAAATAAAATAAAATTCACATGTTCTTTTGGAAATGCAGGCTGAACCACCTCTTTGTGCAATGCTGATTGTGTTTGTATGATGGTCCCAGGAAGGAGCGAGAAGCAGCACATGCACAGGGCTCTATGTCAGTGTGGATATAGTCAGGCAACATTAATCATCTGCTCACACAACATGCACATGTGATTTTTCTTTGATGAACAACTAATGATTATAGTATGCAATGAGTTTTTTTTTCTTTTTGGGCCACACTTGGTTGATGCTCGGGGGTTATTCCTGGCCCTGCATTCAGGAAATACTCCTAGTAGTGCTCTTGGACCATATGGGATATAGGGGATCAAACTCGGGTCAGCTGCATGCAAGGCAAATGCCCTACCTGTGTTGCATGAATATTTCTTCAGTCAGAGGCAAAGAGATAAGACACATGAGAGGAATGTAGAAAGCACGGAGGGCCAAGGCATCTGCCTTGAGGCAAAGAGAGACCGTCAGAGGCCTCCTTCTTTTCTGTTTTTTATCACTTACACCTTAATGACTTCATCACAGAGAAAGACTCATAAGTGAGAGTACAAACAGTTACAGGATAAGCATTCATCAAAAGAACATTGTCTTGTCAAAGCTATGTTGACAAGATTTAAAATGTCAGAAGAAGAAATGGAGCTGGACACGTAGGCTGTACAGGTTACGTCCCCCACATTCTTGTGGTTGGTTACACATAGGGCAAAAAGAAGGCTCATAATGATACTTGAGGGTCAATCTAGATTAAGGATGTGTAAGACAGGGGGAACTGCTTCTTTGTACTGCCAAGATAATGCATGATCAGGCGGGCATATGAGAGCATGCTGTACTTCTCCAGATCATCTAGACTCACAAGTTTTGCTTGCCCATTTATTGTAAAAGTGGGGCCTCAGTTCTGTTTTCTGCTTACAGGGCAGCATCATCCAGAGGCTTATCCTAATGTCCTGGCTTAGCACCAACATATCTGCTGTACTATCTCTCTGGCTCCATCAGCAATGAGTCTTAATTCTACAAATAGCCCTTTTAGATGTTAATGAGGCTGCTAGTAAACAGAAGAGTTAGTGTATAGTGTTACTGTATTACTGTCATCGATTTGCTCAAGCAGGCACCAGTAACGTCTCCATTCATGTCAGCCCTGAGATTTTAGAAGCCTCTCCTTACTCATCTTTCCCAATAATTGGAGGCTCTTTCAGGGTCAAGGGAATGAGACCTGCTATTGTTACTGTATTTGGCATATCGAATACGACACAGGGAGCTTGCCAGGGTCTTCCGGTATAGTATAGTTCATTCTGTAAAATACTGGGTAAAATTTTATAGGAGATTGAAAAGAAATACAAATGAAATTGCAGAAATAACTACAAACAAATTAGTTCTTCTAAAAAAGATTTGAGTAAATAAAATTGTTAAAATGATCTCTAACAAATTATTATAATTTCTACAAATTCTACCTACATATTACATAAATAAAAATTAATTATAGAGACCTATTAATTTGTTGTTTTGCTTGGGACTAGGAGTCAAATTCTGTGGTGCTCAGTTATCACTCCTGATAGTAATCAGGGACTTTATGCAGAGAAAAGGATTAAAATGTCCTCAGCAGTGTGCAAGGCAAGTCCTCTACTATCTAAGACCTATATATTTTGTTATCACCTGTGGTTTTTTTTTTTAGAACATTTAGACAATGTTCTTTTGATGAATGCTTATCCTGTCACTCTTGGGGCTGGAATGACAGTACAGAGGGTGGAGCATTTGCCTTGCACGCGTCCTACTCGGGTTCGATTCCCAGCATCCCATATGGTCCCCTGAGTGCAAATTCTTGAGTGTAAAGCCAGGAGTAACCCCTGTGTGACCCAAAAAAGAAAAAAAAAGAATCTGGACTCTTTTAATAAGGCTACCTGGGATAGAGTACTGAAAGATACAATATGATTTGTTCAATATGATTTGTTTTAGCCAGTTATACTGAGAATTTAAGTATGTAATAAATAGAAAGTCAATAGTGATAGGCTTCTTGTAACCTTTTGCAAAGTAATCCATTTTAAGAGCTCTGAAGGGCCAGAAGAGAGTGTGCTTTTAGAGTAGGAGAAACTTGAGTCTTAAAATGAACTAGAGGATGAGTTGAGAATAGCATTTTTACTCTGAGTTTGGATCAAATTCTCCATATAAGAGGAAACCATTTAAAGTGTCCATTTAAGTTCCGCCCAGAGATGACCCGGAGCCGTGGCATGAGAAACAGACCCTCCGCGCCTAAAGTCTGTGATCCTGAGGTCTCCCAACCCATTTTGGCACCAGAGCGGATTCTTGCAGCCATCCATTTTGACTGTGAACTGAGCTACAACCTTGTGCAGCCCGGGGAGGGATTTTTCCCTCTCCACCCCATTTTTCTGAGCGAAAATGGCAGCAGCGGCAGCAACCACGTGGTGAGAACCACCCTCTAAGACCCCTCAACCTGGAGGTAGGACTCTCTTTAGTGACGTAGCCTGTAGAGTTTCCTGACGTATCCTGGGAGGGGGGGCGTTCCTGGCGCGCCTTCCGCCCAGAGATGACCCAGAGCCGCGGCACAAGAAACAGACCCTCCGCGCCTAAAGACTGTGATCCTGAGGTCTCCTAACCCATTTTGGCACCAGAGCGGATTCTTGCAGCCATCCATTTTGACTGTGAACTGAGCTAAAATATTAGAAACCCAAAACTGCGTGGACTCAAAGTCTTCACTCTCAGCAATGAAGAGAAATTATTAGATGATGCCTATTCAGCAGGCCTGATTGTTGGGGAAAATTTCCAATCAATAATAGTGAGTTCTGTATGGAAATATCAAATGTACTCAATATATATAGAGAATAATGGGAATATCATTAGCTACTTAGATGGGGGGTGGGGTGGGAGGGGGGTGTATTGGGGTTCTTGGTGGTGGAACATGTGCACTGGTGAAGGGATGGGGGTTTAATCAGTATTTGACTGTGACTTAAACCTGAAAGCTTTGTAATTTTTTTCTTTCTTTTTTTCACGGTGATTCAATAAAATATTTCTTAAAAAAATAAAAAAAAAAGGAAAAAAATAAAGTGTCCATTTAAAATGAGGAGTACAAGATACAGATTTTTTTAACAATAAAACACGAGGTTTCTGTGATGTCTAAAAAGGCTATGCTGTTTTCCTAAATGGAAAAGTAAAAGCAATGTGTAGTAGAATAGAATACATATATGAAAAAATGTGATTTTTTGATGCACTTACTGTGGATGTGAGATTAAAAAAGAGATCTGTGAATTTTTTCTTTTTTGTATAAATGAGATATGTGATAGGTATGAAATGCAAAAAGAGGAGTCAGTTTAAATGCACTGGTTATAGCTAAAAATTGCTTTGAATATGTTAATATATGCTATCTAAAAAACTTACATGTAGACATGTGCAATACACATTTAAAGGTAAAGGTCTGGAACTTGTTATTGATTGAAATTTATTAGAAATATAATGACAGTTATAGAATGGATGAGCCCACCAAACTAATGAAAAAATTATGGGCAAGGGACAGAAATGTAAGAAAAAATGTTTGAATGAGGAAAGGAAGTTGTTAAATAAAAGTCTGGATTTGGGGAAATGACTCAAAGGCTCAGAGTACTTAATTTGCCTGTGGGAGGCCTGAGTTTAATCCCTGGTACCACTTGGTCCTTAAGTGCCATCAGGAATGACCTCCAAGAAATAGGCCTGGAGTGATCCCTGAAGTATTGCCATATGTGATCCCTAAATGACATAAAACAAAACAAAAAAATTAAAGAAAACTATCTGAACTACTAATTAATTAAAAAATGAGATTAAAGAAAAAGACGAAAAATGAGTAGTTTTTTAAATGGGGTAAATGCTGAACAGTATGGAGATCTACAAAGAGGAAGAGAATTACAAAGTTCCCTTGGATTTGGTAACAAAAATCTCTTCATGGTGAGGATGAGGAGAATGAATTGAAAAGAAAGCAGGTTAGCAGATTACAGCATTTAAGCAGTAACAAAGGATAGGAACTGAGTTTGTGAATAAAATAACATTTTAAAAGAAGTTTAGCTAATAAAGAGGAGAGAAGGGGGTCATAGGTTGGAAGAAATCATGCTGTGGAGTAGGTGTTTTAATTTTCTTTGTCCTTGTGCCTTTAAAATGAAAATATGTATGCTATAGACTAAAGCCAACTATAAGGAAGGTAAATTCAAAGAAGCAGCTTTTAAAAAATCATATATCAAATATCCCCATCATGTATATTTCTCCTTATATTTATTTACATTCTGCTCCTGTGATTCACATGTTCCACTCAATTGGATTTTTCCTATTGTCTCCGCTATGTAATAAGGATCTGGCAAGATTAGTGTGAATGCTTTGATGAAGGTCTTTTACTCAGGATATTGCTGGAAAGTTTAAATTGATAGTGTCCATGTTACTGGTTTTCCATTCTGGTAACACTTGTGTAATTCATCAGGTAAAATCAGGACTTGAACTCAACCCAGTGACAAAAGGAGAAACGTGGGTTCAAGATACATAATGTATGTAGTATTTTATATAGAATCTTGTACTATTTGAAGGAGAGTTTTAAAGAGTTAGTGTAAAGCCATATATTATTTTCTGCTTCAATTGTCCAGATTAGAAAGGATTAAACTTCCATTCACAAATAACCTTACACAGCAACCTCAAAGTCTGAATTGTGAAACAACTCACAGTTTAATGATTCTCATTGTATTTTTAGATTATCTTTTTGGGAGGAATATGGCAGTCTTTAAGCTATAAAGCACTTAAACAATCAGGAGAAATCGAAAGCTTTAAGTGGAAACCCATTTTATGAGTGCTTCAGAAAGTGATCTGAAAATAATGTTTTTAACATGCTCTTGTCTCTGAGATTGCCCAGCTCCTGATGCATATGGAAGTCAAGTAGCTGCTTTTTCTCTCTGGGCCATTGTGCTCCACACAAGAGTACAATAAGTGCCTTTTACTGCTTCTGCAGCAACAAAAGAATTAGAAGACATTTTCCTAGTGTCAGAACAGACAACCCATAATCATCAGAGCCACTGGCTCATGATTATCTATGATTCCTAAGAAAATGCAATAGTCAGATCTACTTAAATTTCAAGTACAAGGATATGAGCTTGGTAGCCAGCTCATGTTAAATGATAGAAGTGGGGCATTGGATGTTAGCTACAGAGTCATGTCTGAAACACAAACAGAAATAGGTCTCTGATTAAAAAAAATGTGCTCATAGAACTTGGTCTTAAATATGTTTACTTATAGAGTTAAAAAATACAGTCAAGTGTATGACCCTGGAAAAGGTGATGGAAAACAAGCTTTGGATTCCCAAGCCCAGTTTCCAACATGAACTAGAGGTATTACTGTGTGATCTAGGACAATTCACGCAACCTTCCTGATAGGTAGTTTATTTACCTACAGAAATATTATAGTACCTGCATTATAGAACTAAAATGAGGATTATTATCTAATATATATTATGTACATATACATAATATATATACATATAACAATATATGTATATATATACTATATATATGGCTGGAGTGATAACACAGCGGGCAGGGCGTTTGCCTTGCACATGGCCAACCCGGGTTTGATTCCTCCATCCCTCTCAGAGAGCCCACTAAGCTACCGAGAGTATCTTGCCCACATTTCAGAGCCTTGCAAGCTACCCACGGCGTATTTGATATGCCAAAGACAGTAACAACAAGTCTCACAATGGAGACATTACTGGTGTCCTCTTGAGCAAATTGATGAACAACTAGACGACAGTGCTACAGTGTTTCTGGGTCTCCCCCAATGGTACTTTGTAGCTATGCCCAACTTGGTGCTTGAGGAATGCAGGGGATCAACACAGGGCCTCCCACATGCAGAGCATACATTCCAGACCTTTGAGCCCATGTTTGGAGCTTCCTAGATTTTATCAAGTTATTTAAGGAAGTATTGATGAGTGTATGGGGGTGTGGAGCAGGGATTGGAGTGAGGTGAGTGATTTGACTTATAAAGCAAAAGATTCTATCAAACAGTTAACTAAAGAAGCTGAACAGCTATGTGCAGACAGTAAATACATTTTTATTTTATTTTACTCTCTCTTTGACATAATTCTGCATAATAATTATTACATACTCATATCATAGTGTCATGACATTTTCAGGATATTGAACTTTTGCATTCTTGTTTCCTTTTAGATACGTAGACTTGTATTTCTCTAGGACATAGTATAACTTGTAATCTCCTGGACTTGGTGCCCAGAAGACATATTTGTTCAAGAAGTAGGAGAATTAATGCCATGCAAAACGCTGAAGCCAATCAAATAAAAGCCTTAAGCTCTTATTTCAGAGATCTGTTTTCCAGGGTGGAGTGAATATGCTTCTTACATTCTGATTATAAGGTTGGATGATATGATCTGAAAGTCTCTCTCTGAAGGGTAGTCAGTGATAGTGACGGCTCAAACCAAGTTCAAATGTCAAAAAATTAATGTAATATGAACTGCTCCAATCTCAGCCATAAACTCTGATACAGTCTAAATCTTACAGGGCCATTATGATATTTTCCCTTGTTTTAAATATTCCTGTTCATCAATCTCCTTCTCCTCCTCTACTTCATATGTATATCTCTCTTTATTTTTTTAAATTTTATTTTATTGAATCACCATGTGGAAAATTACAATGCTTTCAGGCTTAAGTCTTAGTCATACAATGCTGAAACAACCATCCCTTTACCAGTGCCCGTATCCCACCACCGGAAAAAAAAAAAAACACAGTAAGCCTCCCATCCCGCCCACCCCTGCACCCTCTCCCTTGTAACTGATAAATTTCACTTTACTTTCTATTTACTTTGGTTGCATTCAATATTTCAACACAATCCTCACCATTATTGTTAGGAGCACCCCACTAGAGTCAGACCTGTTGTGAAGGGAAATGAGGGTCACATCTCAGCAGCGGTAAGAGGGGCCGGTGCCTCCCACCTTCCCAAGAGCCTATATCTCTATCTTTAAAGACTGAGATGAACAGCTCCTCTGGCTCCTGAACGGCCATGATCCCAGAGGTACACAAACCCATCTCTTGGAACCCAGAAGCTTTTGGCAGAAATGCATCTGGACTGAGCATCCCCTCCTCCCCCCTCCGCAGTGGCGCAGTGGCCGCCACTGTTTCAAAGCCTATTGGATAGCCAGGTATGAGACTGCAGTGACAAGACATGAGGGGCCTCACGGGATATGGGGGTGGAACTGGCTCTTCTCCCCACCCTGACAAGGCCCCGAGTGGGCAGCAGCCCACGAATAGCGCCTCTGACTCCTGAATGGCCATGATCCCAGAGGCACACAAACCAATCTCGGAACCCAGTGGCTTTTGGCAGAAATCCCTTCAGACTTATTACTAAAATAGCAGAAATCCAAAATCATGTAGCTGCTTGCCGCGCAATATATGCTCTTCATAATCAGCAATAGAAAACAAATTACCTAATGATGCTTTTTTGGCAGGTCTGGTTGTTGGAGAAATAATAATAATCTAAATAATAATGGTGGGTCTTTTGTCAAAATATTGAATGTAATATAAGCGGACAGAAAGTAAAATGTAAATCATCTGTCACACCGGCAAGGGGAGGGGTGGGTTGGAGGGTATACTGGGGTTCTTGGTGGTGGTAAATGTGCACTGGTAAGTGAATGGGTGCTTGATCATTGTATGACAGAGACTTAAACTGGAAAGCTTTGTAACTGTTCTCACAGTGATTCCATTAAAAAAATTTATCAAGTCAGTCCTTTTCAACCACATTGATGGAGCTAGAGGATATTTATTGTATTTAGTAAAATAAGTCAAATGAAGAAAAAAAAGACTGATGTTTAAGAAATTAATTTGTTTTGATCTCTCAATAAATTTAATAACAAATAATTATTTTTTAAAAAATAAACAGTGATTAAGCAGAATTTTTAGGTAAATTTGCCTCTAGTATGCGCTACATTGAGTTCATGAGCATATTTGGTACATGCTAGATTTTTTTCCTCAAAGTAAAAGAATTCTTACATCTACTAGACAGTCATTTCTTATTATGTAGTATGACAGTTTTTCACACTTGGGATGAATCTTTTAGAAGTTAGCTGCTTTTTTGCAGTAATTGCTTATACATAGTAACCATGTCTTCCCAAGTGACAAAAATGAATAGAAGAATAGAGCATAGGAATTCACTACAAAGTAGCTCAGGTGTGCAAAAGGCAGCAAAGGGTCATTTATTGATCATTTCCATAGTTGCAATAGTCAGATAGTTCACACTGCTACATAAATTGTAGCATAATACACTAAAGTTTAGATCCAATAAAATTCAAGAGAGAGAGAGGAAGTGGGAAAGTTTAGCATGAGGAGTAGAAAAGATCAGCCACAACAAACAGGACATAAAAACTCAACTGATAGCCTTTCAGTTATTTGTATTGCAAATCATAATGCCATGCCAAGAGGGGAGAGAGGGGCTGGAGCGATAGCACAGTGGGTAGAGTGTTTGCCTTGCACGCAGCCAACCTGGATTCGATTCCCAGAATCCCATATGGTCCCCTGAGCACTGCCAGGAGTAATTCCTGAGTGCAAAGCCAGGAGTAATCCTGTGCATCACTGGGTGTGACCCAAAAAGCAAAAAAAAAAAAAATGTGGGGAAGTAACAGAGAGAGAGAGAGAAAGAGAGAGAGAGAGAACATATGAGAACATATCTAGAAGAATGGGTGTTGGAACACTGTAGGACTGAAACCCGACATGAACAGCCTTGTAACTGTGTGTTTCACAGCAATTCAATAGAAAATAAAATAATTTAAAAAAGCCAAAAACTCAGCTGTCCAATTGGCTGTGAGAGTTTCTCATTTATAACTGACTCTCTAAACTTAAAGGATCTTTGTCCCAGGGACCAAGTGCAATATATGGTTTATGCAATAGAACAGCTGGGTGAGCAGTCAATTTAAAACAAATACAAATTAATTGAACCCAATCTATCTACAGTATGGAAAAGGTAATCTTCAAAATAGAGGGTAGAGAAGCAAATACCCTACTTTAATCTTAAAATTTTCTACCTCCTTCACCTAGGGAAAAATGAATTAGCGGTTGAAACCAATACTAGGTGTACATATATTCTGGGTGAAAAACTATTGTAACTTTAATTTGGCTACTACCAGATTCTTCTAATTTTGAGGACAGTATGCGTTGACTACACAATCCTTAACTGATCCTTGCAATAGTTAAAATTTCAAATATAAGTGTATTTGCATAAATCTAACCCGCTGCTAACCTATAAGTGAACAATGAGTTATAAGTTAGCCTGTAAGTAGATGAGACAAAATATGCTGATTTGCCAATAGCAGGTTATTTGCAATTCAAAGTACACAGAAAACTAAAGCACTTTTAAGAATATTTAAGGGACAAATTAAGAGATAAAGCAAACAAGACAATTTAGGATTACCAAGTTTAACTTACTATTGGCTAGATATAACTAGTTAATGATTCTATCCTTTGTTAAATGTTCACAATTTATGGACTGGAGCGATAGTACAGTGAGGCATTTGCCTTGCACGCGGCCAACCCGGGTTCGATCTTTGGCATCCCATGTGGTTCCCTGAGCATGGCCAGGAATAATTCCTGAGTGCAGAGCCAAGAGTAATCCCTAAGCATTGCCGGGTGTGGTCAAAAAAGAAAAAAAATATTCACAATTTATCAGTCCTTGCGACCAGGTCCCAGGGATCTTTCTCCTGCTAATTGCTTAAAATTTTTATGAAATCATTGTTTAGTCCAGTTTAAAGGTCTGGTCCAGTTTTCCTGTAATGGTCGTCTTTGCCCCATTTTATAATGGCTGCATCTATGTAATTTTTCATAGCACATCAGTTAAGGTTATCAACTGTATCATTTTGGAGTGACCAGTCATCTAAATTTGTATATTTTTTAAACATTTATAAAACCTAGAGTTTTTTGCTTTTAAAGATTTTACAGAACTGTTTATTGTCTTCAGTTATCTGGATCTCATTAACATTGCTTAATAGTCTTTTTATTTATTCAAATTTACTTTTGAGGTACTGGAAATTGAGAACAGAGGTCTCATGCATGCAGGCCCTATACTTCACTACTAAGCCCCAACCCAGCTCCTGCCAATAGCTTTTTAAAGTTTTTGTATCTGTATTTCTATAATATCTCTACTTTAAGCTTGGAGAAATATGGGACAGAAAAGGGGGGTTCTTCATCTTGGAGAAAAGATTGAGGGTTAATTCCCTAAGTTGAACAATTGATAAAGTAGATATTGGGTGAATTGACTTTTCCTAATTAGTTAACAGTAAAGTGACTTGCTCTCTGTAATTGAAATAACTAAATCTTCAAAGTTTGTGCACTCCCGTGTATGAACTGCTACTTATTTTCTCAAATAAGAATCAGTTCGCTAGCAATAAAATAAACATATCAGTTTGTTAACAAAATAAAATCAAGCTTGAGGAAGGAGCCAAATATAACAGGGGACTTGTGTACTGCATATGATGATTTACAATTTAAGTTACCTGCATTAAACATAAAGACTCAGTCTCTTGCGAGAAAAAAAAAACCAGTACATAACAATCACAGTGTTGGGGGCTGGAGTGATAGCACAGTGGGTAGGGCATTTGCCTTGCACGCGGCCGACCCGGGTTCAATTCCCAGCATCCCATATGGTCCCCTGAGCACTGCCAGGAGTAATTCCTGAGTGCAGAGCCAGGAGTAACCCCTCTGCATCGCCAGGTGTGACCCAAAAAGCAAAAAAAAAAAGCCAAAAGGAAAAAAGAATCACAGTGTTATGGAAATCTTGGAAGAACTTAAAATGACGTATGCTTGGAATTAAGGTATGATTTTGAAAATAACCCTGTAAATTCTAGGAAGGATGATTCCAAAGTTCACTGAAAGCAGAGTCTTATTCATCAATGGACGTTGTTTTCTTCTGGCTGCAGAAGAAAATTCTGTTGGGGAAGTGTTGTTGCTAAGTTAGCTATTGGTACTGAGACTGTCAGAAAGTGGTGGCACCTGTTGTGAGGAGTAAAAGAAAGTTACAGATAAGACTAATAAAAGTTTAGCTTGTGGTGACATCTACAGATTTAACTTCTACTTCTGGAAGGACAAGTGACCTTACTTCCCAGAGTGAAAACAACTTCTCTTTTCCTAAAAGTATGTTACTAGTTCACAACTTATATACCAAATGATTTGCAAATGTAAGCTGGCTTCCTTCTTGCTTTGTTATATATATTTTTTCTCTATGACAATTGATGGATGGCCATAAAAATTTAAAATCTAAAGGAGTTTTCAAGTTACTGATATACTGATATAATTAAAAGATACTGTGGAATTATTTAATGAATGTGAGTTAGAACAAAAAGCAGTAAGAATTATTTTATAACTCTTACTTCAGATTTAATAAAATACTTCAAATATACCTACTGTGTTCAGCAGAAAAGGTAAAGAATGGAAACAGAATTAAGTACAAACACGACAAAGATAGCTTTTCTATGAAGAAAATACATTTGATAAATCTGGAGTTTTAGAAATTTCAGTTAGAAATTCTTCAAGTTGCCAGACCTAGCAAAGTAAAATGGAGAATGGCATGAAAAATATAAGAGTTATATATGAAGTACTGTGGAAAAATTTCAGGAAGCAAGAAAATTCAATTCAGGTAAAGCCTCTTTGTGGCTTCCCTAGAAATCCAGCAACCAACTCTTCCCATTATTATGAAAAAGCACAATTTTCTTTTTGGTCTCCTTTACTTCAGTGATAAGGCAAACCTCTGACTAAAATTATAGACTTTCTTTCCATTTGGAAAACAATATTGCCATTTTTTATTACTGTGATCAGAGTGGGTCTTTTCCTCAGTCTGGAGCCTTTACATTTAGTTTCACTGTTGCTCCATTTGCTTTTTGAAATGGTCTATACACTTAGCTATGCTGTCTACATATTTCTACAGATCTTTGGATATCATTTTCCAACGGTCTTGCAGCAGATGCTACTAGAATACATTTGCTTATTTCATTTATTTTGAACTTAAAATTTTGAAAGAGAACTTCTTTCTACATATGTATATAAACACTGTGTTGTCTTCTTGCCAAATTGTTTTGTTATTGACAAACTCCAAGCACGTTTCTCAGCTTTTTCATTTCGATTACTCCCTTCCACCACTTGTATAATCCCCTAGATACTTTATATTCATCCAGTATCTAGCATTTTGAATTTTAATGGTATATTTATGCTCTGCTTATTTTTCCTATCTCCTGAAGAGTGTCTCCTGAAGAGTTATGGATATGGTCATAAAATCCAATAAAGATGCATTTGTCAAACTGATTTATTTTCCAAACTCTATCCCTGTTAAATTCATAAAAGAAACCAGATTTCTACAGATATTTGACTACTGTAGTGGAAATGATAAGAGGTGCAAGAGTCATCCAGGCACAGATATTAAACAGAGCCACGTGGGAAAAGCTAATACTAAATTGTTCCTTCTCAAAAGATGAGACAATTGTGCAAGAGGAAAAATTAATCATAAAGCATGTAAATCATCAGGAATGATAAATGCTGGGTTTGATGATTCATGATAATTAGTTTGGAGAAATAAAAGATATGCCTAAATAGACTCGAGAGAAGAACTCATAACTTGGTAAGTTCATTTCATTTTCAGATTCAGCAGCCAACCAGAATGCTTTACTAAAATAAAAATCTCCTAGACTTATTTTTTTCCCTAGACTTATTTTTGTCGTTATTGTAAACCTGCTTTTCTATTTGCTTCATTTTTGCTTGGGGAACCCATTCAGCAGTACTCAGAGCTTACTCCTAGTCTGTGCTCAGGAATCACTTCCGGTACACTTGTGGGACCATACATGATGTTGGGAATAGAATCTGAGTTGGCTGTGTATAAGGCTAGCACCCTATCCATTGTCCTGGCCCCTAAAACCTACAATTTTAAGCAATGAACCTTAACAGTATAGTGTGATTTATTTGTTATTTATTAATAAATATCCTTAACAGCATAATGCATGTATTACTCACCGGTAAGTAAATATATGACTAGCTAAACCCTAAAAAGACAAAATAATTTTATTTTAAGTTATTTTTTCTTGTTACCATATTTTTTTACAAAATTTAATGCCCTTTTTTATCTCCTGAATTTTTTCTACAGTGGGGTTATCATAATGATAACAGTAAAATTGCATCACCCTGATTCAGCTGTTATAAACAAAAGTATCTAGGAAGAGCTGCAGTAATAGAGCCTGAAACTAAAGTGAAATGTGGAAATATTAGACTCAAATGTTTATTTGCAGTTTTAGAGAGTAACTCAAATATCCTGTATAGTGTGCTTGTAATCAACTGTGACTACTTTCCCCATCTCATATTTTATCCTTTTCTCAGTCTTGCAAGATACAAAACACTGTATTTGCTTTTAGAATTTGTTTATATTTTTCTCTTCCCTACATTTGGCCTACAAATTGGAAAAGTTGTAAGGATTTCCTATATAGTTAGTTATTTTAGCTTCTTTTTCTTCTGTTTTGCTTAATTTCTATAGGCATCATGCTGGTGTTTTCTTTACTCTTCCAATTTTGAGGAACCTTTGAAAACATCACCATAGACCCAATGCTTCGTCTTACCTTTTTTCCCTAGAAAACTTTTTTAAGTCACTTTGGGCTAGTCCAGAAGATATTCTAAACAATACAGAGGAATATGAACAAACTTGATCTTTTTTCTTCGATCCTTCTCCAATATCTCTGCATGAATCCTGTATCTTTCTCCCATTAACCTCAAGGCCTATTTGTTTCTTTGTAAGGGTTTTAGTGGAGTCCTTAATGTCTGTCTAATGGATTAGAGGTGAATGGCTGGGAGACAAGCCATTAGTTTTAATATATTCATTTATTTATAACAATGTTGGAGTTTTATTAGAATTCATGTCTTTATCCACCTAATACATGAGGAGCCAGTCTCAAAACATACTTTACCATCAATATTAAATTTAATCTTATGGTACTTTCATTCTGTAGACATTGTCAAGTTACAAATAAAAATTGTTTGCTTATTGATGAAGTCTTTCCAAGGGTGTTTCATGCACATACAATTGATGTCCCCAATATTTTATTGTCACATTAAAAACATTACTGATTTTCATAAATATCTACATGTTTCCCTATTTAAAACCTCTCATACAGGCAGGCTTTATCTCTAAAACTGTCACCTTCACCAAAAAAGTTTATTTTTAAAACATTTGTAAGACATTGTAAACCTCCAATGTGATGAAATGAGAGACAAAGAAAGGTAAGAAATACACAGGAAAAATAGTAGCAAGACTTAGAAATGCTATTATCTATTTCTTACACAGTCTTGTTATTTAGTTTGTATATATGGCAGTGCCAGTTTCTTCTAATATTAGGGAAAAATAACACTGAAAAATTCTTAACTTCTTATAATTTAATTGCATTCTTAAGAAAACAGAGGAAAGAACAGACCCTTTGGTACTAAAGTAATTTAGACACAATTCAAAAAGTTTATCAAAGAACTTGTCAATTAGTACTTCTTTGAATTCACATAGCAAATATTTTATGGAACCAATAAATATATTAAGAACACAATCACCCAAATTCTCTATAGCATCATAACAGAAAAAATGTATCAGTTATTTGGATGAGTATATGTGAAAAGTATAATGATTCATCATTTTAATTCATTAATTGAATATTTATCTAGAATCTATTTTGGATAGGTATTATTATAGTTGATAGGTATTATTGTAGATGATTACCAAAAATGTATACTTAAAATACTTTACAGAAAAACGTGTACTTTATAAATTATTTAAAATTGGGAAAATTTAGCATCATTTTGAGTGCCTCTGAAAGTCAGTTTTGCATAACTTGGGTACTTTTCTAAGTTTCTTTGATGTTGCCAGTTTCTTTAGATCATCCTCAAATGATTGATTAAAATATTCTGGCTTTTGTTCTCAATGTTGCCGTTTTTATGTGAAAAATATTTGAACTTATTGCCTTTTTCTTTGTTTTATATTTCATTTATCAGTTCCCAATTATTTGATTCTTCATTCTCTGAGTAACAATTAAGTTTCTTCCTTTTATTAGCACAGTTTCAGATAATCTATTCTATTTCATCTCAGCTTTTGTTATTTTATCACGACTTTTTAAGAAACATCCTTGAGATCAAGGCAGTAGCACTTGATGGCACAGCATTGGGTTAAAATCTATTTCATTTAGAAAAATAGCATTTCTAGAAACTACATTTTATGAAATCAACTTTTGTCCTTTGCTGATTTTTCTTCAGGTTTTGAGTTACATATATTTTGGGAATTCATTGTACTTTGTAATAAATGATAAACATTTCTTTTTCTTTGAAAGAAAATATATGTTAAATTATTCCTGTGATCCACAACGAGGCTTTACATACCATGCACAGTGGAAGATTTAATTTTTCATTTCAGTTTGCTGAAAAAAGAATGTGAGATTTTTCAAATATTAACCAGAGTGTATTAACATTTGATTCTGCTAAAATTAGTATCTTTTGTTAGTGTTTCAAGCCTTACAGAAGTAGGCATAATTACATATGCTATTTTGGAATGAATTTTAAAAGGAAACTGAAAAAGAGCAGATTCATAGTGAAACATACTATTCTATTTGCCATCAGTCAATAATAAGTAGTGTATACATTATTAAAATATATTAAACTTTATCTGCTGACTAGCTTAAAATCACCTCTAATTCACTTAAACCAAAATTTCTACTCTATATTTATCAACTGAGATTCTTAAAATTGTGCATTTGATAAGAAATAAAAATACATTGAATTGCTTTAATGCTATATAAAAACAACAGACAAAACACGTACATTCGTTTTGTTAAAATAGTTTTCCTTAAGAATGTATATGCAACTATATATGTGTGTATCTACATATAGATACACGTTTCATTTTTTTTTGTTATTCCTGACTATGCTTCAGGGCTTACATCTGGTTCTGTGCTCCGAGATCATTCGTAATAGACTATGGGACAATATCGGGTGCCAGAATCAAATTTAGGTTGTCTGTATGCAAGACAAGTGCTTTATCTGCTGTATTATCTCTCCTGCTACCAAGAATATGCATTTCTTTAAATGTTTATTAAAGGGACTTTATAGTGATAGGACTGTGAGTAGGGTGCTAGTCTTGCATATAGCTGACCTGGGTTTGATCCCCAGATCTTCATATGGCCCCCTGAGCCCACCACAGGTGATTCATGAGCAGAGCCAGAGGTAAGCCCTGGACACAGCCAGTGTGGCCAACAAACAAAATAAAATTTTTTCTTATTAGGCCTACCTATTGTTAAAAGATTGAGCATCTTCTTTTGTAAGATGAATAAGGTCAAGATTACCTATTTATTATGTTCACAAGTTTTTACATTTCTCTCCCAATTGTTCACATGGTGATGACAAAAAATGAATTGTGAAACAAATATTAATATTTAAATTAGTTATGAAAATGGCTTCTCTATTTGGGAGATTTAAAAGCATACATTCTTTTTTTTTCTACAGACTCTGTTAAAATTTTCAATTGTATAAATACCATCTCCTTTAAATATTCTTTCTTTGATTTTCCTATGCTTCTATAATTAATTTTCCAATTCTTAGGTTACAGTGCACAAAAATTATTTATTTCATCTTGACTGAATTTACTTCAAAAGAAAGGATTTTAAACGTACTGATGCAAGTACTAGAGTATGTGCCATTACATTATGTGACCTAATTCTAGCTGCTTTGTGGGTAGTGTTACTGAAATTTATGGAAATGTAAAGCAATAGACTGCCTATATTTCAAACTTTCATTTTAAACTCAGTTTTCTGAGTACAAATTTTTTGTGATTGAAAAAATCATATTAGATGAGCAGAATTTTGAGATAAAAATGCTGTAATTGTTTTAACTCGATTTTCAAGTTTTTTTCTTAAATAATTAATTTTGTTTTTCACAATAATCTTTGGAGACAATTTAAATAAGCACCATTATTATACCATTTTACACCATTATACCATTTCTACCATTATATCATTTTAGGGAGAGGCTGCTAAAATCTCAGGGCTGGAACGAATGAGGACGTTATTGGCACCTGCTCAAGTAAATCAATGAACAACGGGATGACAGTGATACAGTGATACCATTTTACAATGACAAAACTGTTTTAAAGTAAAATAATCTTACCCAGAGAAACCTGTAACTGAAGGTTCAGTTCCACTGCCTTTCAAGGGCCAATTGAACAAGAGATACAGTGACAGGTGAGGAAAGAGCTTTATTGGTAACAGCTGGTAGGTTGAAAATTGGTTGACTCTCAACATTGAAGCTAAAGGTATGTTCAAAGATGACACACCACTGGCCAAGCAAATGGAAACAGAGATAAACAAATGGGACTATCTTAAACCAAGAATCTTCTGCACCTCAAAAGAAACAGTGACCAAAATACAAAGACAGTCTAAGAATGAGAAAGGATATTCAACCAATACCCATCTGATGCGCTGGAGTGATAGCACAGTGAGTAGGGCGTTTGCCATGGCATATTCAATATGCCAAAAACAGTAAAAGAAGTCTCACAATGGAGATGTTACTATTGCCCACTTGAGCAAGTCGATGAGCAATAGGATGACAGTGACAGTGACCCATCTGATAAGGGGTTGATCACTGTATCACTTTCATTTCGTTGTTCATCAATTTACTCAAGCAGGCACCGGTAATGTCTCTATTTCTCCCAGTCTGGAGATTTTTAACAACACCTTCTTACTTGTCTTTCCCAATGATTGGAGGCTCTTTCAGGGTCAGGGGAATGAGACCTACCGTTGCTGTTTTTGGCATATCGAATACACCACAGGTAGCTTGCCAGGCTCTGCCAGTGTGGGCTGGATACTCTCGGTAGCTTGCCATACATATATATATTTTTTCCAGATTTTGGCTATTGTAAACAGTGCTGCAATGAATACAAATGAAGATGTATGTATATGTATATATATACACATATACATATATGTATATGTATATATATACACATATACATATATGTATATGTATATATATACATATATATATAAATTACTCTCTAGGATTTGTTGCCTACTGTCTGAACTCCATCAAATATGGTGTGGTAATTATGGAAAATGGGTAGAAAGTGTCTTATAATGTGTCACGCAGAACTCCGTGCCAGGGTGTTTACACTTGGGGTGCCCCGGGGGGGGCGGGTGAGAACCCTCCCCGCCCCAAGGGAC
Organism: Sorex araneus; assembly: GCF_027595985.1. NCBI lineage: Eukaryota > Metazoa > Chordata > Mammalia > Eulipotyphla > Soricidae > Sorex > Sorex araneus. The sequence continues at coordinate 58,388,686 of NC_073312.1, read as the reverse complement.
TCAGCCCCAGCAGCCAACCTCCACTACCCAAGGGGTTGATATTAAGGATATACAAGGCACTGGTTTAACTCTATAAGAAGAAAACATCTAACCCCATCAGAAAATGGGGGGAGGAAATTAACAGAAATTTTCTCAAAGAATAAATCCGAATCTTAATAAATAAATAACTTAATAACTTATAAATAACTTAATAAATCCAAATAGATAAAAGGCACATGAGAAAATGCTCTACATCACTAGTCATCAGGGAGATGCAGATTAAAACAATAATGAAATATCATTTCACACCACAGAGACTGGTCCATATCCAAAAGAACAAAAGCAACCCTTGTTGGCGTGGTTGTGGGGAGAAAGAGACTCTCCTTCACTGCTGGTGGGAATGCCAACTGGCTCAGCCCTTTTGAAAAACAATATGGACGATTCTCAAAAAATTAGAAATTGAGTTCCCATTTGACCCAGCAATACCACTTCTGGGAATGTATCCCAGAGAGGCAAAAAGGTATAGTAGAAATGACATCTGCATTTGTATTCATTGCAGCACTGTTTACAATAGCCAAAATCTGGAAAAAAACGGAGTGCCCCAAAACAGATGACTGGTTAAAGAAACTTTGATACATCTACACAATGGAATACTATGCAGCTGTTAGAAAAGATGAAGTCATGAAATTTGAATACAAATGGATCAACATGGAATGTATCATGTTTAGTGAAATGAGTCAGAAAGAGAGAGACAGACATAGAAAGATCGCACTCATCTGTGGAATATAAAGTAACAGAATAGGAGATTAATACCCAACAGTAGTAGAGATAAGAACCAGGAGGTCTGCTCCATGGCTTGGCAATTGGCTTCACATGCTTGGCGGGGTGAGGAGGGGAAGGTAGCTCAGATAGAGAAGGAAACACCAAGTAAAGGATGTTGGGAGGACCCATTCAGGATGAACAATGCGTGCAGAAAGTAAGCTATAGACTGAACACGATGGCCGGTCAATATACCTCTGTTGCAAACTACAACACTCAAAAGGAGAGAGAAAAAAAGTGAATACCCTGCTGCAGAAGCGGGGTGGGGTGGTAGAGAATGGGGTGTGGGTGGTGGGAGAGATATTGGGATATTGGGAACACTGGTGGAGGAGAATGGGAACTGGTGGAGGGATGGGTAAATGATCATTGTATGACTGAAATGCAAACATGAAAGTTCGTAAGTTTGTAAAAAATAAATGGTGGACTCACGTCCTCAAAGTAACATCTTTGCCACTACAAAAGGCATCTTTACAAATAGAGATTGTTTAAGCAAATCTTTAGACAGTGTTGGTGCCAGGTTGATCAATAAATTCACTCACGGACTATAACATACTTCACAGATAACATTTAATTCAACTCTTAATTTTGGGGGACTGGTTCAAGTCTGAGTCCTTTAATCTTAGTAATTTAGATATAAACTAAAGCTAAAGAAGGGGTGTGTGTGTGTGTGTGTGTGTGTGTGTGTGTGTGTGTGTGTGTCCCCATATGGATTTTTCCTACTGAGGAAACAATCTTAGAAATTGATCCTCAAACAACGAGAAAAATTAACATTCTTCCCATTCTGGGCTGTGGTGTTAGTTACTGGTTGGAGGAAGCAGAATGTTAATAGTGCACCAAATCTCTGCGACTCTCGAATTCTGTTACTTGCAACAACGGAGATGAGTTGGTGTTGTTGCACTTAGTCTTCAGCTGTAAGGATAGATTCTGATTTGGCCCTCTAGTAAATACTGAGAATGAAGACTGAAGCATTAGCCATTCTTCCTGCTGCTGTGAGCTGAGGACTGTGTCTTGACTGGTTTTGAGCTCAACATTGAGCTAGTGTTGAATTAGACCCGTCCCCTAATCTTACCCAACTATCATGTTACAAAGTGGGTATTGAGGGAACAAGGGAGATCTGTGTATACACTTAACAAATAAGTCTTGTTAATATAATTTGTGTGTGTGTGATTGGAGCATTCATCCTAGAAGGGAGATGTCTTTCCCCCTTCTTCCTCCCACTCAAGAGCATATGCCTACTTTCTCAGAATTTTAAGTATAGATTATTCCAACAGAAATAATTATGTTGCCCTAATTTTGTATTACATGTTAATTCTGTGATATCTGACAAAGAGGAGCACTATTAATGAAACCACCAGAGGTGCAAATCACAAAATGCTGCATCAGTGTCTACATGTTAAGTTTTATTTAGGATAGACTAAATAGCAAAAGAAAAGATTTTTTTGGGTAAATTAGAAAATATTTATTTTAAATGAAAGTTAATATAAATAAGAAGGCCTGGGACCATTCCTGGTGGTGGTGATGTTCATCCTGCCTGTATTGACTTGATGATTTAGTTGCTCAGGTATGATAATGTGATACTGCTGGGGCTCAAAGCTTCTGGGGATATGTGGGTACCGTCAGTGGTGTGGTGGAAGCATGTGGTACTGGGGATAAAACTTGTAAGGGTCATACTCTTGGATACAGTGCTCATTCACACTTATAGTGCTCTGTAGTTCACATATTTTATTGTGGGAGCAGAGGTCCCAAACATTAAAGTTTTCAGGGTTACTATTTATGTACGTGGGCAGCACCTGAACTGACATTCAGTCCTATACTTGCAGGCAGGCACTGTTTGCCACTGAGCCATTCTCTGGATCCTACATCTTAATTTGTTTATTTTACAAGGAGGGATCTTGGATCACACCCAGCAGTGTTCAAGTGATACTTCTGATGCAGTGCTCAGAAATGACTCTTGGCAGGGCTTGCGGATCACATGCAGTGCTGGAGATTCTAACCAAGTTTGGTAGCATGCCAGACAAACACCTTAACCACACCTCTGGCCCTTACGTTTTATTTTTAAAGCTATGCAGTGTATGGTGCTTTGATGTGGCAGGCCTAGCAAACTATCATAGTGAACAATCAAAAGTATCATACAAATATTATATTTAATTTTCTACACACCTTATATTTTCCTGTTCTTAAAGGGAAAAATTGTGAAAGGTGTGTATAACCTTAAAGAATTAAAAAAAAAACCTTTTTAAGTTTATGCTGACCATAGAGATATATGTGTGCTACTATCTAAATATATATCTTTTTTCAAGTGATATATATTTGAAATGAATATATATACATACTATTATATTATGTTGCATATAATTAGTTTATATGTATTCCTCCCTGAATAGACTGAGCAGGATCAAATCCATAGCAAAGCTAAGGTGATCTGTGAAACTTGATGGAACAGTAAGATGTGGAGAGAATATTCAGAAAAAAGAGCTTATAGTCTCTGAATTAGCTAAAAATGTGAAAACTTTATTGTGACATTATGGTTTCCTTTTATGATTAAGTCAAATTTTGTTATATTTCAAATATTTTCATAGCCAGAACTATATCTCTTATCCTAAAATTTCAATGTGCATACTTTATGTCAAACTCACAATTTAGCTCGTAAATCATAAGTGCTTTGATTCTAAGGAACAGGTTTATTTACTACATCCCGTAAGTCTCATGCATAAATTTGAATTCTCTATGAAATATTTTGCTGGTGGGCTGAAGGAATAGGACCACGGGTAGGGCATTTGCCTTGGACAAGACAACCTGGGTTGGATCCCCAACACCCCATAGTGTTCATCAAGCACTGCCAGGTGTGATTCCTAAGCAGAGAGCCTGAAGTAGCCCCAGAGCACTGTCAGGTGTGGTTACTGTCTTGCTCCCCCTCGAGAGATATTTTAGCTTTTTATATGAAAGTATGTATCTTAATGAACCAAACATGATGACCTCTCAGTGTCTGTGTTGCAAGCCATAATGCCCCAAAGTAGAGAGGGCGTATGGGGAATATTGTCTGCCATAGAGGCAGGGGGAAGGTGGGAAATGGGGGTTATATCTGGGATACTGGTGGTGGGGAATGTGCACTGGTGGAGGGATGAGTGTTTGATCATTGTGAGATTGTAACTGAAACATGAAAGCTTGTAACTATCTCACGGTGATTCAATAAAATTAAAAAAAATTAAAAAATAAAAAGAAAGTATGTATCTTGATTTGTAGTACTCTGCTATATCTGAGTAAATATCTTGAAAGCCAATCTTGCGGTTTTCTTATAAGAAAGTTATCAACATTTTCCCTCAATAAATAGAATTTTCTGTTGTAAAACAAAATCCTATCTAGCAGGATTGTAGAGAATGTTTCTGTCCTTTATCCCATTTTTTAAAAAATCGATTTCTTCCCAGCAAGCTAACTGCCTAGAAATTTCCCATTTGGGCTGAACAGACTCAGAGTTACTTATAACTAGATATGATATTGGATGTGCAACATGAGTCAGCAGAAATGAACATGCAGTCATTTACAAAAGGCAATTGTTATATAATTTTGTTTTTACACAGACTGCCGACTCAAAACTTAGTCATTTGAGTTTTAATGTTATATTTTTGATTAAGAGTTTTGCTTTTCACCCAAGAGTAGAAGAATAGTAGAAATAAGTGCCAGGAGGTTGACTCCATGGTTTGGAGGCTGGCCTCACATTCTGGGGAGAGGGCAACTCAGAGAAGGGATCACCAAGTATAATGTGGTCAGAGGCCATGCGGGGGAAGGGTGATGTGGGCTGAATGTAGACTAGAGACTGAACACAGTGGCTACTCAACACCTCTATTGCGAACCACAACAGCTAATTAGAGAGAGAACAAAAGAAAACGCCCTGCCACAGTGGCAGGGTGGGGTGGGGGAGATGGGATTGGGGAGGGTAAGAGGGATGCTGGGTTTACCGGTGGTGGAGAATGGGCACTGGTGAAGGGATGGGTCCTCAAACTTTGTATGGGGGAAACATGAGCACAAAAATGTATAAATCTGTAACTGAACCCTCACGGTGATTCACTAATTAAAAATAAATAAATTAAAAAAAAGAGTTTTGTTTTTAGAGCTAGAGAGAGAATACAGGGATAAGATACTAATCTTTTTTTTTCCTTTTTTGGTAACACTAGGCATTGTACAGGGGTTACTCCTGGCTCATGCACTCAAACACTACTCCTGGTGGTGCTCAGGGGACCCTATGGGATGCTGGGAAACGAACCACGGTCGGCCAAGTGCAAGGCAAATGCACTACTTGCTGTGCTATTGCTCCAGTCCCAAGGTACTAATCTTACTGCTCATATCAGTTTAGTCCCCAGACTACACATGTTCCCCCCAAACATTTCCAAGGGTCAAAAACAGTCCCTGAGCATCAGTTGGTGTGTCCCAAAACAA